>NC_143575.1:258954213-259269487 GCF_048544385.1 Mastigoproctus giganteus
GATATCAGGATCTCTTTTCTATAGTTGTGCAGTCAGTTGTTGTTGTTATTGTTGTTGTCAAGGTCTTTTCCAGCAACCTACCAGCACTGAACTGACTGTATTTTTCGGATTTATGTTTCATGCCCTACGTGATCTTTAACAACTATACCAAACCAGTTTCTGGCCCTTCTAACTGCCTTGGTTCTCCCCGCAGTGCTGGTACTGGTAGTATGGTAATTTTGCCACACCTACACGTTTATATCGCAATATTTTTCCCATGAAAAATAGTATTTTGTCCGCCTGTATTAGGATTTTTATGAAGGGCCGAGAACAGTCTCTGGTCTGATTTAAGAAACAGTAAGAAAATACTTTATAACAGAAAGACCTTGACGAAAACAGTTTGCACTTTCTTTCCGTTTGGCCTTATAAGATTATTTTACACTATGTGGGAAAAAGATTGAAAGTCGAGGATTTCTGAGGTTATTGTGTGCCAGAGAACTGCACTATAATAGGCTCATGGAGGCTGAGAGTATTACTGAGAAACAAGAAAGGATCTGTTAAAACCTTTACGTAGAAAGCTTAAGTTTGACAGTTGGATCCATGACTTATCATGTGAAGACTGCACACAGTCCAGTTCTCAGCGATTACTTGTGTTCTTTTTTTCCACCGTATACCATTAATAACTCAAGTGTTCCTTTTGCCATCAGCTGAGTAAGCCGTTACCATGGTTACCTATCACCAACGTCGGTGGAAAACATAAACACACAGACTTTTTGTCTTAATTGTTTAAAGTAAAAGAAAAACAAGATAAATCTTGCAGTCTTGAAGTTATCAACAAAATATATCCAAACTGGTACCTGAAACTCAACGAAATCACAACAAAAAACTGTCCTCTATTGTCCAAAACGTGGATCAATATATTTTACTGCAAGCAACAGAGTAAACGAAATAAAAAAAGACTGACCTACTTCTTTTTATTGTGAAAGTTCTTCGCACGAGTGAATCAAAAAAAGAAGAGAGAAAGAGGCCGTTCGAAACTATGGAGAAAGAGCTGCCATTATTTGACTTAATATACCACAGTTATTTAATCCAACAGATTCGATGAAATTTGACCATTTAATTACAAACAACTTTGAACTTTACGTCAAGGAGAAGAGCAGTCAAAAGAGTATTCCTTTAATAAAAGAAAAAGTTAATTCTTCATTTTTCTTTTTTTTTTCATTCATTTTTCAAAATGGCTTGCGAGAAGCATTTAATGCGTGGGTGCTATGGTGGCGAAAGTCTGTAAAGTTCAATGGAGAGTATTTTGAGAAGGAGAAATCCACAGAAGATTCAGATGATGGCAATTAAGATAAGATCTTGCAGAAGTCCACGAATTAAATGATCACCCCTTGTAATATGTCGTGAGAGAAGATACATAGTATTCGAAGTCTTTTCAGTAGTTGGCGAAGTTTTAAAAGGGCCGCTTGTCCTTCTGAATGATCCTCGTTATGGCTGCTCTTCAACGTCAAAAATCAATGATTCAAGAGCTTGCTTTTATCATCTGATCAGACTTGATCGAAGTTTAACTATCCGCATAGTTGTTAGTGAAATTGCTATTTCCTATGGGACATGTTATCGATATTAACACAAGATTTGAGAATGCAACGTATTTCAACCAAATTTGTGCGGCTCAGCCTCTGTTGATCACAGAAAGAGGTAACTTCTTGCGTGTCAGGATCTTCCTTAACGGGCTACTGCTGATCCGCTCTCTCTTTCTTCTATTATTACTTGAGATGAATAGTGGGTGTGTGGCTCTGAACTGAACCAGCCGTTTCAATGGAAGACCTCAAACCCCAAATAGCAAGACAGTTTAAATCATACATGAAGATCATAATCGTGGTATTTTTGGACTTATAGTTCATTAGGAAATTCGAAAAGTAGACTTCGGAGAATTGGTACTTGCATCATAATAATGTTTCTTCTCGCTCTTAGCTTTCCATTCAAGAATTTCTTGCGAAGCGTTCCATCATTGTGGTCACCATCCGCTATACCCACCGGATTTATCTCCCTGTGATTTATTTTTTGGTTTTGTTGTCCACTTGAATTGCAGATTTGCAATTCAAACTATTAGAAATTCGAAAAGAAGCCTATCACGAATTCTTCCAGAATTTGTTGCAGAACCTTCTTAGTTTTGTTTATTAGAAGTAATTTTCTTTTAATTAACTTATACAGCTGTTCGATAGGTCCACAATAGACTGTTTTCCAGGAAATTTTTCATCCAGATACCCTCTTATAGCAAAAGAATCCTCTTACCAGCGTTTCTTTAGCCGTTAAGCGCCAAAGCAACTAAGGCTGTGAGGCTTTGCTATTTCGTGTCTATAATTCTGTGAATTCTTCAGTGGGCTTGTTGTTTGCTGGAGGAAAAACCCACGATTAAAAACCATGCAACCCTAGCCTGAGACTAACTTCCACGTTTGGATAAAAGCCCATAAAAATTCCTCGCATCGTTAATGGGATTCGAACTCAGACCTCTACCATCCGGTGGGGGAGGGCTGTTATTATAACCATTGTGCCACCCTCGAGGTTCTCACCATATTTAAAATATTAAATTTGTCTACTTAAAATGTTTTGAAAAATTTCGCTTCATTCTGAAAGCAACGTTGCGCTGTAGGTTCCAGCTTATTTCCTCAAAGAAACCATTCTTAATACTTGTCATCAATGCCATTCATTCCGATGTTCAGTATAACTCCCTCTTCCCCTCCTCCCCCCCCCGAAAAATGTCTTTCAATGGTTTTATTTTATCATTAAAATAGCTTTCCAGTCTATCCAAAGGAAACAAGTAGGCCGTAAATACATCAGAATTCATTATGTGTGCACGAAGTCTCAATAGATTCAACTGTTTGCTTTTGCCTCGTTTCCCACTGCTGCCTTGGCTCTTCTAAACAGTCAGCAGGACGTCATATCCAGACCTTCAAGTATTTATTGGTCCTTCAATGTCACATATCAACCCACCCCATTACATGTCAGTTGAAGAATGGTTATTTATTTTCCAATAGGCGTGGGATCATAACTCAATATACTGAGACCATTCAAGTGTAGTACATCAGTGCTGCCCTCTGGAGTGTGTTTGCAGATCCAAGCGATTATAAACACGAGATTAAAAATGAAAGAAACTTAACTGGAGTTCTTGGTGAATGAATAGTCGCTTGTCAACTGAATATTGTTAAAAGAATCTAACTGAAGATTAAGTTGGACGTTGGTTGGAGGCTGTTTTTGTATTAAAAATGTAGCAATTTCGTATCAGTAAGTCTGTGTGACGCCATCCTTCATAACATATGACTAGGGTGACCATATTTATTTAGTATTGTTAAATTTACATTCAGATATGGTATTCTGCATAGGTAAGAAAAGTTTCGTGCAGAACCAGAATGACTTTAACTTTGTTGTATTGCTTAAACAGCTGACCAAAATACAGTATAAGAAACTTACAAAGACAATACAATGACGTCTTATAGTCTTAGTGGCCTTTGTTCACTATTAAAATAACAACAGACATCTACGTGAACAATGATTTTTTTATGAAAATCCAAAACACGAGAGGTATTAGAACCTTTAGTACCTGTGCATGGGTTGAAGGTTGAGAAGATGAAAGAAAATATTTCTTAACATTAGAATTGAACTTCAGAAGATTCTAATTTTCAGGAAATACGTACGAAGGAAGGTGGTTCCAGAAAACGGAAGTTGAAGGAATCAATGAAGAAGAAGAGAAGTTGGTTCTGTGAGTTCCAAGTTGGACAGTAAAAGGATGTTGATTGGTTTCAGCAAATGTTCGGACTGCTTTGGAAGAGAGAGTGGGAATTATAGATGCCAATTCGGAAGATTAGTGCCCATGGAAGTATCTGTAGAAAAGGCATGCAGCAGAAACAGTACGTTTATGAGAAAGCGAGTGGAGAGAGAGACTCTGTTAGAGAGGAGAGAGAGAGAGAGAAAGAGAGAGAGAGAGAGAGAGAGAGAGAGAGAGATAATCTTTATTACCCTTCACGGCCATAAAGCCAGGGGCTTACAGTTTCCCAAACTTCCGGGAAAATTGAACACTTATTTACAAAAAGGTAATTTTACAAAGAAAACATTATGATACAAAGGAGAACTCCTTACGAGAGTTAAATCTGATTGAGCTGGCTTAACATCGAGATAAGAGCACCAGTTCAATCAGACAGGAACAGATGCAAGGTATACATCAGTCATTGCTGATTAGTCCTACTTGTCATAATTTTTTTCCGGTAAGTCCGGTCAGCAGCGAATTTGTTCAGGTCGGCGTCCAGTGCCTGGGTTTACTTGAGCATCTGCTGAGGAAGGAACCTGTCCGAGAGATGGAGTCGTGCTGAATGCGAGTGGAGCTCGGGATTGGCCCTAAGGGCAGCAGGGGGGATCCTCCAGCCACAGGTATCCCAGAATGAAGGTGTTGCCATTATGCCTGTTATCATCTTGACTGTTGCTAGGAGGCGTTGGTCGTCGACTAAGGTGGGAAGCCGTGGAATTCCGAGAGAGTTGGCAAGCTGTGTGGTCCGAATCACAGCTGGAAGGTTGTGCTTCCTGTTGGCCCACTTTAGGAGCCAGAATTCTGTGGCAAACAGTGGTTTCTTTATTGACGGTGCCGCTGACGCCCAAATTTCAGCAGCATAGAGTAAAGGTGGAAAGATAACTGTTCGTATGTACCTCACGGTTATCTTTTTATCTGTGATATGAAGGAGATGTTATTTTGCTATCCACCGGAGTCTTGAAGCACGTGTGAGGAGCATATCCATGTGGGCGTTGAATCGAAGTTTTGGGTCGAATACAACGCCCAGATCACGATGGCTGGACACAATTGGGATGAGGGTGTTGCCGACCGAAGGCTGGAGAGAAGAAGGAGTTTGCTTCAATGAATACACCATGAATTCGGACTTAGCAGGATTGATCTTGAGCCCAAACTGGCAGAGGTAAGATGTGACTGTGGTGAGAGTGTTGTTAATTTCTACTTTTACCAGATCTTGGTCTTGACCGGGGATGATGGGAGTGAGTATTTTGATATCGTCTGCATAGCTCAGTAGACATCGAGAATGTGCAACCAGTGGGAAGATAATGGATGAAAACAGAAGGCCCGAAAGGAGTCCCCTCCTTGTGGGAGTCCCCTCCTTGTGGGACTCCTGCGGTGACGGATCTAGTAAGGGTGCGATCTCCTGTATGAAGCTTTATAACTCTGTTATTCAGAAGAGAGGAGAGAAAGCATAATATGTTCCCTGTGATCTGGAAGTGGCATTCCAGGAGAGTGAGAAGTTGGTTTACTTGGACGGCATCAAATGCAGCTTCAATGTCTAAGTAAGTCACAGCTAGTTCCTACCTATTCTCCAATGCTGACAAGATAGTATTTGTGGTGGCTAGCAGATTGGTGATCGTTGATCTGTTTGGAAGGGAGTAGTGAATTTGGGCTGGATTACTGGGCAAGATCTGCTTAGTGAGGATAGGGAGTAAGGCCTTCTCCAGGAGCTTCAGTAGGCTGGAGGAGTTGGAGATGGGTCGGAAGTGTTTAGGTTTCGATGGCGACTGAACTTTGGCTAAAGGTTTGATGAGATAGTTTTTCCACTGCTGTGGGAAAATTTTGTTCGAGAGTAACTGGTTGAAGATAATTAAAAGTGGCTGAATAATGTACGGACTTAGGCATTTGAGCATGAATTGGGGAACTCCATCATCACCGGTGGTTGACGTGGCAGGTAGAGAATTGATGGCTACGATCAGCTGTTGTTTTGTAATCTGAATGTTGTTCAACACTTCTTGCTGGATGGGCTCTGTTAGTAGAGCTAGATTTGAGTTTGGCATAGGATTACGGTTAAATCTTGTGACGAAATCGAGCCACAATTCAGGATCAAGTTGTAAAGGAAAGTGAGGGTTCACTTTCTTGTATGGAATTTTTCCTTTAGCCAGCTCACGGTTAACGTATAATTTGATTGCCTCAGATTTCAGGCGATTAAATTGAGCCCGTGCCCTTGAATAAACTATACGATCATTGACATTTTGAGACTGTTTCCATGTGCGATGGAGCTGTTGCTTCAGCTGGAAACTCATTTTGAGTTCAGAATTCCACCAAAGTCTTGTATATGGACTGATTGTGATCTTTTTAGAGGCAGCATATTTGGCAACCGTGTTGATCCAGTTTGTGAGAATGTTTACAGCTAGTTCTGGGTCACAAGTCTCTAAGGCCACCCAGGAGTCATTAATTAACCTAACTACCCTCTTCTGAATGGAATCTAGAAGCCTGAGAGAGATTTTGGGAGCACTGCCCCAGTTACGGGAACAATATTCCATGGTAGGGGTGATTTGAGATTTGTACTGAGTGAACAGCTGTTTGGAAGAAAAGTAACGCCAAGAGCGAAAGAGAAAACCAAGTTTTTTAGATGCAGAAGAAGCAATATTTGTAATGTGCTTGTGCCAACAGAGATTAGAGGTCAGAGTAATCCCCAAAAGAGATATATCATCCTGCCTAGGAATTGGAGTGTCACCAAAGATAAGCATAGGAGCAGAAGTATCCTTTTGCGAGATATAAGACAGGACTGAACTTTACAAGTATTAAAATCAACTAAGTTGTCTTTACCCCACTGGAAAATTACCTGATGATCGGCATTTAAGGAATTAGTAGGGGAAGTTGAAGCTGTTTGTGCAGGGCAAGATTTCTCAAACTGGAAGGCGGAATGCAATGTGTTATTATCAGCAAAACATATGGATAGGATTTCCGGTCAATGGAAGAAGATCATTAATATACAAGAGGAAAAGAGTGGGGGAAAGAACTGAACCTTGAGAAACACCAGCATTAGTGGGGAAGTTAGAAGAGAGAGAGCCATCTATCACCAGCAGTGAGCGGTCAGAGAGAAAACTGGATACCGAATTACAAAAAACAGTTGGCAGACCATAAAATGGAAACTTATTTAGAAGACCTTTATGCCAAACACAATAAAAAGCCTTTGAAATGTCAAGAGCAACTGCTTGAGTTTCACCAAACTTTTCCATTGAATGTGTCTGTAGATGGGTAACAAGCCATCAGCTGATTTTGAACGCCAGGAAGTACATCATTATCTCAAAAACATCGGTATATGTTTCCAGTATGTGGGCAGGCGTTGTATTGCTGAAGTATGCATTCTGTAATATAGTATACGTATGGTAGCAGTTTGCATCTCAGGATGGTCTGTATAATGATGGACAGTGAGAATGCCTTCAGCAATAGTAGTAGTAGAGGCCTGTGATGCCCGAAAAAAAAGCTTATTAGCATTAGCCAAAAAAAAAAAAAAAAAACCATTTCACACATCATTCCCTCTAAAAGTGTGTCAAGTTCCTCCACGAATTAATTTAAGCTAACAACTTCTACAAAGACAGATGGCAGTTTATTCCAGCAATCAACTACCCGCTGGTTAAAGGCAAATTTCCACACATCTATTCTATAACTGTCTTTCTTCAATTTGAATTTATGCCCCTCAGGTTCGTAATCTGAGCAAGAGCAAGAATCCCATCAGAATTCAGCGTGCTCAACCCATTCAAGGCCTTATACACTTCAATCAGGTCACCTCGCAGGTGTCTAGTCTCCGGACTTTTGCAATTTGCAGAACTTTAGTCTTTCTTGTCAAGAGAACTCCTTCGTCCCTCTCACCAATCTTGTAGCCCTTCTCTGTACTCACTAAAGCAACTATACATGCTTCCTAAAATGAGGCCTCAGGATCTGTACGCAGTACTCAAGGCGTGGCCTCCCCATTGCCTTAAACAAATGGATAATCACCTGCTTTTCCCTACTAGCAAAATTCCTGTATATCATTAACATATATGTTATACAGGAATTTTGCTCAGGCGCCTGTCTACGCTGCGCAGAAAACTTCATATCTGACTGCACAATTACTCCCAGGTATTTTTCATTTTCTACCACCCTAAGTGTAGTAGTACCACACAGTTGGTACATTCCTCTGGGGTTACTTCTACCCATATGCAGTACTTTGCATTTGTCAATGTTAAACTTCAGTTCCCACTCCTCAACCCATCTGCCCAACTTTTCTAGATTCTGTTGCAGTAGCACACTGCCTATACTATCATTAACAACCCTGCCAATCTTAGTACTGTATCATCTGAAAACTTGGATATTAAGCCTGATATCAGGCTTGTATATTTATCAATATCATTGATATATATATATACAAGCTAACAGTGGGCTCAACACCGAACGCTGTGGGACTCCACTAATACGATTAGTCCACAAAGAGCAGCATCCATTGATTCCCACTCCACCACCTTTTTATCCATTGTAGAAACTTGCTCTTAATGCTATACCGATCCAATTTCTTCAGTTCCCTGTATGATACGGGTTGAAATAGAGCAGTTCTTGTCTTGGTTAAATTCAGGTATTATTTGCTGCGGACTGGATGTCCTATTATTTCATACAGTCCTCCTTAAAGTATTGTTTTCCTTCCACATTTGTATCTTTGAATATGGAAGAGCTACTTGTTTTCCAGTCATTAAAAACCTATAAAAAACCTATAAAAACCTAGAAACCAGTTATATCTTTGGTTTCTTGAATCATGGCTTCTGCTAAACGTTCACCCAGGATAAGACTTTTGACCAGTGTGTGTATTTACATAAATTCTATGACCAGATAATTGTTTTATTCCCGAATTCAGCATTGTTTTCGTATGGTAGTGGGTAAGTGAGAGATTCTCCCCAAATGTCACAACTGACACTTCCTCATATACTCGGAAAGTCGATATACTCTACCATATGTCATCGCTACGTCAAAAGTGGTTGACTTCTATAAATTGAGCTTTCCCCGTTTTGTTCTTACCTCTCTTCGTCAGCGTTTACACCTCCCTCCCTGGGGATCGTTGTACATTATGTTCCTTTTCAAAAAGAAAATTGTCGTTGACTTTCATGTACAAGACGTCATCGATCACTTGGACAATTTCTGTTCCTTGAAAAATTGTCTGAACATAAAACATGATATTCGACAGTGGTTCTTCATTCCCCAGCTACACTCTAATCAAATCTGCAGAGGAAGATGGGGGAGGTACAAAATGGTATTGTTGAACAGCTCCCTCTAGTGGTAGAGCTAGGTCACGCGAAAAAGCAGTTAAATCACTCTGAAATGAGAGACATGGTGCGAAAGATAAAATTCGAATTTTTCTCCCATTCAATTCTCAAGACATCGATTGACGCTTGGAATTTTAATGATATGGAACAGTCGAAAGGGATCACATGAATCCGATGAAGGTATTTTTTTTTTAGAAACAAAGAAGGGTAATGAATAGCAATAGGACTTTGAAAGTTTGCAGAAAAATGCTAATTTGGTTTTGGTTCGATTTATATACGAACCAGAGATGACACACAAATCTCGAAAAGCTTTCTTAGTTTTGAAATTCGTTTTTTCAAGTCTCCTGAGATTCCCGAGGACTTTTCCAAATGCCATACAAGTCAGCAGATGTCTTTCTGAAACCCAGTCGGTTCTCAAAGCGGAAATCTGGAAGAGAGAAAGAATGAAATGCTAAAGTCTCAACTATTCCGTATTGTCTCAGGTAAATTCTTGGGTATAAATTTCACCAAGGATAAAAAAATTGGGGGGAAAATGATGGTAATAGCTATGGGAATATATATATAATATCTTTATTGCAATCAGCGAAAATAAGTAAATTTTACATGTATGCCTGTTGCAATGCCCATAACAGCAAAAATGCCAGGGGTTTAACATAGAAACGAACTAAAATTCTAACAACAAACCAATCAAGGAAAATTAGTGACAGTCACCCGGTTGAAGATGAGAGCTGCTCCCTAATGATGCGTCTTCTGTAGGCTTTGTCCTCAATGAATTTCTTGTAGTCAGCATCCATATCTTGGACGTTTTGGAGCATCTCCATTGGCAGGAATCTGTTGCCCTTCCTGAGCCTCCACGCCACGGACTGTAAAGAAGGGAGGGCCCTTAAGGGTCTCGGGGGATTCTCCAATTACAAATCTGCCAAAAACTTGGCGTGTTGATTTTACCCACTATCATTTTAATGGTGACGAGTAAGCGGAGGATGAAGATCCGTTCTGAGACTTTTCTGAAGTATGTGTGTGAGGGGTTGAAGCTTGTCCTTGAAGAGCACCCACCGGAGAAGCCAGTACTGATCAGATGAGATGGTTTTTAGCGTGGTTTTTGCTGCCGATGCCCAGATTTCAGATCTGTGGGTAATGACTGGTTGAAGAAATCGGTAAGTATATTGAATGGTGTACTGGGATTCTGTGACATAAAGGAGGTGTTGTTTGGCAAGCCATCTGGATCGGCAGACCTTGTTGTGAATATCTGCCACATGGTGTCTAAAGTTAAGCTTAGGGTCAAAGATGATCCCGGGATCTCTGTGCTTCGTAACTGGAGGGATGGAGGTTCCATGGATTTTCAGGTTTAGTTGAGATGGGTGTGATTCCAGTGAGGACACCATTTGTGCAGATTTATTTAGGTTAATCTGGAGAGAGTACTGTGCTAAGTATGTAACTATAGCTTTTAGGCTGTTGCTGATGGTGTAGTAAGCAGTCTCAGATTGGTCGGTCCCATGGATCCGACAGAGGAGCTTCAAATCATCTGCGTAGCTGAGAAAATCCATTTCTTGGCATAGGAATAAGTGGGTGGCAGCAGTAAAGAGGAGCCCAGACAGAACTGCGCCCTAGGGAACACCTACACTGACTTTCCTAGTGAAGGATTTTTTATTCACCGTCAGGTGAAGAACCCTGGTTGTAAGAAGCGACTTTAAGAATTCAAGGATATTTCCAACCCTTCACTAAAAGGAAATAAAACCCTTTACTAAAAAATCCTTCACTAGGAATCACAATATATTCTGATGTTTCGAAGTTGAGTAGTAACTTTATCTTCAGGACAACTGATTTGAGTTCTGTGAGCTGCAGCACAGCTTGGCAGGATAATATAAGTAAACGAAACTCTTATAAGCAGAAAAGAATTTCAATCCGGTCAGTGAGCTGAGGATTTTTTTTTTTTTTTTTCACAACTTGCTTGCAATTATGAGTAGCACCATTGGTATAATCACCGTCCTCTCCACACTGGGTGGAAAAGATTGAGTTCGTCGATGATGCGAGGAACTTTTATGGGCCTTTTTTTTTCACTCCTTGGCTACGTTAGTCGGTCTCAGGCGAGGTTTTCATCCGGCAAACAGCAAATAAAGCACAGAACACACGCAATTTACAGAAATATTATATACGGCGCAATATGGCCTAAAGTTGCTGATGCGCCTCAAGCCCCATACCGACCATCAGAACTTGGCCCAGTTAGCCGGTCTAAGGCGCATGTAGACGCCGATTAACATGATGCAAGGAGCGGGAATCCTGGACTGAAGAGTAGCAGAAAACAGTCCTATGGACAGACGAGTCGAAGTTCGCACTCAACCAGTCTGATGGCCGTTCCTGGGTGTGGCAAATGCCAAGGAAACTTCCTTCCTGATTGTATCCTCCCACAATGGAGTTTGATGGAGGAAGTGTCATGGTATGTGTGTCCTTTCATGGTTTGGCTTGGGTCGCAATACCAGGACAGCCTGGACAATAATTGTCCAGGCTGTCCAGTGAGTGCACTTCCAATTATTATGCACTTCCAACATTATGGCAATACTTCGGGGAAGGCACATACATACCTGTATCAGCGAGACAACGCGCCATGCCATACTTTTCTGGTAGTAACAGAGTGGTTTGAAGGCATGGCTGTGGAAAAGTTGGATTGACCAACCCAGAGTGCGGATCTGAACCCTATCAAGCATCTTTGGGATGTAGTGGATCGTCGGGTACTTCTTCTACTGTACGTGCACGTGGAGATCACCCAAAGGACAAGGCTGAACTGGTGACTGCGTTAAAGGCCAAGTGGAGGAACATATCACCTGGTATTTATAAAAAAAAACTGGTAGAGAGTATGCCGCGAAGGTTGAAGGCCGTCATAAAAGCAAAAGGATTCATCACAAAATATTAAATGATACAATAAAAGCTCTTTTGTTGTCTAAAGGCAGGTGTCCTGATATTAATGGTAGGGGAGTGTATATTGTATTTTTTCTATCAGCGTCCGTGTACTTCATTTATTTTTCAAATAACTTTACTAATTTTAACTGTCTCCTCTGTAGAAGCAATAGTTTTTTCGTTGTGATTACTTCTGGCGCTCAAGGCCGCTTCTCTGTCCTCGTGGGTAGCACAGTTGGCAGGATCACCATCCTCCCCACACCGGATGGAAAAAGACCTAAGTTCGAGACGCGTCGATGACGGAGGAATTTTTATGGGGCTTTTTCACAATGTAGAAAGTTGAGTTAGTCGGTCTCAGGCAAGGGTAGCGTGGCTTTTTTCTCCTGGAAACACGGTTTTTCATCCAGCAAACAGAAAATCGACCTCAGAACACATGCAATTTACAGACAATATAACGGAACAATATGGTCTTAGTTGCCGATGCACCCAAAAGCCTACTCAACAGCCTCCTCTCTAATATTTTGTCTTATTCCCACGAATACAGTCAAAACATACTGCACGAGAAAATTAACAGAACTCATAGAAAACGTGATTAAAATGATTTAAATCTGATGATCGTGCTGGCCACGGCAGTCGTTGGATATCGTCCTCTTCAATATGCTCCTCCACCACTTGAGCTCTATGTGCAATGGCGTTGTACATAAAAGAAAACTCGTGCAGCTTTCGATGAAGCCCGACAAATTTTGGTATAGTGGTGTACCACAGATTTGATGGGACAGCGAGAAACTACGGACAGGTATAAAGGAAATTTAAAGGGGTTGTACAAGAATTACCAAAAAGGTAACATTACAGAAGTCGACAGATGGTGCTCGAAAATATGGTCACATCAGTACGGCCTATTATCCTCTCCAAAGGCTAACCAGGCCTGACAGCAGCGAACCATGCTCGATATTAGGGTAGCTATAAGATTCTGTGGCAACAAATCCCATTCTTCCACCAGCGCAGACATTAGCTCACCAAGTGACCGAGGAGTTGGCTGTCAGCGTGCAATGCAACGCCTAAGGTCGTCCCATACCTTTTCGATCTGATTTAAATCTGCTGATCGTGCTGGCCACGGCAGTCGTTGGATATCATCCTCTTCAATATGCTCCTCCACCACTTGAGCTCTATGTGCAATGGCCTTGTACATAAAAGAAAATCTAGGGCAACTGCATCCCTAAAAGGCCACATATAGGATTCGAGATCTGTTCTCAGTACCTCTGCGCAGTTACAGTATCCCTCTCAAAAACATGAAGAGGGGTGTGGCCGTTTATCATTATTCTGCCCCTCACGTGAACACCTCCTTCACCGTAAGTGTCCCTTTTCCTGATGCTAGAGGAATGGTACCATATTCCTCATTGTCTCCAGATTAAATAACGTGTAGAATCTGTTTTTAGGCTAAAATGGGACTCCTGTTTAATTGTGAACAGTCTTCGGCAACACTGTTCACAAAAAAAAAATTCATAAAGCATTTTGCTCTTTTATTTTGTTGAGTAGTGTACTTCAAACTCTTTTTCTGTTAGTGAGGTTCTCTGTAATTATTAATAAATTACATTAAATGCTGGAAATGTGGTTAAAACATAAATACAAAAAGCAATTACTCTTCCAGTGGTTCCAAGTAGTGGTTGTTAATTAATGTCCTTGATCGATTCACTTGTAAACATGGTTTTTGGTGACTGAAAAACTAGAAGCAGACATATTCTCTACCTGATGGGATTAATCAAAAACTGTGTGTGTGTGTTTTAAGTATTAATTTATTATTAATATAGAGAATGATAATTTTATTCGCGGAATGTAAGCACCAACGTACAACCAATCAATTTTCGGTGAACTGCCGATAGATGGCAGGAATTTACAGTATACTGCGATCGTTTAATTTATTAAATCACACAGCCAGAAATACGTTGCATTTCCCACACGTTATGCATTGCACACCGTTTTATGTGCACCTGTGAGGAATATGATCATCTAAGAATCGAATTATTATCTCGGGTGAGCGGATGGACTTCACTTCGAGGGCTGTGAAGTGATCCTAGTAGAAAGGAAAGATAACTTCTCGGCTGTTCAAGACCTCGCATAGTCCAGTATAGAGCTCTATAGGAGGTCATGAGGTTGTTTGGCTAGAATTCTAAGAACTTGGATTGCTGGAGTCAGGAATCATGGTCAGGTCCCTGTCTCTTCTGGCATGAGTATTTCCATTCTTTGGGAAAGTTGGGGGTTCTTCGCGATGGCGTATGACACTGAGGTAGATCAGGCTTTTTCGATCTACAGGTGAAGGTCTAGGTGCTATAGAACTCAGCTGCGAATGTGTGATATCAATAACAAGGCTAGCTTACAGCTTATAGGTTCAAATTGCCAAAGATGTGGTATTCTGTTCCTGTTTTTCTTATCTACTTCCACATCCGCATAATCGACATTGTCGGTTTCTCTTGATGTCCCTTGGCAGTTCATGGTACTGTCACCATTGCTATGATTGTCACGGACAACTCCAAGTACTGGTTTGGAGCTCGGAGCTCCAGTCCCTTGTAATGATTCGTGATTCTAGAAGAACTCCTCCAGGTCCTTGTGCAGTTCATGAATCTACAGAGCTTGTGCTCACAGTTCGATCCTCGGAGACCTTGGACGCCATAACCTGGACTTGAACACCTCAACCTGGACCTTGATTGCCTCCTATATTTATGCGTATTTTTCTGGTATTACTTACCTTTTTTGTCTTTTTAAAGTCCTCCCACCTTGTAATTGGGCAATCAGGGAACGGGTTGTAATTATTTATGAATATGTTGGAATGTATATGTAGTGAAAAGCAAACAATTACATTGGAATCACTTTATCAGAATCTTTTTAGATCCTGAGCTTTTTTCATTTACGCTTTGTCCCTGAAAAGGCTAAATCTTACACTCTTGTGACATAAGACGCAACTCAATTTCATCATCATAAAAAATAAAAATAAAATAAACATTACGTAATAAGAGAGTTTTTGTTTATCCGAAGCAACCTCAGTTGGATATTTCAACTAATGGAAGTTTTATGGCATTTGGCTTTCTTGCATTATGGATTTCATAAGTCTTCTACCAAACAATCCTCCTTCTGTTTAATGGTGTATGTAAGGCAGGATGTGGATGGAAACCTTACATATACTGCAAATAGATCCCCCCGATGCCATTAGATCGATCATTATTTCTGTAAACTGTAGTACTTTGACCGTTTCACAGATCCTCCGTGAACTTACAGGTTCATCAGCATCAAAATCAATAACAGAAATCGCTCGCGATGTCACAGCTGGACCGCACGAAGCGAAGTAATGACCCCAATATGTTCTTTCTGTTACAACAGTGGTCTAAGATTAATGTAAGGAAGCTTAGTTTGAAAGTAACAGTCCCTTATCAGCTGTCACTCCGAAACCAGGAGAAGGTAGGGGCTAGCAATATTATATTTTGAAACAAAGCATCCACTCATAACTTTTTGCAGTGTAGTGTATTCGTGACTCACTTCCATTTCGTGATAACATCTATGGATGTACCGGTCTTATGTACCATTCTGATCACTTTATCTGGTAAACTCCATGAACACCTACAGACCATGGAAACAAGGAGTGTCCAGTTCCTTTTTGGGGTGTTGTGTACACCCTTTACCAAAATCATTGATTATAAAGATGTAGAAAGCAGAGCCACCATTGACAGTTGATGTCCCAAGAGGAAGTGAACTCAGAAAAGCCTTAGGCGAATGTGCCATGGTTTTTTTTCTTCTCCTGGAACTCGGGTTTTTTGGCCAGCAAACAACAAATCGACCACAGAACATGCGAAAACTTATCTAACAAGATTTCTTTTTATGCTATTTATTTATTTTTTGTATGTTTTTATTAATCATTCCCACAGACAGAAGATTTTAGAAAGAGAAAATTTTATTTTACGTTGTTGTAAGTTGATTGTACTCGTTGCAATTTTTAGATATTATAATGGAAGGTAGATCGTCTAATAAATACCGTATTTTCTAGACGATAAGATGTACCCATGTTATAGAAGATAAATTTCGGGAAATAAGTATTTTATTGCCTATTTGAAACAAATTCAGAAGTCCATACTAAACAAAATGTCAGTATAAAACGAAGTTTTCTCATTGCTAATAATGAATCGAAATTACTACCTTACTGAATATTATGATCCTACTTTCATGTTTAAAGGTGAAACATCTTCAAGACTATCAAGGACATGGTTAATTCTACACTTCATAACATCACTGCGTCCAGTTATACCTACAGACAATGAAACAAAACAAAATTTTAGGGAATAAATTTTAGAAAAAAAAAGTGCGTCTCATGGTCCGGCAAATACGGTATATAACCAACTATGAAACTGCTTACTGTGATTTTTTAATTATGTATTTGTATATTTTAAGTTTTTAAGCCCGAGTTCCGAGTTCCATTAACTGAGCTTGGCAACCAGACATCTTTGAGGAGGACCTGATTGAGGTTTATAAGGCTCTAAGAGGGGTTAGTGAAATGAATGAAGGTAGAATTTTCACTGTTATAAAGAATTCCAGAAAGGTCAACTGGATACTTGCCTACATGAGGAGGGGAGCACATATTTTCTTATCTACTTTTTTTTTGGCCCGTGTAGCAAAACCCTGTAACTTCTTTGCACTATTGGTTATACTAATACAGTATCCCAACACCTCATAGCCTTAGTTGCTTTGGCATTTCTCAGAATAGTCATACTCATGCTTGAACTTGCCTTTCTGGGAGGAGAAGGCTGCAGTGGATGAAATATTTTATTTCATCGAAATCACAAGGGACCCTTCCAGTGTTTGCACTAGTTTCCTGTACCCTAGGTCGGCCCTAGTCTTGCTTCCTATGTATTAAATGCCAAAATTCTCCTCTGCCCGCTTTGCTCGCCAACCCCCGCGCACGCTTTTCTACGTAATATGTAGAGGTATGACGGAGTAAGTCAAACCTTTTATACGTAAAACACACCAGTCGAAACGCACTGATCGATATTTAATCAGGAAATGACCTGTGTAATTATTTACCTGTGCATTTGTAGTGCGCAGCATTCACAAGGTCGAATAAACATCATGTAATTATTTATCTGCGTTTACATAGGTCATTTAAGAAAAGGTCTGGTAAAAATTCAGATCTTGGGTACCACTCCATACTTCGACGAAAAGTCAGAAAGAAGGCAGTGCTTGGCAGGTGTCACTCATTGTTTAGCCCCGCCCCCTTTCCTATTAGGTTGACATGCCTAGGGTGTTTATCCTCCCATTTGCCGCTGTTTTAAAATCGGGAACTCGTTTTCCGATTTTAAAACAGCGGAATGTGGGGGGGAAGGATAAACACCCTACCTAAACTAAACACCCCGTCGTCGACAACACAAAACAATCAGAAACAAAACGCATTCACAGTAATCACCCAATCATAGAACTCGACGGTACAATCACTCCTTTCTACGACCACGCCCACTGCGCGGAGACAAGTGGTACCCAAATAATAGATTTTAGCCAGAGGCCTTTTGCTTCGGGTTCCATAATGCATGAGGAATATTATTGCATCCGAAAGAGAGGACTAAAATATTTAACTTAAATATTTATAAACTAAACAAATATTTACAATATACTAAGCTATTTACAAATACACAATACAAAAAAACGTTACAGTGGAACATCACATGTTAGACAGTAAAGCACGTGCACGAGGTTAGTGAACGTTATGGAGGCAGTTGTCAATAATTACATTTGTAGTGACGTAATTGTCACTAGGAAGAAAATTTTTTAATGTATAGAGAGATATTTGATTGGTTGTAACATAACTTTTTGAATACCAGTGTAGTTAACACCTAGATCCAAGGTCCTCTCCTATTTATCGATTAAAAAAAAAAAATCGTATATACAGTTATGTGCATTTGTCCATCTCAATTAACCTTAATTACTCTATAATTAACTTCTAATTATCAAGTTATACACGACGTAAAAACTTTAATCATAATGATAAGTGATCATTAAGTCGGTGTCATTCAATCTGCTTGATTTTTGAGATGTTGTTTTTCTTGAGGGGTCATTATTGTTTCAACAGTCACAATCCCCCGGGGGGTTTTATGAAAATCTTCCATTATTACGACAGCTGATAAATGATAGCGTTCACAAAAAAAAACACGTCTACGTCATTTGAAACTTCTTTCTCGCATCTAATTCGCCATTTTGTATTTTTAATTGTTTTTCCGGGGTGGTTATATTTGCCCCTAAGCAAGAAAAGAGACCCGAAACGCTATTATTTGCAGTAGAAACTTAACGCTCCATTCTTTTTTATGATAATTAGGAGTATGTACGTGTCTATGATTGATTATAGTTACATTTTCAACGTTAACAGTAATAGTGAAGGGAGGTTATCATCAGTTCTGGGGCAAGCAGGTTAGTCACGTGACTAATGAAGCTGTCATTCGAGATAACTCGGTAGCCATTCCCCGATATTGCAAATGTAGTAATCGGTGTCATGATGACAGAGACATTTGGAAAGCGTTCTTTAAAAATTAAAACCTTAGTAGTTTAAAAGTGCCCTCGTGGGTAGCACAGTTGGTACGATCACTATCGTCCCCACAGCGGGTGGAAAAGACCTGAGTTCGAGTCCCGTCGATGATGGGATGAATTTTTATGAGTATTTTTCACAACTCTCTGAGTTAGTCGGTCTCAGGCAAGAGAAACATGGTTTTTTTCTGCCTGAAACTCGGGTTTTTCATCCAGCAAACAGAAAATCTACCACAGAACACACGCAATTTACAGACAATAAACATGGAACAACAACAAATTTAATAGTTCATTAAATATTTGCACTCTATTCCAAAAAAGTATATAGACACTCTTGGATTTGGGAAAAATTAATCATTCCAGTCTTCATCTGGTCTTTGAGAAGGTGAATATAACCACTGTGCTACTCGCGCAGACAGTATACAGTAGATGGATCTGGTGGGGGGTTAATCTTAGGGTGCCATATTATCCACCAGTCTGTTAGTGTGTATGGGCTTGAAACAGTGAATCCAATGAGGTACATTGACATTCTGAACAGTTGCATTCTTTGGTGATAGCAGTTTGGAGAGGGGGCCCTTTCCTGTGTCTGCATGGCATACTGCTATGCCCTTCATCAAAGGTAGTTTACACGATAACAAAATGGAGGGATGGAGCTGAAAAGAGTGGCCCTCACTGAATGCAGTGAGCCACGAGTTCAGGGAACCCACAGGCTGATATTAATAGAGGGACTATGCATGTGGATCTACATGGTCCTGGTGCACAACCCATCGTAATTAATCTCTGAATTGTTGGAAAGAGTGGCCAATTCTCAGAGAACGTTATTTACCAGGGTCTGTTGTCCTAACAGTGCACTTTGGTAGAAGTGCTGTCATCGTCTGAAGTTGTTTCTTAGTTTGGGCTTGGACCATTGGAACAATGGGTGTAACGAGGTACATTGACATTGTGGACAGTCGCTCTTCAGTGGCGCCCTCACAGGTAGCAGAGTGGATATAATCACCATCTTCCCCACACCGTTCTGGGTTCGAATCCCATCAATGATGCATGGAAGGTTTACACACAATATATAACGCCTAATAGCCTTAGCTGCTTTGGAGATAAAGAAACAAACAACGTCTTCAGTGGTAGAAATTTGGACAGAGCCCTGTCCAAACTTCTCATACGTTTCTTGAATATTGTATCAACAGATTCTTTGAAACATGTTGATGTCTGCTTCCTTTTGACTATACTGTATTTTCCAAAATATTAGGAGGAGATGAGATGAGAAATAATGGATTGAAAATACTTTTGAATATACGATAACTGAAGTAATCTTGCTAATTATGTTTTTGTTTCTTTATTGAATCATTACAGGTCGCTGGCCTTTCAACTTTCACCTTTGCAACGTGTGGGTCACCTGCGATGTCCTAAGTTGCTCTTCGTCCATCATGCACATGTGTTTCATTTCCCTCGGTCGCTACCTGGGCATCCGTAATCCTTTGAAGACCAGAGGTAGCTCGAAGAAATTGGTGATGATGAAGATCGTCCTCGTCTGGCTGGTTTCCATGGTGATCACCAGTCCGATTACCGTTCTGGCCATCGTGGATCCAAAGAACATCGAGCCAACTCCAGGAGTCTGTGCCATCAACAACCGCTTCTTCTTCGTGTTCGGCTCGATGTTCGCCTTCTACATCCCCATGTTGATCATGGTGGCCACGTACGTCCTCACGGTACAGCTGTTGCAGCGAAAGGCGAAGTTCCTGGCGGACAAGTCAACTCGTCGCGTTCCCTTCATCCGACGGACTCGCCGACCTTCCTTCCAAGAGGGGGAAGGCGGCACGCGTTTCATTCGCAACGGACAGGTAAAAGCGACCGGAGCGAAATGCGAGAAGTGTGGCAGACGACAGTTAGAAGTGTGCGAGTCCCGAGGACTCGTACACTCTCGTAGTCGGAGGGTGTCTCGCGAGGGATACGTACGAGTGAACTCGAAGAAAGTGCCCACCCAGTATAAATTCGTCGGGGGTATGATGAGAACGCTAGGGACTTCTCAGGTGATGAACGAACAGAAAGCGACCAAAGTGCTCGGCATTGTGTTCTTTTCTTTCGTCATCTGCTGGACGCCTTTCTTCATTCTCAACAGCCTGTTCGCCGTCATGGGTCAAGATTCGTTCCCAGAATACCTCACGACTACGTTTTTGTGGTTGGGTTACGTGTCTTCGACGATCAACCCTATTATTTACACCGTCTTCAACCGAACATTCAAAAGAACTTTCTGGAAGCTTTTGACCTGTCGGTGCCACTTCGTTCGCCACGTAGGCTTTCATTCTTCGAGTGACCTGGCCACGTGGGCGTTCAAAACGACGAACTATTCGACGAAAACGAACTCGCCTCCTGAAACTTACAATGAATCGATGTGCTAATATACGTCCTTGCTTATAGTGGCGCCATCTATGGGGCAATGGAGTGACTGCATCTGATATCCATTTGTAGAATACCAGCTTTGTGTTTGGACCCTTCAAACTGCTTTCCTGTACAGTATTTGTGTTCTTGTATTTCATTGGAGAATGGACTTCCTTGCGTGTAATTATATGCTTGAGGAAACCCTTGAGGGCCCTCATTACAAAAACCATCGATAGACAAATAAAAATATAAATGTTGGTTAATCCAAAGCGATGGTGATATCGCTTATAAAACTTGTCTTTTAAATTAATACTTTCGTTTTATTTTCTTCTTGTTTATATTTCTTTTCAATTACTTTTATGTTTCATAAATTTTATGCTCACCCTGTATATTTTTCCTTAATTTTCTCGTCAGCACTATGTACAAGGGATGTTTGAAAAGTTCGTGGCCTGCGATGAAAGTTTTCTCTTGGGCTTCCAGGAATGCATCCAGAGCAGCAAGTCGGTGGGAAAATGGATGCCAGCCAAGTATTTTTTTTTTTTTCAAATTAGGAAATAGATGAAAGTCTTATAGTGCTAGATCTGATGGATATGGGGGATGGTCCAGGATTTCAAAGCCGCACTCATGCAGTCCGGATATGGCAATGACAGATTTGTGAGCTGCTGGCACGTTGTCTTAGTGGAACAAGATTCCTTTGTTGTTTTCCTTGGCGTTTGTCTTTGATAAAAAAAAAAAAAAACACACCTTGCTGGCAGAAGGAATCGCTTTAGCTTTCCTTGGAGGGAAAGAAGAACTGTATTCCCATGCTTGGCCTACCTCTTTGTCTCTGGCTGAGAGTGATGGACCCACATCTCATCCATGGTGACAAATTTTTCAAGGAAATTTGCTGGATCTGCTTGAGAAGGATGCAAAGGCTTACTCGACTTGACAACTCTTGTGCGTTTTTGAGCTGCCAACTTTGGGACCCGGAGTATTGCCACTTTGTGCATGGCGAGAACCTCCGTTATTATATGGTTCGCACGTTCAGATGAGATGCCCAAGATGCTGGAAATGTATGGAACTGTCACTTGTCGATCACTCATCACCAGATCGTACACTCTGTCAACAACTTCTGGAGTGATGGGCTTCGCAGGTCTTCCATAGCGTTGGTCATCTTCCAGGTTCTCCCTTTCTCGTTTGAATCCTACTACACCAGTGCCCTTTCATATTCAGGTCCCGAACTTCTAACGCCCCTCATATAACTTCAATACACGTCACTGTTATCATCTGTACAAACTTAAAATAACGCTAGTAAACCATGAAAATGCAAATAATTTTGAGTAAAAGAATTCAACAAATGCAGAATTTACAAACTTTCTTTTTCTGTGCACTGTCTCCATCTGATCACAACCTGAAAACTATAGGCCAGTACGACAATGTGAAACTATAACCAAGTGAGTTTGACTTCAGTGGTGAGAAAGATTATGGAGTCTGTGGTTAAGGATACAATACAGGACTATCTCGTTGGAATGGTATCTTTAATGTACCACAGCATGGATTCTTGATGGAGAAGCTTTGCCTGACCAAACATTAATATTATCAGAAAGTCATGACACAGTTGGATGCCAGAAACAACTTCGTTGAATCAAGAGCTGGCTAAAAGATAGGAGAGAGACAGTGGTCATAGACATTCCTCAGGGTGGACCAGTGTGGCAATGAAGTCTCTCAGGTATCATTGAGGCAATTTCAGTTTATGTTCGTTGATGACACTAGTGTCGAAGTGCGGGAAAAGTTATCAAAATTGGTTGATGATATAAAGGTAGGAATGGTAATTAACGACAAGAATCAGGTCACTGCTTCAAAATGATTTAGATTGGTTGCAGATATGGTCTGAAAAATAGCAACTGACTCTTAATGCTTCTGAATGATACCACAAATAAGGGAAGGGAGACCAAGGCTGCGTTGGAGAAAGCATTGGCTAAGAGAGCACAGAATGTGGACAAGGAATTTTTCATGTACAAATGTGAATACAGTACAACAAAGAAGAAAGCTGATCAGATCGGACCCTTGGTTACTGGGTGTAGAAAAGCCTTAGATAACCCAGCTGATGTTGAGGATTAAATGAATAGGTACTTTGCATCTGTCTTTACTGACGAAAGACAATGCTGCAAAGAGGTTGTGCAAGTGAGGCTGAGTCATATGAAATTAGTGATTTCGAAATTACAGACGATTGTTTATTAGAAAAACTTTTGAGTATAAAGGCAAGTAAGGCTCCCGGAGTTGATGGCACGTACCCAGTAATTTTGAGGGAGGCTGCCAGGGAGTGTATTGAACCATAGAGGTTAATTATGAGGACATCTTTGGATTCAGGCGAGATTCCTTTATATTAGAGAAGTGCCAACGTATCATCAATTCTAAGAATTGAAGTCAGCAGCTGCTTATGTCTGACTTCGTTAGACATCAGTAGTTACCGTTAGTTATTCTGACTTCAGTGATAGGGAAAATCTTGGAGACAATGAATAAGAGTGCAGTCCAAAGACATTTAGATAGATATGGCATTCTGGAGGACACACAACACAGTTTTGTTAAGGGAAAATTGTGATTAACTAACTTGGAAAGCTATTTTGACAAATTTACTAATGAACTGGATGTTGGAAACAATTTCGACATAGTTTATTTGGATTTTAGCAAAGCATTTGACTCGGTCCATCATGAGAGGTTGCTGTATAAGCTTGAACAGGTTGGGATGACTGGTAAGAGTCTGAGATGGATTGCTGAGTGGCTGCAGGGCAGACGGCTTGTGATTGTGGCAGAAGGACTGTGACGGATATTCTTCGGATTGGTGTACCGTCAGCAGTGTCTCCTCAAGGACCACTTGGACCACAGTCGTTTCTGATTTTAATAAACGACATCGAAGGGACAGAAGGCATGATGTCAAAATTTGCAGGTGACGCAAAAATTAGTAGTATAGTCGTTAATTATCAGTGTCAAGAAGCGTTCCTTTAGGATGAGTTGAACAGACATCAAAAATGGTCAGTAAAAAGGTAGTTACGTTTAATTGGGACAAAATGCAAGGTTTTACACTTGGGGAATAGCAACCCCAAAATAAATTACACACTTGGTGGAGGGTTGAATTAAAAACAGTAGTTGAATTAAAAACAGCAGTGTAAACAGGCGGGCAGGAAAATCCATGGTGTCCTATCGATTATTTATCGTAACTTTATGCTGTAGAGACAGGGAAGTTCTAATCTCACTGTATAAGGCGATTGTAAAATCGCATTTGGAATACTGTGTTCAAGTATTGAGCCCACATCTGACAAAAGACATCCGGCTTCTTGAAAAGGTCCAGAACCAGGAAACTCGAATGGTAAGGTCGACAAAGGACGACTGTCGAGGAAAGACTCTGTTTATGTGAGCTACAGAGTTTGGCAACCAGGAGCCTCGGAGGTGACCTGATTGAGGATTATAAGACTCTGAAAGGTGGTTGTTGTTGTTGTTGTTATTATAGGGTTTTAGGAGCATCAGCGACTAAGGTCATATTGCTCCGTGTATACTGTCTGTAAATTGCTGGACGAAAAACCAGAGTTTCCGGGAGAAAAAATCATGCTACCCTCGCCTGAAACCAACCAACTCAGCCACATTATGATAAAGGCACGTAAAAATTCCTCGTGTCATCGACGGCACTCGAACTCAGATCTTTTCTACCGGATGTGGGGAGGATGGCGATTCTACCAACTGTGCTACCCAGGAGGGCCACTCTGAAAGGGGTTAGTAAAATGAATGAAGGTGGAATTTTCACTGTTATAAAGAATTCCAGAAAGACCATAAATTAAAATTACAGTAGTTGAGGTTCAAATTCGATTGCAGGAAGATTTCTTTTAGCCAGCGAGTTGTTGGTTGCTGAAACAAGTTGCCTTCGCAATTAGTTGAAGCTGACAGTTTGAATAAATTCAAAGGTCAACAGTATAGTTACCTATCCATTTGACCTATGGGTAGGAGGGAAGTACATAATTTGTATTTTCTTATCTACTTGGTTTTTAAATAAATAAACAAAATTGTTTTTATTTGTTATTCGTTTATTATTTTTTGACATATTTAGAAAAAGTACGCTTCCTTGTATCGATTAGCCATTACTATTACTGAGTATTACTATTACTAATAGTAATACTCAGAAGTACGAATGCACATGCATAATACAAGCAGTAAATGAACATGGCCTTCAGCATAAAAGATACATACCATCTCAAAATGGAGGAACATCATCTCAAATAGAGCCGTTTAAGACTACTCCACCAACGCGATTCTTTTAGGCAACTTCGATGTCGTTGGAAACCATCAAAATCTACGATATGGAAGCTTACTAAAATGATCAGCGAGACCGAGAATGTGAATGTACTGAGCCCATCTCTCTCTAGCACTATTTTATTCGAAGTTATTCTCATTTTCATGGGTTCTCAACCATCTCAAAAACATCATGCGCCAAGTGGAGTGATAATGTGGGCGCAAGCGGCCCAGGATGTTTTTCAGGTGCCCATTCTTGACTTTCTTAAGAATGGGCTTCTCAAAAACATCATGGGCCGCTTGCGCCCACATTATCACTCCACTTGGCGAGTTATATGCAGTCTCGCTGTACTGCCACCCAGGAGGGGACATCCTCCCAGCTGTCAGGTACCTGCAGAATATTCTCACTGATTTCAGAACGCTAGGATCGTCGTGGGTGCTTACGCCAACTGTCGATCCCCGGCGTGGTTAAGCAAAACCACAGAAAGGCAAGGTGCCACAAATGGGCAATGCCTGGAGGACTTCCTGGCAAACAGTTCTTTCACCATTCTCAACCAGCCAAACAACCCTACCGTCTTTTCCAGTACGATGTGGGAATCCACGATCGACATTACAAACGCCTCAAGATCTCTGGCCGGCCACCTCTCTGCGTGGATGGTCAGGGAATGCTGGACCACGTCAGACCATAGGGTCATAACGTTCGAACTACACTGCACCATAGCCAGACAAAAACCTGTTCGACAAACCCAACACAGATATGCCATACAGAAAACGGACTGGCCATTATTCCAGACGATGCTAAGCGAAGCAGCCCAAACTCTTCAAACGGAGGAACTAAACCCTGACCAACATCAAGCGGCTGTAGTGAGCCTGACCACCACGGCTGCAAACCGCTGCATTAAAAGGAAAAACCCTACTCCCAGGGCTGTTCCCTGGTGGTGTGCGCATCTACAGCTGCTTAGATATGAAGCTAACAGAAGGAAATAGCTATTCCAGCGAGCACGACGTTCCTGGCCTACAACAGAAGTAGACCAGCTCCGAGAGCAATATCGCGAAACAAGAAACCAGTATACTGCCCTGATCCGTCGGTGGAAGCAGCACTCTTGGGAGCCACTAGTCCCTACAATGGGTAACGACAACCCCTGGCGGGGTCGTATATAAAGTTACAACAAATAAACCCCCGAGGGGAGAAGTCATTCCCGCAACCAGGACGCCACAAAGGACTTACATCAAGACGTGGCAGGAGACCATAAACAATATTTTGGACAGCATGTTCTGAGGACACCTCACCCCATCTACTCCGGAACAAATATCATTATGCCAGGATAATGCCACTTATTCCACCACCAACATGGAAGAGCCACTCACCAGAACTGAACTTGATATCGCCGCTAGGAAGCTACGAAACAAGAAATCGCCGCTAGGAAGCTACGAAACAATGACAACCTCTTGGAGCCCGAGATTGTTAAGCAGGCGGTCGAGACCATTCCCGAGGTGATACTTAATTTATTTAACCACTGCCTCAAGGAGGGATACTTTCTGCAAGCCTGAAGGGCTGCCAGGCTGCACTTATCCTCAAAAATCCAAACAAGCAACGAACCTCCCGGAGTCATACCGACCAATAGCGCTTCTCTCTGTGTTAAGTAAGCTCTTTGAACACCTTCTCAGAGACAGAATTGAAACTCACTACTCGGTTTCAGGTCTGCAGTCACAAAATCAGTTTGGTTTCAGGCGGGGCTGCTCCAACCAGGACGCCCTGGAAAACATTACTAGAACTGCAGAGACAACTAACCAAAAATACCTTCTGGTAATAGCAATACATTTTGCCGGGGCATTTGACACCTTGTGGTGGCCAAGCGTCCTCCACCGACTCTGGAAGGCCAACATCCCAGCAAACCTCTTCCAATGCATAAGGACATACCTCACTAACAGATCGGTCGCCGTTGAGAGCCCATACTGCTCGATTACTAGACAGATTTTCAGAGGCTGCCCTCAGGGCTGTCTTGGGACTACTCCTCTGGAATATGGTCCTTGACGGCTTTCTGAACCTGAAACTTGGCCGCATCACATCCCAGGCGTATGCGGATGACCTGGACCTGATACTGAGAGAGGATTCGAGAGCCATGCTGGAAGCTTCAGGCACCCATACCATTTGTGTCTTACAGGAGTAGACCGACAATAATAACCTCCGTATATCCTCTAACAAAACCAGTTCGATACTACTGAAAGGAACCCTAGATATAAGGAGACCTCCTTAAATCCGCATTCATGGAACCACCATGAAGCTCACAAAGGAACTAAAACACCTCGGTGTCATATTGAACAAGAACCTTTCATTTACGCCCCACCTGATCTACATTCAAAGAAAGATTAGAGGATACTCTGCCCTACTTGCGAAGTCGTCCACAGGGACTGGGACCTGCGAAGGAGAACCCTCAAATTAGTTTACAAAACTGTCTTCCTGCCTGCCATTACGTACGCTGCCGGCATGTGGTACAGAAAGGCCAACACCGCCGTTAACAGAAGAAAATTGGAAACCACGCAGCGGTACATTCTACTCACAATCTCAAGAGCTTGCAACACCGTAAGCACACATGCGCTCCAGCCCCTAACGGGGGCTCATCCCCTCGACCTGGAGATTGCCTACCGTGGGCTAGTATACCAACTCTCCAAAGGACGAGGAGCTACCCACTTGGACTTCACTGTGGTCCCTGCAAACGACTCCAAATCAGAACGTAAACGTCTCTCCATATACCTCCAGCAGGTTTGGAAAAACCGCTGGCAAGCATCAAGCAAGGGTGAAATTACTAGAAAATTTATACCCAACATACAACTAGTATTCCCAAATTATCCACCTTGGCTCTCTCCCGGACTCCTTGTTATCTATCTGCTAACTGCACATGGCGCTATAAGTGAAAAACTCCAAGGATTCGGACTTAGTGACACCCCTTATGCCATTGTGGCCAATGGGAAACATGGAGACACACGTAATGTACGACTGCCAACTGTACGAAGACCTCTGCTACCGACTCATAACCAACACCCAACTAATATTACAAAACCAGGAGCACCTCCTACTAACTGAAGAAGACATCTACAATGCTTTCACCCACTTCGCACAAGATCTCTTTACAAGAAGAAGTATGTTCCCACAACCACAACTGCAGTCGTAAAGTCTACCCGACATAAACTATGGCAAACCACGGCATGGACCTGATACCAACATAATCCCGAACGGCATAAACTGCCCGCAAACAGACTACGCCACCGACAGTTTCAACTGTAGTGAGTACAAGAAGTAAGAAATGAAGACGATATGGACGGGATACTGTCCCACGAGTGACCTTCCACCGACTGATGACACAAGCTATGTTGGCAGTCTGAGCCGGCACCCTTGCCTGCCCACCTTTCCTTCCCTTTCCCCAGCAGGGGGGAGTAGACAGTCCTCCTGTTTCCTCCCCTCCTCGCCATCCCCACTTTCCCTTCTGGTGGGACATGGGCATGCCCCACCGAAATCTGGAGTCGTCTTGCCTGCTGACTTCAATATTTCTGTCTATCTCCCTCCCTCACTCTATCTGATTCAAGCAAATGCCCCACACTTTCCAAACCTAATTACATTCATCTAAATTATATTTGCCCATTAATATTTCCGGTCTTTCAAATCCTAACGGTAACTCCACTACGCAATTATTTCTTTTCTGTTTTTTTTTGTTTTTTTTTTTTAGGTCCAAGCCACCGAAATCTCAGGAAATTAAGCGGCAGGACCTGCCAGAGTAAATTTTAGTCTACTGGTGTTTCCTGGTCTGCCTCCACGGGGCGAAAGTGGGGCAACGTTGGGCCTCAGCATGGGTCCGGCAGCTAAACGACCAGAAGAACAACGGTACATGACACTACACGAATACAATATCTGCACACTTTTAAATCTCTGGCATTTCCAGTGAACTGGTACACCCACAATGAAAACAACGCGGAGATGGGGGAAACGCCTAGTGCCGTTTGACCCCAAACACACTTTACACTTTACACATCTCAAAAGCATACAATGAGTGGCAAACAAAAGGAGAATGCAGCTCTAAAAGGTAGAAATACAGAGTGGGACGTCAGGAATTTAAAACGAATTGTGCATCAGAATACAAGGTCCATTATTCATAAAATGACTGAAATATTCGATTTGGGCAAAAGAAAGACCTATTTCCAGCTGAACTATGTGGCGGGAGTTGAAGAATATGGAATTTGGAATCGAGAGATTCGATTGGAGTGATGCCACCAAAGCCAAGACTGGACTGTAAAACAATGAAAAAAGAAATCATGTGTCTGACGAGTCTCGATACTTTTTTGCACCAATGATAGGGTGACAGCATGGCGTGTCTCATGAAGCCGTGTATCTGGACTCTCTCGTGTTCACCGCTCAAGTTCCAGGGACAGTATCATGGTGTGGGATATGTTCTTTTGGTATAGACTGGGTAGCCCATATAGTAAGAAGATTCGTCTTATCCCCATTGAATATATTCATTCGTATAGGACCAACTTCACCGCAATGCTTCATTTTTAGCCTTTTAGCCGGATTGTGATGGATTCTTTCAAGATGACAACACAACTATGCACCGTGCAAAAGTTGTATCTGTATGGTACGAAGAATATTGCCAAAATCCAATATTTCAATATATCCAGCCCGTCTAGTTCTCTAGATCCGAATCGAATTGAGAATGTTTGATACATGTTGGAAAAGACAGTTCTCTACCGACCATAATACAGCTGCTGACAAATACCCTGAATGAAGAATGGTAAAATATGGAGCTAAAGACATAGTGGAATCCATGGAACGATGACGAGTACGGGCTGTAATTCGGAAAAAGGTTGCCCAACTAAATATTAAATAAAGAATTTTTAATTTTTTGTCCACTGAGTGTACAATATCGGTATAAGTTTGTGCGTTCAGGCTGATTATCATGGTGTATCTGTTATAACTCACGGGGAAATCGTACTCCTCTCCCGAAATTGAATTGATTAAAACCGAGACACCTCCATACGAATGAAAAGGCAAGCGCATCACACTACCATAGAAGACTTACATGAACCACGTTTATAGTTAATTAACTTATTATTAATTAATAATAATAATAATTTAAAAAAGGACTAAAAAGTGTAGCTAGGCAAATTAAAAATGCCTGTAAAAAGGAATACAGTGGACGCTGCTTATTGTGATCACACTCAGCTAAAGTGATAATAATATCCGATGGAAAAGAATGCAGGTGTTCAGCGTTATTTATTAATGTAGAAAAGAAATGTGCACATAAAAAGATAGTAGTGTATATAAACAAAACATTAAAACCAAGCAATATTAATTGGAATGTCCACTGTCCCTCCGAGAAAGCCATCAATACAGATAAAATTCATTACTAATTTCATTTGTATCGATTTGTATTGAAGAAACCATGCAAAAAACATAAAGAAAATAATTAAATTAAGAAACAGAAAAGGGTTAATGCTCTATTGTAATAATACAGCCACATTAGTATTAGTAATGGCAATTGATGCAAGAAAGCAAGCTATTATGGTATCAGTCAAAAAGAAAAAAACCTACACACTTCACTTATCCATACCCATCAAGAATTAGTCTAGTTCTTCCTTCAATTTATTCAAAACACCCACCGAAACAACAAAGATGAAGCCTGTTCCAATAATCAACCAGCAACCATCCGTTGGCTGAAGGCATCTTCCGCACATCTATCCTACAACCACCCTTCCTCAATTTCAATTTATGTCCCCTCATGTGTGTGTGTGTGTGTGTGTGTGTGTGTGTGTGTGTGTGTGTGTGTGTGTGTGTGTGTGTGTGTGTGTGTGTGTGTGTAGTCCGAGCAAGAGGAAGAATCCCGCCAGCATTGAGGTTGCTCAATCCATTGAAATCCTTAAACACCTCAGTCACATAGCTTCGCAGGCGCCTAGTTCTCCAGACGCTGCAATTTGCAGAACTGAAGCCTTCCTTGGTAGGAGCGCCCTTTATTCCTTTCACCAATTTGGTTTCCCTTCTCTGCACCCATTCCAGCAGATCTACGTCCTTCCTAAAGTGAGGTCTCCACACCTGTACACAGTAATCAAGATGCGGCCTAACCATAGCCCTGTACCAAGGGATAGTCATCTTTTTATCACCCCTAGCAAAGTTTCTGTATAACATTCACAGACCCAATTAGTTGTCCCAGTAGTCTGTCTGCACTGCACAATTCCCTCAAGATCGTATTTAATTTTCCAAAACCCTGAGTGTAGTACCACACAGTTCGTATATTAATCTGGCATAACTGCTACCTACGTGTAGTACCTTGCATTTGCCATTGTTAAATTTCAACTGCCATTTCTCAGCCTATCAACCTAATTTTCCTAGATCTTGTTGCAGTAGCTCACCCTGTTTACTGTCATTAACCGCTCTGCCAACCTTTCTATCATCTGCAAACTTAGATATTAAGCCTGATATGCCTTCATTAATAAATATTAAAAAAATAATGAACCCGCAGTCAGTCAGTTTCCAATCAAATTGGTACGGGTACAGATACAATAATTTCTTTCACAAAGTAACGAGTTCGAAAACCATACGAAATGTACGAAACAAAATCAGTAGCTAACCACACAACGTGTTGGAGTTCGGAACAGATCGGTGCTCTCGTGGATAGCACAGTTACTGTAATCAGTCTTCTCCATGCTGAATGGGAAGGACCTGAGTTCGAATCCCTTCTACGGGCAAGCAATTTTTATACGTCTTTTTCAAAACGTAGTAGTAGTAATAGCAGCAGAGGCATGTAATGCAAGAAAGTAAACGTATGAGCTTATGTAGAATCTGCCAAAAAAAAAAAAAAAAATTTCACGCATCCATTCCCTCTAAACGTTTGTCCAGTTCCTCCGCGAATTTATTTAAGCTATCAACTTCCACAACGACAGATGGAAGTTTGTTCCAGCAATCAACCACTCGCTGGTTAAAGGCAATTTTCCGCACATCTATTCTAAAGTTGTCTTTCCTCAATTTGAATTTATGCCCCCTCAGCTCGTAATCTGAGCAAGCGGAAGAATTCCATCAGAATTGAGCCTACTCAACCCATTCTAGACCTTATACACCTCAATCAGATCACCTCACAGGTGCCTAGTCTCCAGATACTGCAATTTGCAGAATTTAAGCCTTTCTTGGTAAGAGAACCCTTTCGTTCCCCTCACCAATCTTGTTCACTTCTCTGTACTCGCTTAAGCAACCCTACATCTTTCCTCCAGACCTGTACGCAATACTCAAGGTGTAGCCCGACAATTGCCTTTTACAAAAGGATAATCACCCCCTTTTCCCTACTAGCCAAATTCCTGTATATCATTGACAAAACCCCATGGCCTGCTCCAGCAGGCAGTTTGTTTGCGCTGTTCGGAAAACTTCACATCTGACTGCACAATTACTCCCAGGTTTTTTTTTTCATTTTTATCCGCCATAAGTGTAGTACCACACAATTGATACATTTCTCTGGGTTTACTTCTACCATATGCAGTACTTTGCATTTGTCAAAGTTAATCTTCAGTTGCCACTTCTCAGCCCATCAGCCCAATTTTTCTAGATCCTGTTGCAGTAGCACACTGCCATTACTGTCATTAACAGCCCTGCCAACCTTTGTTTCATCTGCATACTTCGACATTAAGCCTCACATACCTTCATCAAATCATTGATATATATGAAAACAACAGTGGGCTCAACACTGGACCATGGGGGATTCCACTAATAACATTAGTCCACGAAGAGCAGCGTCCATTGATTACTACGCTTTATCGTCTCCCACTCAACCGCCCTTTTATTCATTGTAGCAACTTGCCCTTAATACCATACTGCTCCAATTTGTACAGTAGTCTTCCATGAGCAACAGTATCAAAAGCTTTCCTGAAATCCAAGTAAGTAATATCAAAATTATTTTTGAATCCAGTTCCTTTGTAACTACATCATAGTAACTACATAATAGTATTCAATCAGATTTGTCAGACAAGACGTTCCCTTAACACGCCCATGCTGTCTGAATTATTCTGCAGTCTTCTCTAAATGGTTCTGCAATGCTTCTTTAACCAGTTACTCCATTATTTTCCCCGGAAAAGAAGTTAAACTAAGAGGTCTGTAATTACTTTGATCCTCCTTTGTGAATTGGGGATACATTTGCACATCTCCAGTACGTGCTGATCTTCCTCTGAGTCAAAGGATGCTCTCATAATTATGGCTAAGGGTTTGCTTTCTAACTTTGCTTCCTCCTTTAATATAACTGGATATATCCCATTCACCCCAGGTGCTTTTCTTATGTTTAACTTCAACAATTTCTCTTCCACTTTGCTCTTAGTAATTACAAAATCATTAAGCTCCTTGGTAGAGTTTAATACGCTTCTGTCCTCCACTTCCCTAAAGGAGTTAGTCGGTCTCATGAGAGGTAAGGTGGTTTTTTCTCCCGGAAAATCAGGTTTTACTTCCAGCAAATCAAGCGCAGAATACACGAAATTTATAGACATATTATATAAGGCGAACATGGCTTAAGTTGCTGATGAAACACTTGAAACACTTACTTGAAAAACATTACCTGAAACACCACAACAAATAAACAAATCAAGATATTACCTAATCACTTGCATTGCACATGCTTAAACCACGATAACATAAACTAAAGCTTGATTGCAAGAAACTGCAATTATTATTATTAATATTATTATTATTATTATTACTCTTATATTATTTCTCCCTGATCGGGGGTTCCATCTCGTGATGGGTATTGCTACCAAGTACACAGGGTGATTGTTGTTGTCTGGTGTGGTGTTATTATTATTAGCCATATGGTGCAAGGAAGCCTGGGGCTTTTACTGCACTAGCCAAAAAAAAAAAAAAAAAAAAATTCTGAGTTACACTGGGGGATAGAGAGAAAACAAGAATTAGAAGTAGAAGGAAATCACCAAGAAAGAGAAGAATGATGATATTCAGCTCGGGATCCTGGGTGTGCCAAGCCCGTACCCACCAGATATGAGCCCCAGCAGTTTTTTTTTATGTATTCTTATATGTCCGATTGAGACTTATTAAAAGTGATAAAATTATCCAATTGATGACATTTCGTAATTATGATAAGAGGTGTGCACTGTATTTTACTGTTAGTTGCGCACTCGCTTGTATCTTGTAATGATTATAATTATTAGTAGTAGCCATATGGTGCAAGGAAGCCTGAGGCTTATGCTGCACCAGACAATAAAAAAAAAAAAAAAAATTCTGAACTACCCCAAGAGAGAGAAATAAAAGGGAATCACCAAGGAAGAGAAGAATGATGATATCCAGCTCAGGACCCTGGGTGTGCCAAGACCATACTCACCAGTTGTGTGCCCCTGTGATTAATATGTGTGCCCCTGGTATTTATAAATGATATTGATGATGGTATATCAAGCTTAATGTCCAAGTTTGCGGACGATACGAAGGTTGGCAGGGTTGTCAAGGACATTACTGACACTATGCTACTGCAACAGGATCTGGAAAGGTTGAGCAGATGGGCTGAGCGGTGGCAAATGAAGTTTAACATTGACAAATGTAAAGTACTACATATGGGAAACAGCAACCCCAGAGCAACGTATCAACTCTGTGGTACTACACTGGCAGTGGTAGAGAATGAAAGGGACCTGGGGGTGGTTGTGAAGGCAGATATGAAGTTTTCTGAGCAGTGCAGACGGGTGCAAAAGTAGCTCATGGTGTATTGTCGATGATATATAGGAATTTTTCTTTTTTCTAGCAGGGATAAGGAGGTGATTATTCCCTTGTATAAGGCAATGGTCAGACCACACCTAGAGTACTGTATACAGGTCTGGAGGCCTCATTTCAAGAAGGATGTAGAGATGCTGGAAAGAGTACAGAGAAGGGCAACAAGATTAGTGAATGGAACAAAGGGTTGCTCTCACGAAGAAAGGCTTATGTTTTGCAAATTACAGTGTCTGGAGATTAGGCATCGGCGAGGTGATCTGATAGAGGTGTATAAAGCCTTGAATGGTTTGAGCATGCTCAATTCTGATGGGATTCTTCCTCTTGCTCAGAATAATCACCTGAGAGGGCATAAATTCAAATTGAGAAAAGACAGATGTAGGATAGACGTGAGGAAATTTGCCTTTGGCCAGCGGGTGGTTGGTTGGTGGAACAGACTTCCATCCCTTGTCGTGGAAGTTGATAGCCTAAATACGTTTAAGGCTCAGCTGGACAGGTATTTCGAACGAACAGAGGGGTGAAGTGAAAGTGGTTATTTTTTATTTATTTATTTATTTTTTTTTTTTTGGGCTGATGCTGCATAAGCTTGCTTTCTTGCATCAAATGCCTCTACTAATGCTAATGCTAATATATTGTATTTTAAAATTTAAAATTAAACGTACATTTTTAGTGATCTTCTAAGTGAAATGAAAATATTTACTATAAAAGACAGACTTAACGCTTCTGCATTTTTTTACACGTATCTGATAAGACAGTTTATTATTATTTCTTATTTATGTACGAAGTTCACTCATAAACCAAGAGTTTAATGACATCAAAATATGTTTGGGAAGTAGCGTATTCCAACTGACCATAAATCAAACCTAGAAGCGAGCGCCATCAGAAGTTTTTAATTCATTTAATTTATCAATCAATATATAAAAATGTGTACATAATTAATCAAGCTAAAAAATAAAATAAAATAAAAGCCCCGAAAGAATTAAGAAATAAAGCTAAAATAGAAATCTAAATATTAAAGCATATTGTGTAATTTAGAAAGAAAATAATTTAAAAATTGTATTTAAAAATAAAAGAATAGATTTCCAGGACAGACCTACAGGCTCACAGACATATCATCATACCAATGTCAGATGCCGCTTGTAGTGAAGAAGTTTGGCTTTTTTTTTTTTGCTTTTTTTTTTTTGTTTGTTTCTCAATGATAACATGCTAATGAAACAGTGGAACTTAGAATTTCGCGTACCATAGCATGTTCTGCCCACAATGAGGTTCAGAGAGTTCTAACAATCAATTACTCTCTGGCTGAAAGCAAATTTCTGCACACCTATCCTGCAACTATCCTTCCCCAATTTAATTCCGTCTCCTTATGCCGAGAATGAATAAGAATACCATCAGCATTGTTTTTTTTTTTCAAACTGTTTAAAGCCTTTACCACTTCAATTGGGTCTCCTAACAGGTTTCCATGGTCTGCAATTTTTCAGAACTGAAGTCTTTCATGATAAGAATGCCCTTGACTAATTTTGTTGCTCTTCTCTAAACCTGTTCCAATAATTCTGCATTCTTCTTAAAACAAGGGTTCCAGACCTGTATACAGTACTCAAGATTAAACAATAACAGGATTATCACCTCCTTCTCGGTGAGAAAGTTCTGTTTATCATCGACGTTGAGTCTAAACTGCTTAAACAACATCATATTGCACTGTAAAATTACCTCTAGGCCTCATTCATTCTCAACTACTTTGAATGGAGTATAACCCAATTGGCATGTTATTCTGAGATTACTGCAACCCAAGTGCAGTCGCTTACATTTATCAATATTAAACATTAACTGCCACTTCTCAGACCATCTGCTTCCTTTTTCTAGGTTTTTTTGCAGTAATACGGCTTCTTTTCATTAACCATTCTACATATCTCTGCAAAATTAAGACAATAGACTTGATATCCCCTGTCAATATCGTTAATTGATGGGGGAACACGTTGAGTTGTATGTTGACATCTTAACCAGTTCCCACACTTCTGCAGTTCTGTAGAAAAGGGTCTACCCCTCCATGTCCTGGAACATGGAGAGGGGAGGAACTGATGCTCTGTCCCATAATGAAAGTTGTGTAAAACTTGTAGTGTGAGGAAAACAAAGTTCAACAATTCTCATGGCTAGAATCGTGACCTAAATTCAGTCGAATACATTTATGATCCCAGGTCAGGTCGAAATCCCTATACTCCCACTTTTCTGTTGTTAAACCTGGTGACTGTAGTGGAGGAGGAAAGCAAATTTCTGCTACCAGGTATAAGAAACTGAAGAAAAGTGTTTCGCCATGGTTTGATGCTCACAATGAGGCCCAAGTAGGTGATTGTTCCGTTGTATAAGGCAAAGTTAGACCGCATCTTGAGTGCTACATACAGGTCGGGAAGCCTCATTTTAGGATGTAGATCTGATGGAACGGGTGCACAAAAGAGCAACGAGATTAGTGAATGGAAAAAAGGATAATCATACCAACAAAGAACAGTTCAGTCAGTTGCTGCATGTGGAGACTAGGCACCTGCTAGATCAGCTAAGGCTTTTAATTTATTACGCTGAACGTGATGGTATTCTTTCTCTTGTTCAAACATCACACATGAAAGTAGACAAATTTAGAGAAAGATGTCTGCAGACTAAATGTGCGAAAATTTGCTTTCTGCCATAAAGTGATTGATTGTTGGAACAATCGAACAATCTGCCAATTGATTGTTGGAACAAATTTCCATATGGTGTCATGGAAGTGGGTCAAATCAGGAAGCGTGTGCTACGCACTGCTGCTCCTGCCCACCTGGCTATGGAGACACCACAACGTGGCTGAGTTAGTTGGTCTCATGAGAGGGTAGCATGGTGTTTTCTTCCAAAAACCTTGGTTTTCGTCAAGCAAACTGACTATAGAGCACACGCAATTTACATATTATATATGGTTCAATATGACCTAAATTGGAGATACACATAAAAAACAAATGAACAAACAAATGGGTAGTAAAATTTTGGCCATTCTAAGAAAAAGAAGGCATAGAAATTAACAATTGCTTCCAGGTGTTGTAAGAAAAAGATAATACTTACATTACCTGTTAGTATTAATTTTTGAAAAAAGGAAATAATGCAGAGAATCTTAAAACTGATGCTTTTTTTTAGATTTTTTTATTTGTAGGGTTTTAGGTGCATCAGCAACTTAGGCCATATACTTTAATTAATCATTGTGGAAGTGGGTACCTGAATAATTTAAGGAAGAATTAGGCAAATTATTAGAGGCAATGGATGAGATATATAATATGCCTGTAAATTGCATGCATGTGTGTGTCTGAGTGCTGTGGTTGATTTGTTGTTTGCTGGACGAGAAACCCGAGTTTCCCGGAGAAAAAATCATGCTACCTTTTCTGCGCCAATTCAGTTACGTTGTGAAAAAGAATGATAAAATTCCTGGCATCATTGACGAGATTCAAAATGGTCTTTTGCACCCATTGTGGGGAGTAAGGTGATTATTCCAACTGTGCTGTCCACGAGGGCCTTAGATTAGGGTGTAGTGGATGAGTGTTTTATGGCAAATTTCATTGGTGCTGTTAAAACTTTAGTGTGCAGTTTTACATTACGAATTCTAGAATACATTACTTTTTAAAAGTATTAAAATTACTTTATTGATTAATATTATATTCAAGATATATGTAATTGTTCATGATGCACATCAGCATGTCATAATATAGTGTGCATGACAGAGGGAATGACTGCTAGCAGTTCCATTGAGATGAGTGACTTGTACAGCCTGTGGCCAAGGTTTGTCGAATATACCATATTTCAGTAGTGCAGTTGCACCGGGGCTCCAAAGGGGGAGATTTTGGTACAGTGCAATTATTGTGCTAGGTCCCTGCAACTTTATATAACAGTCTATAAGCATATGTGCATCAGCATCCTAAATCTATGATTGCTTGCGGCATGTATTCTGAATTAGTTATAAATAATCCTAATTCAACTGATGATTGTCTTTTAAATCAAAAATGTATAATGTGTGACACACTTAAACTAAAACTGGATGCATTGCTGAATAAGACTGAATCATTGAGTAAGCAAATTAATGTCCCAGAGCAATCTGTTGGAATGGATGCAGGCAAGGGCAACAAGACTAGTGAGGGGGAACAAATGGGTACTCTTACTAAGAAAGGCTTGAGTTCTGCAAATTGTAGCGCCTGGAAACCTGGCACTTGCGAAGAGATCTGTTTGAAGTGTTTAAGGCTCTGAATGCAATGAATAAATTTACTGCTGATGGTACTGCACTCTTTCTTGGACAACACATGTACAAGTGGAAATAAATTTAAATTGGAAGAGGATGGTTGTAAGATAGATGTGCGAACATTTTCTTTCAGTCAGAGTAACTGACACTGACTGTTGAAAGAAACTACCATCTGATGTGGAAGTGGGTATCCGAATAAATTTAAGGAAGAATTAGGCAAATTATTAGAGGTAATGGATGAGTTGGGTATTTTATTTTTTTTTTTTTATGCTGATACTGCATAAGTTTCTCCCTTGCATCATTTTCTAGATACTAAAACTGCTAGGGCTTCCTGTGTCCAATAAACTGCCACGTTCACAGTTACAAGTCAAGCCTAAAGTAAAGTTAAGTGCAGAATAACCTGGTTGAAAGGGGATATATTTTATTAGGGCACTTTATTGTAAAAGAAATGGATAAGTTTCTTCAATAAAGATGGATGGATTGGAACCCAATGCATACCTGCTTGGATTGAAAATTGACAATTAAGTAAACTGGTTCTTCGTAAGGGTCTGAAGAGAGTATTATTATCCATGCAGAAACTACGTTAACTGCACATTAATTCATGCTCTCGCGGGTAGCACAGTTGGTAGGATCGCCATCCTCCCAACACTAGGTGGAAAAGACCTAAGTTTGAGTCCCATTGATGGCGTGAGGAACTTACCTCTTATATTTAGCACTCATGCGAGGGTAGCATTGTTTTTCTCCTGACAACTCAGGTTTTTTGTCCAGCAAACAGAAAATCGACCATAGAACACACAATATACATGGAGCAATATGGCTTTAGTCGCTGATGATCCTAAAACCCAACATCATTAGCATTAGCATTAGTAGAGGCATTTGATGCAAGAAAGCAAGCTTATGCAGCATCAGCCAAAAAAAAAAAAAAAAAACCCACTTCCACTTCACCCCTCTGTTCGTTCAAAATACCTGTCCGGCTGAGCCTTAAACTTATTTAGGCTATCAACCTCCACCACAAGGGATGGAAGTCTGTTCCACCAACCAACCACCCGCTGGCTAAAGGCAAATTTCCGCACGTCTATCCTACATCTGTCTTTCCTCAATTTGAATTTATGCCCTCTCAGGTGATTTTTCTGAGCAAGAGGAAGAATCCCATCAGCATTGAGCATGCTTAAACCATTCAAGGCTTTATACACCTCTATCAGCTCACCTCGCTGGTGCCTAGTCTCCAGACACTGTAATTTGCAAAACTTAAGCCTTTCTTCGTAAGAGCACCCCCTTTGTTCCATTCACTAATCTTGTTGCCCTTCTCTGTACTCGTTCCAGCAGCTCTACATCCTTCTTGAAACGAGGCCTCCAGACCTGTATACAGTACTCTAGGTGTGGCCTGCCCATCGCCTTATACAATGGAATAATCACCTCCTTATCCCTGCTGGAAAAATTCCTGTATATCATTGACAAGACACCATGAACTACTCTTGCAGCCCGTCTGCACTGCTCAGAGAACTTCATATCTGCCTGCACAACCACCCCCAAGTCCCTTTCGTTCTCTACCACTGTCAGTGTAGTACCACAGAGTTGATACGTTGCTCTGGGGTTACTGTTTCCCATGTGTAGTACTTTACATTTGTCAATCTTAAACTTCATTTGCCACCTCTCAGCCCATCTGCTCAACCTTTCCAGATCCTGTTGCAGCAGCATAGTGTCAATAGTGTCCCTGACAACCCTGCCAACCTTTGTATCGTCTGCAAACTTGGACATTAAGCCCGATATACCATCATCAATATCATTTATAAATACAGAAAACAATAATGGACCCAACACTGAGCCCTGAGGGACTCCACTAATAACATTAGTCCACGATGAGCAGTGTCCATTGATTACCACTCTCTGTCTTCTCCCCCTCAACCACCCCTTTATCCATAGCAGCAATTTGCCTCCAACTGCTCCAATTTGTGTAGCAGTCTTCCATGTGCAACAGTATCAAAAGCCTTTCTAAGATCCAAGTATATAATATCAAAGTTATTCCCTGCGTCCAGTTCTTTTGTGACTGCATCATAGTATCCAATCAAGTTGGTCAGGCAAGACTTCCCCTTAACAAAACCATGCTGTGTCTGAGCTATAACTGAAGTCTTGTCTAAATGATCCTGCAGTGCTTCTTAAACCAGTGCCTCCATTAATTTTCCTGGAACAGAAGTTAAGCTCACAGGTCTATAATTACTTGTGTCAGCCTTTGATCCTCCTTTGTGAATTGGGGTCACATTTGCACATTTCCAGTCTATGGGTACCTCCCCTGAGTCCAAGGAAGCTCTCATAATTATGGCTATGGTTTGCTTACTTCCTTTGCTGCCTTCTTTAATATAACTGGATAGATCCCATCCACCCCTGGTGCCTTTCTTGTGTTTATCTTCAACAGTTTCTCCTCCACTTTACTCCCAGTTATTTCAAGATTCTGTAGCTTACTGCTAGAGTTGAATACACCTCGCTGAATAACTCCTCATGTGTGAATGTTGATGCAAAATATTCATTTAGTTTGTTAGCTACCTGAGCAGGATCGTCAACAGTTGACCCATCAATATCAAGTGGACCAATCTAATTCATCCCCTTCCTTCTAGAGTTTACATAAGTAAAGAACTCTTTGCTGTTTTTCTTTGCATCCCTTGCCAAGGATTTCTCGTAATCTGCCTTCGCCTGCCTAACCTCCTTTGTAACTTGGTTGCATATCAACTTGTATCTATCATAGGCTTCTGTGTCATGTGTTAATTTGTATGTATCCCATGCATTTTTCTTTTCTGCCATATGCCTCATTAGTTCATCTGACATCCATTTTGGCCTAAACCTTGAACAATATTTCTTAGTTGGTATGTAAAGCCTAGTAGCTTCCAAGATAAGTTCTTTGAATGCTTCCCATTTTGAATTTGTTGTTGGTAACATCATCAGTTGGTCCCACTGTATAGAATTTAAATACTGTCTCAGTCCATCATAGTCGCCTTTACGGAAGCAATAACCCTTCCCTTTACCCCTAATGGTAGTTATCTCTTTGAGTAAATCCCACTTCAGCACACTGTGATCACTGCCACCTAGTGGTTCATTTATCTGCAGATTCTTAATGCATGAAGAATCACTGCTGATAATCAAATCAAGAGTATTACTCCCTCTAGTTGCCTCCCAAACATGCTGATGTAGAAAACAATCATCCAATAAATCCACAAAAGCCCTGCTAGTGTGTGAGTAACCAGCCCCCAAATTCCAGTCAATATCTGGGAAATTAAAATCTCCCATTATAAGACTCTCTGATTTACTGGCCCACTCTATTTCCCTGTACAGTTCCTTATTATACTCATCAGAGTCATTAGGCCTATAGCACACTCCTACTCTCAATTTTGATCTCCCAATGTTTATGTCACGCCAAACTGACTCAACACTGCACTGTCCAGCGATGTCGACTGGCTTCACTTCCTTGGTTTTTATGTGTTTCTTAACTAATAGCATAACCCCTCCCCCCCCCTTCCTATCCTGTCTATCCTTTCTGTAGACGTTGTACTCCCCAAATTGCAGTTCTGCATCCCTTATATCTGTGTGACACCACGTCTCTGATATCCCAACAATATCTGCCTTCGATGTTTTGAGCAATACCTCAAATTCATCAAATTTATTTACTAAACTCCTAGCATTGGTGTACACGCAAGTATACCTGCACCTGTTTCTATTCTTAGCTACCCTAACACAACCCATGTGTTTACTTGTACCGCAATGGCTCCTAGCAGTCTCTGAAATACAATGCATCTTGTTTTTCAGGCTTCTGCTCATTCTAATAGAAGCAGTGCAAGAATCTCTTTCACCTCTGCCAGTGGCTACTGTCAATCTATTGGTCTTTGTCTTCCCCCAAGCTAGCAGTTTTCCGACCCACCTAACACTGCCTCGATAGCATCAGCAAATATTCTTGCACCCTTTCTATTTAAGTGTATCCCATCTCTGTAGAAGGGATGGGATGGGATCAATTGATAATCTGACAGAAATATAATAGTGCACTTAAAAATGCCACAAATTACATCAGAATGTATTTATGTATGTGATTCTATATAGAAATGCAATCCTATTAAATTCATATTGGATGTGATCTGACATGGCTATAAATATGATTTTGGAGCTCTCGGCAATAACATGTGGAGAAAAACTTTTCTAATCAGATCACTTAAATTTGGCCTTAAAAGTATTCTGAAAATATGGTGAGTGTCCACCCTAAAAGTGCTCTTTGTTAAAAAGCACTGTAAGCACTAAAACTGGAGGCATTCACAATCATCATCCACATCATCCCAGTTAGCATGTTCGAAATATTAATAACACTGTCAGTATAACTAGTTATTTTTATTCAGTTGCTAGAATATTACTGTCATTCAAAATTATGTTTTTAAAATATATACCTTAATCATCGTTAAAACTGTATATTAAACATTCTATTTCTGAAGTGCTAATACTTTGTCATTCTGGAATGCTTATGACAAAGATCTTTCATTATAACAATAAACGTTTTTGTTAATTAAAATTATCATAATACAGATCTAAGTGACACAGTACAATGTGAAGGAACGGGTCTGCTTCACACCTGAAACTAGTTACTATGTGTAATGCTATATTTAACCTATAAAGCTAATGAGGACAACCTTGTATGTAGCTAAAATTACAAAGTTATGGACAACGCCCATGAGCATGTAGGATAATAGCAAGAACAATCCCCTTTAGAATGCAAATGTTAGAATGTTCAGACAATTAGTTCCATCACCCTATGGAGTATATAGATAGCTCTTTATATAGATATTACTAAAGTGTAGGGGTAGGAATGGGGAAGTATAAGAGGAGATAGAGTGGGGAATGTTCCATTGGCTAAAATACTGCGATGTTTAAAATTTATACCAAATATCACTGGTCAAATATTTAATTCTTATTTAACATGCTAATCTATATATATACAGAGCATGGAAAAAGATAGGGGAATATTTGAAACAAATAACTTTTGATTATAGATCAATTTAAATTTATTATAACACAGTTATAATATTGTAAATAAAACAATTATAATGAAGTTGTCAACTCCTCCAAGAATATGATAGTTTTTGAAATTATAAATGTTTTAGCACTCATTTGGTGTGGTCTGAGCTCAAGTCCTGTTCGAGAGACTTTGCGCATTATTATTATTAGCCATATGGTGCAAGGAAGCCTGAAGCTTATGCTGCACCAGTCAAAAAAAAAAATCCCTGAGTTACCCCGAGAGAAAGAGACAGAGAAGTAAAAAGGAATCACCAAGAAAAAAGAAGAATGATGATATCCAGCTCGGGATATCATCATTCTCTCTGGTGAGTATGAAAGCCCATACTCACCAGATGTGAGCCCCTGGGGTCAATTATGGCTTTAGTTGCTGATGTGCTATAAAACCAACCTGTTAGAGACTGAAAAAATTCTTAAAGGACTCTATTTTTTTTTTTTTTTTTTCAATAAGGGCTGTAGTTAGTTGATCCCAGGTGTAGCAAAGGGTTCCCCCATGAGTTATTCCAGCTTTTTCAGCCTGCACAATGTGCAAATCAATCATGTGAACTGCATACATATACAAATATAATATATTAGCACAATATTATTATTATTATAATTATTAGCCATATGGTGCAAGGAAGCCTGAGGCTTATGCTGCACCAGCCAAAAAAAAAAATGTCCGAGTTACTCTGAGAGAGAGAGAGAGAGAGAGAGAGAGAGAGCAAGAATCAGAAGAAAGGAGGCACCAAGAAAGAGAAGAATGATGATATCCAGCTCAGGATCTTGGGTGTGCCAAGCCCATACTTACCGAATGTGAGCCCCTGGGGTTAATATGGCCTAAGACATTGATGTGACATACAGTCAATGAAGGATTTATTTATTTATGTTGATTTATAGATTTGAACATGCAATATGCATACCCATGCCAATATATGCTGCTCCAGGACCTATTGTATAAAAATACCCAATATCTCTTATATTGTAAATTTTCACAGAATAAATTTCAATCGAGCATGGGTAATCAGAAATAAAAACTGCTTATTTAATGAACATAAAGGTTAAATACAAAGAAAAATTTAAAGAATCATATGTACAAGGGTTCTTTTGATAAAAAATAAAAAGTAAAAAATAAATACACTCAATGAAACTCATAGTTACAATGATGCCCGGGTTCCCCACCCACCACAAAGCCCAAATGGGACACCCACTACCTGGCAAGCAATAAATGTGCTTAGAAGTGGGATACCAGGGCTACCCAGACACTATACCTGCACCACCACCACCACCCTGAATCCTGTCTCAGACCATGAGGATAGGGACATGGCAATGACATGGCTGACCCTCACAGGTGAGCCCACTAGCCAACTGATCCTGGCTGGGCCTTCAAGGACCACCTGTTTTGCCAAAGTAGGGGGCCAAAGTGGTAAGTTGAAGTTGGACCCGTCAACCACCAGGATCCCTTTTCCGAATTTCCATTGGTCACAGCACACTGCAAAACATGTCAGATTCCTATTAAGTCAGGCTAGAAGCGGAAGTGAATGTCAGCCTGGAAGTCCACAGCCAGGCTGTGGACATTAGATCCCAGTGATGTTAATTTGGAAGGCCTCAAACTGGCGGCCCACGAGCCGCATCTGGTCCCCCGAAGCAATTTTACACAGCCCGCAAATACATTTCAATTATGTATTTGTTGTAAATATGGTGCTTATATTCACTCTCATTTTGTTAAAAAAAATTCTGGCCCATCAGCTGCTTTCAGATCATGCATTTGGCCCGCACGCAATTTGAGTTTGAGACCACTGGCTTAGACCACTAAGTTGGCCTATACGATACGATACGATGAGATGGCATATATGATGAGAGCCTTGTCGATCAATTCAGCCCTGGAAAGATTGTGCAAGGCTCAAAGGGTAGAATTTTTTTCAGCCTGATATGTACTTGTTGACAGGAGAGACTGCTTCTACAGGGATGGGATACACTTAAATAGAAAGGGTGCAAGAATATTTGCTGATGCTATCGAGGCAGTGTTAGGTGGGTCGGAAAACTGCTAGCTTGGGGGGATACAAGGACTAAAAGATTAAGAGTAGCCACTGGCAGAGGTGAAAGTGATTCTTGCACTGCTTCTCTTGGAATGAGCAGCAGCCTGGAAAACAAGATGTAGGGTATTCCAGAGACTGCTGGGAGTCATTGCAGTACAAGTAAACACATGGGTTGTGTTAGGGAAGCTAAGAATAGGAACAGGTGCATGTAGACTTGCGTGTACACCAATGCTAGGAGTTGGTAAATAAATTTGATGAATTACTCAAAACATCAAAGGCAGATATTGTTGGGATATCAAAGACGTGGTGTCACACAAATATAAGGAATGTAGAACTGGAATTTGGGGCATACAATGTGTACAGAAAGGATAGACAGGATAGGAAGGGAGGAGGGGTTATGCTATTAGTTAAGAAACACATAAAATCCAAGGAAGTGAAGCCAGTCGACATCGCTGGACAGTGCAGTGTCGAGTCAGTTTGGCATGACTAAAGCATTCGGAGATCAAAATTGAGAGTAGGAGTGTGCTACAGGCCTAATGCCTCGGATGAGTATAATAAGAAACTGAACAGGGAAATAGAGTGGGCCAGTAAATCAGAGAGTCTTATAATGGAGGATTTTAATTTCCCAGATATTGACTGGAATTTGTGGGTTGGTCACTCACACACTAGCAAGGCTTTTGTGGATTTATTGGATGATTGTTTTCTACAGCAGCATGTTTGGGAGGCAACTAGAGGGAGTAATACTCTTGATCTGATTCAGTAGTGATTCTTCATGCATTAAGAATCTGCAGATAAATGAACCACTAGGTGGCAGTGATCACAGTGTGCTGAAGTGGGATTTACTCAAAGAGGTAACTACCATCAGGGGTAAAGGGAAGGGTTTTTGCTTTCGTAAAGGCAACTACGATGGTCTGAGACAGTATTTAAATTCTATACAGTGGGACCAACTGATGATATTACCAACAGCAAATTCAAAATGGGAAGCATTCAAAGAATTTATCTTGGAAGCTACTAGGCTTTACATACCAACTAAAAAATATTGTTCAAGGTTTAGGCCTAAATTGATGCCAGATGAACTAATGAGACATATGGCAGAGAAGAAAAATGCATGGGATACATATAAATTAATGGGTGACATGGAAACCTATGACAGATATAAGCTGGTCTGTAACCAAGTCACAAAGGAGATTAGGCAGGCAAAGGCAGATTATGAGAAATCCTTGGCAAAAGGATGCAAAGAAAAACAGAAAAGAGTTCTTTACCTATGTAAACTGTAGAAGGAAAGGGATGAATCAGATTGGTCCACTGGATATTAATGGTTCAACTGTTGATGATCCTGCTCAGGTGGCTAACAAACTAAACGAGTATTTTGCATCTACATTCACACATGAGGATTTATTCAGAAAGGGGAATGCCAGAGTTGAAGTAAACTCTGGCAGTGAGCTAGATGATTTTGTAATAACTGAGAGGAAAGTGGAGGAGAAATTGTTGAGGATAAACATAAAAAAGGCACCCAGGATGGATGGGATCTATCCAGTTATATTAAAGGAGGCAGCAAAGGAAGTAAGAAAATCCTTAGCCATAATTATGAGAGCTTCTTTGGACTCAGGGGAGGTACCCATAGACTGGAGATGTGCAAATGTGACCCAAATTCACAAAGGAGGATCAAAGACTGACACAAGTAATTATAGACCTGTGAGTTTAACTTCTGTTCCAGGAAAATTAATGGAGGCACTGGTCAAAGAAGCACTGCAGGATCATCTAGACAAGACTTCCGTTATAGCTCAGACACAGCATGGTTTTATTAAGGGAAAGTCTTGCCTGACCAATTTGATTGGATACTATGATGCAGTCACAAAAGAACTGGATGAAGGGAATAACTTTGATATTATATATTTGGATCTTAGAAAAGCTTTTGATACTGTTGCACATGGAAGACTGCTGCACAAATTGGAGCAGTGTGTCATTGGAGGCAAATTGCTGCTATGGATAAAGGGATGGTTGAGGGTGAGAAGACAGAGAGTAACCCCAGAGCAACTTATCAACTCTGTGGTACTACACTGACAGTGATAGAGAATGAAAAGGACCTGGGGATAATTGTGCAGGCAGAGCAGTGCAGATGGGCTGCAAGAGTAGCTCATGGTGTCTTGTCAATGATATACAGGAATTTTTCTAGCAGGGATAAGGAGGTGATTATTCCCTTGTATAAGGCAATGGTCAGGCGACACCTTGAGTACTGTATACAGGTCTGGAGGCCTCATTTCAAGAAGGATGTAGAGCTGCTGGAACGAGCACAGAGAAGGGCAACAAGATTAGTGAATGGAACAAACTGTTGCTCATACGAAGAAATGCTTAAGTTTTGCAAATTACAGTGTCTGGAGACTAGGCACCGACGATGTGATCTGATAGAGGTGTATAAAGCTTTGAATGGTTTGAGCATGCTCAATGCCGATGGGATTCCTCCTCTTGCTCAGAATAATCACCTGAGAGGGCATAAATTCAAATTGAGGAAAGACAGATGTAGGATAGGTGTGCGGAAATTTGCCTTTAGCTAGCGGGTAGTTGGTTGGTGGAACAGACTTCCATCCCTTGTTGTGGAAGTTGTTAGCCTAAATAAGTTTAAGGCTCAGCTGGACAGGTATTTCTAACGAACAGAGGGGTGAAGTGGAAGTGTTTTTTTTTTTTTTTTTTTTGGTTGATGCTGCATAAGCTTGCTTTCTTGCATCAAATGCCTCTACTAATGATAATGCTACCCACCTCTACAACACCAGATGAAAGTTTGTTCCACCAATCAACTTCCCACTGACTGGAGTCAAATTTCCGCACATCTGTCCTGCAACCATCCTTACTCAATTTGAATTTATGTCTTTTCGTGTGTAGTCTGAGCAAGCAGCATTGAGCTTACTCAATCCATTCAAAGCCTTAAACACCTCAATCTGATCTGCTTGCTTTCTTTTTTTTTTTTTTTTTTTTTTGGCTGATGCTGCATAAGCTTGCTTTCTTCCATCATATGCCTCTATTAATACTAAAAAATGCTAATGCTATACAGAGTCCTCCTCCTCAGCATGACCACATATATCAGAGGAGCTTCAAGTAGTTATTTCACAAGAATATTACCATTAACTGTATTTAGTTGTCACATGAAAATAAATTGTGGTCAACTCAAGTGTGCAGAATACAATTGTATTCCTGCAGTTCTTGGTTATGTAAGGAGGCCCTATTTTGACCAGTTTAAGAACACTCATCGGGGAAGACAGGATATTAGAGCTGGAAAAGGAATTAGAAAATGTGAATTGGAATATCATCGGTTTGGCTGAAACAAGAAGAAGAAATGAATCACTTATAAGTTTATCAAGTGGAAATCTGCTGTACACCAATGGAAACAGTGAAAGGAGTGAAGGTGGAGTTGGGTTTCTGGTCCATAAAGATTTTAAAAACAACATTTTGGAATTCAAAAGTACATCACCAAGGGTGTCAAGACTAATACTCAAGATTTCTAAGAGGTACAAGCTAAAGATTATAATGATTTATGCACCAACATCGAGCCATGATGATGAAGAGGTTGAAGAAATGTACACCGAAATTGAGAGTCTTCTAGATGAGCAGAAAACCTGCTACACTATTATTATGGGAGACTTCAATGCTTAGGTTGGAAAAAGACAAAACAGCGCAGAAAGGGGAACTATAGGAAATTTTGGAATTGGTGAAAGAAATGAAAGAGGTGAAAGACTTGTGGAATTTGCAGAATCTCAAGGACTGTCAGTAATGAACACTTTTTTCAAGAAAAGGGTGAACAGAAAGTGGACATGGAAGAGTCCAAATGGATTAACTACTAATGAAATCGACTTCATCCTCACTAACAGAAGATATATTGTGAATGATGTTACCGTCCTGAATAAGGTAAATGTTGGAAGTGATCACAGAATGGTAAGATGTACACTTGATATAGATGTAGGAAAGGAAAGGAAAAAACTGACTCGAGTAAATAATACAAAGGTCTTTGAGATAACAGAAGAGGAGAAAAAGCAGTATGTACTGGAACTTAAAAACAAGTATGAGCTTCTGCAGACTGCTGAGGACCAAGATATCAACGAGGAATATTACAACTTTTTGAAAGTGATAAAGCCCAAGAAACCTATAGGGAAAAAGAAATCCAAAGAAGAAAAAATTAGTCAAGAAACACTTGTCATGATGAACCGAAGACGACAAATGAAAAGCAAGAAAAACACTGACAGGGAGAAAATTTTGAGTATACTGAGTTATGCAAAGCCATTAGAAAGAGACTCAGAGAGGACATAAGAAGATTTAACACAAGAAAAGTAGAACAAGCATTAAGGGAAAACAAAGGATTTAAATCAGCAGCCATGAGCAGTAATACAGAAAGACAAATGATACTGAAACTGAAGAATAGCGATGGTGTACTTATAAACAGCAGAGAAGGCATAATTCAAATAGCAGAAGACTACTATAGAGAATTATACGAGGAGCAGGGGAATAATGCCAGCAGTGGGGAAGATGGATTGCAAAGTAGCAACACATACGACATACCCAATATTCTTCCTGATGAGGTAGAACATACATTGAAGAAAATGAAGAATCAGAAAGCCCCTGGGGAAGATGAAGTTACTGTAGAGTTGTTAAAATTGGGAGGAAGAGACATAACACAAAAACTGGCAAGGCTCTTCACAAAGTGCATTAGAAAAGGTGTGACGCCTAAGCAGTGGAATAATGCAATCATAGTTTTGCTGCATAAGAAAGGAGATAAATCAGAAATTGGAAATTATAGACCAATTAGCTTGTTATCCCACATCTACAAGTTGTTCACAAGGGTCATTACTAACAGATTAGAAAGAATACTTGATGAGAATCAACCGAAAGAGCAAGCTGGCTTTAGGACAGGATTCTCAACTATGGATCACCTTCATGTAATATCACAGCTAATGGAGAAAGCAAATGAATATAAAACACCACTATGCCTGGCATTTGTGGATTATGAAAAGGCATTTGACTCCATACAGCATAAGGCAATGTTTCGGGCACTGGAAAGACAAGGCATTGATACCCCATATATTATGATTTTGAAGAAAATATACGAGAGTGCTACCTCCTTTATTAGACTAGACAAAGACAGTAGGAAATTTAAAATTGAGAAAGGAGTTCGACAAGGAGACACAATATCTCCGAAGCTGTTTACTGCTGCCCTTGAGGAAGCTTTCAGAAGATTAGACTGGTCGCAGAAAGGAGTCAGTGTGAACGGAGAGTACCTAAACCATTTACGATTTGCAGATGACATTGTGGTCATAAGCCACCGATCCCAAAGAATTAGAGGAAAATCTTAATCAGTTATGCACAGCTAGTAAGGATTTTGGACTAAAGATGAATATGGCTAAAACAAAAGTAATGATGAACAAGTATGCCACACAAAGGGAAATAATGATTGAAGGAGCAGTAATTGAAAAGGTGGAGTCATATGCTTATCTGGGACAAGTTATTAGCTGTAATAATGATAAATGGCTGGAAGTCAAGAGAAGAATAAATTTTGGATGGATAGCATTCAGGAAATATAGTCACATACTGAAGAGCAATATCCCAGTTTGTCTGAAACGTAAAATAATGAATCAATGTATACTACCCACCATGACTTATGGAAGTGAAACTTGGGCACTCACCAAAAGAATGGAAGAGAAGCTGAGAACTACACAGCGAAGAATGGAACGAATCATATTGGGAATCAGACTGTTAGATAAGAAGAGAAACACATGGATTAGGCAACAAACTCAAGTAAAGGACATTCTTATCAAAACTAAAGAACTAAAATGGTCTTGGGCAGGACACATAGCTCGAAGACATGATGACAGATGGACTAAGAAAATAACAGAATGGTATCCAAGAGGAGCTAGAAGAAAACCTGGAAGACAAAGGCGGAGATGGATAGATGAAATTCATGAGTTTGTGGGTAGTAAATGGATGTCCAGTGCTCAAAACAGAAGGAACTGGAAAGTTGCTGGAGAGGCCTTCATCCTGCAGTGGATTGAAAATGGCTGATGATGATGATGATGATTTTGACCAGTTTACTGTAAAATATGGCCTCTCTTACTGTGAAGAAAGGTATATATCCATTTAATTTTTTTTTTTACTGGAGTGGGACAGTACCGGTTTCTACTCATCACAAATGTGGGGCCCAAAGAAATACATCCAAATCAGGATGATGATAAAAAAAAAACATGTATAAATCACATGTCTAAAGTGCAGCACAGGGTGTTTTATTTTTAAAAAAATCATTAAAATTATATGCTTTTAATGTAAAAACATTGCTTTTTCACAGCTACTCGCAACAGATTAAAAATAAAGGTGGTACCCAAAAAAAAGTGAACAATTCTAAATTATTTCTTGCTGATTTTTTTAAGATTATAATTGTGGTTACTTCTTCCAAGTGCATGTGTGATCTTCAAAAACCACTGTCACAAACAATTAAGGGTTAATAAGAAAAACTCCTTTTGAAAGATACTAAGCAGAATATTTTTATAATTTGAATTATCAACAGATTAAAAAAATGAATCAGTGACTCCATCTGCTTGCCAGCATATTAATTGAAATCAATTAACCTGTTAACAATAGAAATAGAAAATATAACCGTAACATTATCAAAATACTACAACAAATACACTATCCTCATCCAAAAATAAAGCTGAAACCAAAATCATATTTGGTTCTGCCAGTCCATATATAATCATTTTATATAAACAAATACACTGTCCAGTAAAAACATTATGGTCACCTACCTATCTGTTCAGTTATGGGTTAGTAAAAGAATGAAGGCAGAATTTTTACTGTTGTAAAGAATTCCAAAACTAAGGACTATAAATGAAAATTAGAGGGGAAGAGGTTTAGACAAGATTGTAGGAAGTTTTCTTTCACCCAGTGAGGTGATCACTGGAACAAGCTGCCTCCACAGGTAGTAGAGGTTCACAATTTGAAGAAATTCAAAGGTCAACTGGACAGTTACCTGTGTGAGGAGAGAAGTGAATAATATGTATTTTTCATATTTATTTATTTATTATTATTATTTTTTTTTGGCTACTGCAGTAAAAGCCTGTGGCTTCCTTTGTACCATATGGCAAATACTTATACAGTACTACTTATATCCTCCTCTTATAGTAGTAGTGCAAATGATGCAAGGAAGCAAGCTAATATAGCATCGGCCAAAAAAAAAAAAAAAAAAACACAAACACTTCACCCATCCTTACCCTCCAAGAATTTGTCTAGTTCTTTCTTGAATTTGTTCAAACCATCCACTTCCACAACAACAGATGGGAGCCCATTCCAACAATCAACCACTTGCTGGCTGAAGGCAAACTTCTGCACACCTGTCCTGCAACTATTTTTCCTCAACTTAAATTTATGTCTCCTCATGTGTGTGTAGTCTCAGCAAGAGGAAGAATGCCATTCACATTCAGCTTACTCAATCCATTCAAGGCTTTAAACACCTCAGTCAGATAACTACTTTATTCAGTATGTTAAAAGATGCCTTGTTCCCTAGCTATACAGATTTGATTTGATTTGATTTTGGATTTTATTGTTGGCGCATTAGCAACTAGGGCTATAATGCGCCATAGCTATACAGTATTTATCATTTATATGTAAATATAATGATCCAAAAGTATTTTCCAGATAATAATTACAAGAGTGTCATAATTTAAAACAAGTTATTTAATGTATGCAGTGCTTTGCACTTCAGGTTCATTCGATTTTTCCCCCTTAAATTTGTTTTTTTTTTCTGTGATTAATAGAAGTGAAAAGTAAATATAGTTATCTCCTTATCGGTTAATTATTAAGATTAAAACTTTATAGAATACTTAATAAAACTCTATAGTTTTACATTCTCTAAACTAAGCCATTCAGTTTAATTTCAACTGTATAATATTTATCACTCTTACCATATACTCTTTTCTCTTTTTTGTTTCTTCTCTCTCTCTCTCTCTCTCCATATATTTACGTATCACTTCATAAACAATATCACATTCATGAGTTTACATAACAATACAGTACACACACAAAGCACGCACAGACTGTCTAAAGTGCTAATAATATTGCATTAAAACTACAACTGATCTATGAAACTCTTTTCCACATAATTTGTCTGGAAATATTAATTTCCAGATTTATACTGGATTTTAATGAAATTTGAAACAACTCAACAAATATTTTTAAAAGGCCCAAATATAAAATTTCATGAAAATCTGTCCACTGGGAGTCCCTCTGTTACTTGTGGACAAACAGACATGTGAAGACAACAGGTTCATATGCACATATATATGCAAATGAGTCTGAAAAGGACAGTGCACATCTGTTTCATATTTTGTATTATGAATTGCTTAACTGTTATTATATATTTATAAGCAAGAAAGAAAAAATAAAACAATAAAATAAAATAAACATAGTTGTACAGCACAATCACAAGGCACAAGTAATCAAAATTGAAAAATAAAAATTTCATTTTATTTAGATAACATTCTTGCTTATTTCCTAATTAAATCCTTAATACATAACCAAAATATTACAATTCTGGATATATATAAGAAATATGGTATCACAGTTTATGTCATTACCAATCAGCTGCCATGGTATAGTGTAAAATAAAATTAGTACAGAAAGAACTCCTATCATCAGAGCTTTCATGCATAATTAACAGAGATATAATAATGACATCGTTGATGAGCCTTTCACTTATTAACAGATTAGCAGGATTATGCTTCTTTATAATCAAATATAATTAAAATGAAGACCAATAATATTTTTTGTAAAATTCATTCTACAGATTTAAAGGCTATATATAAAATAGCATTAAATTGACATTAAACAACAATAAACAAATAAATTTAATAGCATTAAATATTTACATAAAAAAATATAAAACAAGACCTTTCAAGACCCAATCATGAATTTTAAGGGATCTCAGTAAAAGCTTCCCCTTAAAGGTTTTTATTGCTAATATTTGCTTCCACACTAACATTTTTTCTGCTATACCAGACCCTCTAATCACCCAGAAGATATTTCTCTATCTTCCACCTATATAGTTAGGCCATGCCACTTTTAAAAGTAACTTGAGCTGGTAGTCAAAAACTCTAAATCTGACAAAATAAAAGTCTTACTACTAGAATAATGTTCCACTTTTATATCAAAATTCAAGATCATTTTCAGAATCCCATTCAGAAGTTTCAACATGACCAATATGATCAAAGTCCACTTCTATATCATATTGAAAATCTGGATCTTCAGGCTTCTTTCTATTTACTTCAAATGTTTCATCCATTATTTCTTTTTTCCTTTTTAATATCTCTTCGTCAACTTTATTCAAGTCTTCTTCTGGATCAACAGAAAATTCCTTATTTACAGTCTTTAGGCAGTCATCTAAACCATGACCCTTCATATTTTCTTGAATAATTCGTAGAAGTTTTTCTATGCGCACATTTGGAACTTGAACTAAGTAATCCCTATGGTGTTCTTTTAGTTCTGTAGCAATCCTACCTACAGCACAATTCTTGAAAAGGCCACGAACAGGCATTGTTCTCTTATGAAACTTCTTGGAAGAAATATCTTCGTATAATAAAATTATTGCAGGAGATTTGAATCGAACACCAATTTTAATTGGCTTAAAATTGCTTTTTTTCATTGTACTCTCCATTGTACATCCTTCATTTCTAAAGATAAAAAACAAATGTAGGGAGTCACATGTAACATTCAAAAAATATAACAGATATATCTGCTTAACATTTTTACTGATACAGTTAAATAAATTCTAAATGAGGGCTGATCAAAAAAGTATTGAGGCTGAATCTGTGAAAACTAAGATTATTGTAGTTACAGGGATGAAAGGCTAACCCCTTCAAAGCACTCTACTGAATTCAGCACATATGTATTGTTATACATCCCCAGGGGCTCACATCTGGTGAGTATGGGCTTGGGACACCCAGGGTCCTGAGCTGGATATCATCATTCTTATCTTTCTTGGTGATTCCCTTCTACTCTCTCTCTCTCAGGGTAACTCGGAAATTTATTTTAACTGGTGCAGCATACGCCTCAGGCTTCCCTGCACTGTATGGCTAGTAATAATAAGAATAAGAATAATATGGCAACCAAATCCTCCACTTTCACCTTAACAATGTGGTCCTTCTGGTAATCTGGGGTATTTCCTCATGTGCAAGGTTTAAAAAAATTATGCCTGGTATGCTGGAGGTGACAGGTGTGAACCAACAAAGAGTTGAGGTTGGCATTCATGTCACAAAGATAAATAGCAGCTCTCTGTGCAATATTAGGTGACATATGACTCTTTTATCACTCAGTGCAATGCCACCATTTTGCTTAATAGAGACAAAAAGTGTCTCCTTCTGGATCAACTACTGGCAAGTGGATTCAGTTGGGGGGGTCTACAGATCCAGTAAGTGGGTGATCAAGATGACTTCCCCCCCAGAGTTTGATTAAACCTACTGAAAATTCTTTAGATATCAGATCAGCTGCTGCACATACTGGATGGTTATAAAATAAGTTTCCCTATTCAGGAGACTCTATTGTCAAAATGGTTGGAGTTAGAGCTGTGAAAATCGGTGGGTATATCATTTAGGGTATGGAGAAGCGATTTGTAGAAGAAAAAAATAGTAAACATTTCTGCCACCAGGGGGAAACGGCACTGCACATATGTAAAAGTTGTCATTTACTTCCAAAACACGCTGCTTATGCAAATGGCATCCTGTTAGATAAAAGCAGAAAGGCTAATGCCACTGTCAATAATCATTATGGCTCTTACAAAAAAAAAAAAAAAAGTGCTATTTTAGTAAAACTGTTCTACCAGAATAACAGTAACGCTAATGCAGCACTATATGAATATCGGAAACTTAAAAGTTTGCGTAAAGGACCTTTGATGTCAGTGGAGTTTCAAAAACTAATAAAGAAATTTGAAGCAACCGGGGAGTTAGATGTAATTCCAGGCAGGGGACGACCATGTATCGGAATGGAGGTAGTGGATGAAGTGGTGGATGCAGTGGTCAGAATGTTAAGCACTACCAGTCAGTAGTGCCTGCCAGAGGTGTGTCAAGAGACTTGAACCTTTCCTGGTCTACTGTACGTAAAGTGTTTCGAATAATTTTACGCTGGTTCCCATACAAGATTCACATAGTACAAGAACTAAAGTCTTGTGATCAGCAACAATGAATAGACTTTGCTCTACAATTTCTGGCTAGTATGGAACTTGACGATACATGGGCTCGAATGATCTTGTGGTCTGATGAGGCACATTTCACTCTTCATGGGGTTGTAAATGCACAAAACTGCTGAATATGGGGAACTTCTTGTCCATCTGCTATGCATGAAAGACCACTGCAAAGTCCATATGTTACAGTATGGTGTGGATTCACAGCAGAGTTTATAATCGGACCATTTTTCTTTGAAGAGTCTACACCTCATGGCCCCGTAAGGTGTATGGTAACTAGTGCACGGTACTGCGCTCTTCTAAGAGATCACATTATTCCCGCTCTGCAAGAAAGGCAATGCTCAGAGACCATAGAGTTCATGCAAGATGGTGCCCCCTCCCCACATTGGTTGACACGTGAAGGAACTGCTCCGTTCAACATTCAGAAATGACTGCATCATTTCTAGAGACTTTATGCAGTTCTGGTCAGCCTGATCACAGATCTCAATCCCTGTGATTTCTGGCTATGGGGATACTTGAAAGACAGTTTACCGTGGCCACATACAGATGCTTATCGATTTGAAAGCAAGCATTAAACAGCATGTAGTCAACGTCCCCAATGAGATGCAAAGCGAAACTGTGTTGCATGCAGTCCTTCGTTTTCAGAATGTCATCTCAAGTAAAGGAAAGTACATAGAACACTATCTGTAGATTTCTAAGTTCTGATATTAAAATCTAATCCTAAGTTAAGTATTCCATCTCATGTTTACAGTGCCAATTTCTTCCTGGTGGCAGAAATTTGAACTAATTTTTCTTCTTCTACAAATCGCTTCTCCATACCCTAAATGACATACCCACCGATTTTCACAGTGCTATTGTTTAACCGTTTTGACACTAGGGTCTACTGAATAGGGAAACTTATTATATAACCACCTGGTATATGCCACGTACAAACTTCAATTTCATACATGGTCTTTATATAGATGAGCTTTTACTTCATCTATATCAATCCATTATGAAAACTAATATAAATGGCTTTTAAATCTCTCAAACTGCTCTATTCATTTAATAAATACCTCATCTGGTTTCAGTTCTATAATCTACAAAGCCTTATGCTATCCTGAACCTTTCCATCTGATTAAAAATCATCAATATTAATTTCATCAGTGTTTAATCAACTGGCAATTAGTGATGGGCATAATCAATAATCACTTCCTTGGGGAGAGAAACAATTATCTCTCTCCTCTGTGTGTGTGTGTGTGTGAGAGAGAGAGAGAGAGAGAGAGAGAGAGAGAGAGAGAGAGAGAGAGAGAGAGAGAGAGAATGTAGGACTTAAGCTTTTTAGTTTTGATTACATTTTTTTTTTACTTTTGTTGTTTTTGATTTCATAACCAAATGATTTTTATAAAAATTATTCTAATTATTGAAATATTGATTATTATTAATAATATGATTGTGTCCATCACTACTAGTAATACCTCAGCTTAGGTTATTCACCTTTGGTCAAATTCCATGGAGCAGTTCAGAGAAACATAAGCAGCTGCTCAACATTCCTAAGAGTTCTATTTTTTGCAACTGGGTAGCCAGTTTTCTTTCAGACTACTCGCTGTATATGAATAACTTCTAACGGCGAAGGTAAAGAAAGCCTGCACGAGAACGACGAGAAACGTCGGATAACTTACGCGGAAAATTAGTTTGCCGATACGGCACTCTAGCGCTGCTCACTCGGTAAACAGACGGTAGGTGTTAACGGTCTGGAGCAAAGTCGAGAACGATATACTGATTGACAGGTAGGCGTGGCAAACGACGTGCTGATTGGTGCGCAAACACAACACACGATAACATCGGTTTAGTATCACTGTAGCAGCACTAATGGTAACTTGTCCTAATCGTACATGCCCTAACATTTACTGTAACGGTGAAAAAAGATCAGGTTACCTCGACTTGAATCCCATGGGAGCTTGAACCCCTCCCGAAGTGGAGGGGGTAACCTAACCTTTTTTCTTTAGAATCAGTCATATTTAGAAATACACCTAATTCTGTTTTTGCACGAACTTTTTTTACACGAATTTGGTTTAACACGAATTCAAAATAAATATTTCATTCTCTTTTTACGCGAGTCATTTTGATTTAACACGATTTCTATGAATTTTTTTTTTGCCTAAATTCTAAGAATTTTTTTTTTATTTGTGGCATATTAGTATCATTTCTATATTACACGCATCAATAGATTGGATAACAGCTAGTGTATGCGTTTTGAAACGCGTGCTTTTGCTTACCAATGTTTACGTCTAGGTACAATTTGTATCTATGAATCATCAACGTTTTTATTAATTTTGTGCACATCTACGGTATTCGTGCATAGTATCTTCAGCAGACATGTAGTAGTAAGCTCTATTTCAAAGTGAAAGAATCTTTAGTGAAATTTGTGCACATATAAATTTATAAATTTTGCCGATAGTCAATAAATTGTAAGTTTACAAAATTTTCATACCTTTTTTTATTAATTATAACTGAGATATTTTTCGGTAGCCCTTATATAATGTCGAATAATTCGCCTATTACCAAAATGAAAAGGAAAGCGATTTCTTTGGAACTTAAAATTCAAATTTTAGATCGTCTTGCAACTGGACAAGGGGCTACATCTGTAGGAAGGCATTTTGGTGTACATGAAGCTACCGTAAGAACTATTAAGAAAAATGAAGCTGCAATTAGGAAGTCGGTATGTTCTGGAACAAAAGTAAGTGTTAATTCATCATCATATACAAGAGATATTGTCAAGGAAAAAATGGAAAAGGCCCTGGTAATGTGGATAGAAGATCAGTCACAAAAAAGAGTACCAGTTGATGGAAATGCCATCAAGCAAACAGCACTAAGAATTTACAGACAGATTAAAGAAAAGGAGCCAAGCACTTCATCTCAGTTAAACAGAAAATATGAATTTTCTGCGAGTACAGGTTGGATGACAGGGTTTCTTAAAAGGAATGCTCTTCATAATATAAAAATTAAAGGTGAAACTGCATCTGCAGATGAATCGGCTGCTAAAGTATTCCCGCAGGAACTTGCAAAAATTATTGAAGATGGAGGATACACTCCTGATCAAGTGTGGAATGCAGATGAAACTGGTTTCTTCTGGAAACGAATGCCGAACAGAACGTATGTAGCCAAATCGCAGAAAACTGCTGGTGGTTTTAAGGTAGCTAAGGATCGTGTGACCTTATTATTTTCCTCCAACGCTTCAGGAGATCGTATGTTGAAACCACTGCTGGTAAATCGAGCCCTAAACCCACGTTCAATGAAAGGTATAGATATCAATAAATTGCCTGTTCACTGGATGGCAAACAAGAAGGCCTGGGTGACCACTACTATTTTTACAGAATGGTTCAACAAATGTTTCGTCCCAGAAGTCAGACGTTATATGAATTTGAAAGGTCTCGAATTTAAAGTTCTTCTGATTCTTGACAATGCACCCGGCCATCCTGTCTTGGAACACCCAAATGTACAAATTTTATTTCTGCCACCTAATACTACATCTTTGATACAACCGCTAGACCAAGGTATAATTGCGACAATTAAAACATACTACGTAAAACGAACATTCCAACACGTTTTGGACAAACTGAATGATGAAACACTAACAGTCATTGATGTGTGGAAGAAATTCTCAATTATGGATTGTATCAATCAAGTTGGATTAGCGTTAACTGAATTAAAACCAGCAACTTTAAATGCGTGTTGGAAAGCGGTTTGGCCACAATGTGTAAAAAGCAAAGATCCCATCATCCCTAATACGACCGAATTTCCCAACATCATTACAATGGCACACAAAATTGGTGGAGAAGGATTCGATGATCTATCGTTTGAAGATATTGATGAATTGTTAACCGACAAAGCCCTAAGCGAAGATGAAATATTAGAGGTTGTCCTTGGGACTCCTTATCCCACAGAACGTAGTGATAATGAAGAAAATGATCCTGTTCTAAATGCAGATTTAATAAAAGGTCTGGAATTGGCTAGAAAATTAGGTAATCATTTTGTCAAACATGACCCTAATGAGGAACGCGCTGGGAAGTTTCAACGCGAACTGAAGTTGTTGACAGCCTCTTACAGAAAATTATATAACGGACTAACCAAAACACGAACACAACGATTAATAACTGAATTCGTTCGTAAAACCGGTGAAACATCAGCACCAGAGGAGATTCGTGCTGATTTTGTTGAAGAGATCACAGAAAGAATTTCATTAATAGAGGAAGAAGACGATGTCCACAACATTTCTACTGATGGCAGTGATATTCCAGTCGTACGCAAACGTATGCGCCGTTTATTATCAGAAAGTGGAAAATGAATAAAATCTTGTTATATGTAAAACAGATTTTTTTTGTTCATGAAGAATTTTTTTTCATTTCATATGCATACAAATTTATTTTAGTACATTTTAATTACATATTATTACATGTGTATTTTGTTGAAATAAAATAATAAGCTTAAAACGAATATTTTATGTGTTTTTTTTTAAATTATTTTTACTGATTTTTTTAGATCCGGAACCAATCTTCTTTTCTTCCATAAATACAATGTCTTTTTTTACACAAATTTTTTTTACACGTATTTTTCAGGAACGTATCTATCGTGTAAAAACAGAATTAGGTGTACATTCATAAAAAAATAAATTTTTTTATGACCGTATTTTTATTTTCTTGTTCAATAATATGCCCTAATGGTGAAAATAGGTCAGGTTACCTCCACTTGAATCCCATGGGAGCTTGAACCTCTCCCGAAATGGAGGGGGTAACCTAACCTTTTTTCTTTAGAATCATGAGTGGACTAGCACATAAATTGTTTATTAATAAATCATTTCATTGTTTGCCACGCCTACCTGTCAATCAGTATATCGTTCTCGACTTTGCTCCAGTCCGATAACACCTACTGTCTGTTTACTGAGTGAGCAGCGCTAGAGTGCCGTATCGGCAAACTAATTTACCGCGTAAGTTATCCGACGTTTGTCGTCGTTCTCGTGCAGGCTTTCTTTACCCAAGCCCTTCTAACTTCTCAACTAATGCCAGAGTCTATTTTATTTGTAAGATAAACTAAGAAAAAACAATTAACGGAAATGAAAATATTGTACAGTATATATTTTGATATATACAATATTTTAGTATCACAGTGAAAAGAATTACAATCTTAATATAAAAGGAGACATACAAACCATTAACTTTTTAATAAATTAATCTAATTTAATGAAAGAATCCAATATTGTTTTCACAGTTTTTGTCCTATATGCATTTTTAACTATAGCACAGACATTATCAAATGCAATAGTTGTTTCTTTATAAACGTTACTGCAGGCCAACACATTCTCTATTATGTTCAAGGCATTTTTTTTAGATGGCAGTGTGCGCAGTTCTTCACTTTCGCTGGTGACAAAAACATCATTGTTTTGTTTGGTGCTCAGCAGCTCTTCTGGTGTTGCAGTGGTAACAACTTCATGACACAACCTTCACAAACCCTTCAAATTCGCCAACAAAATCCATATGCTCCTTCAAATCCTCCATTCCTCAATGTTGCTATCAAATTCATCTGCTGGACCATGTTTTTCGATGATATTCTCTCCAAAGCCACTCTTTCTGAAGCAGTTGATTACACTTGCTGCAATACTGTCCCAGGCAATAACAAGATTATGGACAGCATCCAAGACATTCCAATTTGGCTGCAAATTGTTCCCCTTTCTATGTTGCGGATCAATTATCTTATCAGGCTGACTCTGTATACTCTCTTGAGGGCATAAATAATGCCTTGAACTAGTGGTTGCATTAAACTGGTGGTATTGGGGGTTAAAAACAACAGCCGTATATTTGTCAACTTAAGTGTCTCGGCAGAATGTACTGTACAACGATCTAGAATCATCAAAATGTTCCTTTTTTCTGAAGCCATTCTTCTGTTCACTTTTGATAACCAAGACTGAACAATTTTGACTGTAAGCCAATCACTTCTATTGGCATAATCACAGGGAAGTTGGTTAACTGTTTTAAAACATCTTGGCTTGGAAAAATGTACCAATCACAAGTGGGTGTAGTTTTTGTACTGCCATCTGAATTGCAGCATAACAGAACAGCGAGTCTTTACTAAATTTTCCACCATGAAAAGACTCTCCTCGAACAGCAAATGTTTTGTTTGGTAGCAAATTATAAAATAAACCTGTCTCATCAATGTTAAAAAGATCCTTTGCCTCATATTTTTAAAGAATGGACCATACAGAACACAACCAGTCTGTAACCTTTTCTTTGTTGTCTAATCCAGACTCACCACAAACATTTCGCAAAACTAAGTTATTCTTTAAATCTTTGGAGCCAGCCACTGCTGCTTTTGAAGTCACTAATTCCACGTTACTGAGCTAGCTAATTTGCCTTTTCGGGAAAAATCAGACCTGATATTGGCAAATCAGATGCACACATTTGTTGGTACCACTCGAAAAGTTTGTTTCAAGAAAGAGAAGAATGATGATATCCAGCTCAGGACCCTGGGTATGCCAAGCCCATACTCACCAAATATGAGCCCCTGGGGTCTAGAAACAATAGTTCTGTTATTCAAAAAAAAAGAAAAAAAAAAAGAAAAAGAAAAACCAATTCCATTAACTGCCTGCATTAAGGTTAGGATATTCGGTTCTTACAAAGATGGTTCGAGAAATCCTGGTGTTCCTAAGAACATCAGGGTTTCTCTACCCACATCATACCAATATGCTCGGGTAAGCACTAATCCAGAATATGGGGTGTAATCATTTCTTTAGCACACACACAGCAACAGGGGTTCTCTTTCTCTTAGATCGAAGCAGGAGTCCCCACAATTCCACAGTGGCATGTATAAAACTTAGATGGACACGTGTTTCTTTAAACTTAGACAAAAGGCACTCACACATGGCACACAAACCATGTTGTGCTTAAGAAGGAAGAGCACTATTTCCCGAAGCTCCATATATATATATGTAAATTTTCCTTGCATTGCACTTTCAACCACAGCGATCCTTTCTACAGGTACCACTAACCTCTGTCCCCAGGATGTGGAAGCAACAATTCTGACCTTTACAAACTATACTAAGCATTTACTGCAGGATAACTGTTAGAACATTTTTAACAGTTTTCCTCAGATATTTATACTCTGACTCCAATCACTTCCAAAATCTTAAAGAAATATTGTCCATAAGATTGAAAGTTTGAAAATCATGTTTGAAAAGTGCAGGGACTGACTTTGTGTCTTAAAATTGTGACATCATGGTGAGTGAAACTTGTTACAATATATTCGGTGATTAATTTAGACAGTAATGCACAAATCCCCCATTTATCTAGTCAGGCCGAATTAGAACACACTAAATAGATGACGTTTTATGTGAGAGATTTTACTGAGCAGTGAATATATATGTTCACATTTGTTTCAAAAATTGAAAAACTGTTAAGAACAGCTTTCACAGAGGATGCTATATGTCAGCGGTTCCCAAACTGGGTCTGCAGACCAGTTCCAGGGTGCCCCGAAACAATCCTCTGGAACTGGTCTGGTCAAATTATTTGTTCTATGTATAGCAAATTGATGATAGATAAAGTTATTATTATATATTTATCTAAAAATAAGAATGAAGTTGAGTTGTTTTAAACATAAAATTTTGAATTTTCTTTCAGAAAACCCAGTGCGCACACAGAGAGAGAGAGAGAGAGAGAGAGAGAGAGAGAGAGAGAGAGAGAGAGAGAGAGAGAGAGAGAGAAACATATGCACACACACACACACACACACACACACACACACACACACACACACACACATACACATATATAGGGGGTCTGCAAACTTTTTTCTCATTTCTTAAGGGGTCCGTAAACTTTCTTTTTTCATTTTTAAAGGGGTCCATAGAACTCAGTAGTTTGGGAACCGCTGCTATGTCATTTGAAGACTTTTCAGTGCAAATCACTGAAGACTATTCAGTGGTTTGCAAAGTTTAAAAGGCCTTGTCAATTTAAGATGATTCTTGCTCTGGCTGCCCTTCAAATTGAAAAACCAATGATTCAATCATTCATGTTCATGATCTGATCAGGCATAACTGATGATTTTAAGTATTCGCAGAGTTGTTAGTGAAATTACTATTTCTTATTGAGATGTATTAATCAATTTTAACACAAGATTTGAAAGTTCAACACATTTCAGTCAAGTTTGTGCCTCACATCATCACTGATGGTCACAGAGAGCAAGTTCTCATATGTCAGGATCTTTGCAAATGTGCTACTACTAATCCCCATTTTGTTTCTCTCATCATTACTGGTGATGAATTGTGGGTGTATAAGAAACAATGGCCCAGTCCTCTCAATGGAAGACCCTGTCTTCTCTAATATCCAAAAAAGTAAGACAATTTCAATCAAGTGTGAAAGCCACATTTCAGTTCATTATGAATTTGTCCTTCACAATCAAATAGTTAAGAAAAGTAGGAATTACCTCTATAATGTCTTTTAGAACACTTCTGTGCTGATACTCTCCATTGTTGAATCGACCATACAAATAGGCTATACATATTCCGCACCCTCGTAGACAAAATCAATGATCCAGTGCACCACGGAACTGGAGGCCCGTGGACCCCAAAATACATTGAATCACCAACCCTAATCTTTGAGTGAGAGAATACAATTACATCATATTTTAAAAATAATTTAAATGCTTTGAAACCAAATAAGTAGTGAATCCATTCTTTTAACACTTTAAAAACAAATATTAAAACATAAAAAACATTAAGAAACTAAAAGAATTTTGTTACTTCCCTGAAGCAGACGGGGCTTTTCGACAGACTTACAATCACAGGAAAGTGAAACTGCAAGTATTGCAATGGAATTTATAGCATGGAGATTAGATGTAATCTAGGCACATGCACATGAAGGACCACGAATCTGAGATGAGGTAGGGAAGACGTACATTGACTGGATTTTGATGTAATCATGTTGGATGCTGAAAATTTTTGCTTTGTCGAATAGAAAGGAGTGGCCTTCACTGATCGCATGGAATGCAAGTTCCGAAGCCAAGGAGTAGGATGAACGTTTATTGTTGCTTCATTCTCATATTGAGTGTACAGCGTGTTCTTTGGTATGAAGAGTTGCAATCCTTGCAAGATATGTTGTAGACTAAATCATTTAATTGGAACGTGGTAGAGGATTGGACTTCATGATTTTTAAGGGCAAAATGTAGTTTTGTTGTGGGTTTGGCTATCATTTTGAATTTTATATCTTTGAAAATACTATTTAGTTGTTTTACCATTGTTCAATATAAGGTAAAGTAATATTTTTTTCTCTTATTATTATTAATGACTGGGGTGGTATTATGTAATCTATTTTTTTTCTGTAACCTTATTTCATTTATAATAGGAAATAACCATACAAAACTTCAGATTACAGCTATTTTCGATATGATAAAACTTTTAATTGAAGACAATTATATCGCCTTCCAAGGTAAAGTTTTCAAACAGTTTTTCAGCCTACCCATGGGGTTAAATCTAAGTGGTTTACTAGCAGAAATATACCTTACCACTATTGAAATAATACATTTAACACCCTTTCTTCCGTGTGTCACCTACTATGGTAGATTTTTTTTTTTTTTTTTTGGTAGTTGTTGGCGCATAGGCTTCTGTGGCCATAATGCACCTCCCAAGGTTTTTGCAGTACTTTGATCCAAGCCCGAGGCGGGAATCGAACCCGCGACCTGTGGGTTGCCAGGCAAGCACTTTACCCACCCGGCTAGCCCGGTCGGCACTATGGTAGATATCTTGACGATATACTTTGCATCACAGATGCGGGGACCATGCAGGACACTCTACAAAACTTTAATAATATCCATGCAAGATTAAACTTTATGCCAGAAACAGAAAATACTGAAACAAAATCGTTACATTTTTTAAATTTCATCCTCATTAGGGTTATGAACAAAATTCAATTTAGCATATACAGAAAGGCCACCAACACTGAATACTTCTTCATTACAAAGGCTATTATCCCTTCACCTATAAAAGATCCATTATCTTATATCAATTTCTCAATGCATACAAATACTCAACATCTGAATCAGCCCTAAACACAGAAATACAAACATTAAGAAACAGATTTCAAAATAGAGGTTAGCCCCACCTATTATAAACAAAATAAGGTTACAAGCAAAAAACAGATTACATAATACCACCCCAGTCATCAATAATAATAACGTAAAAAAATATTTTACTGCTTTATCATATATTGAACAATGGTTCAAATAACTAAATAGTATTTTCAAAGACATACAATCCAAAATCATAGCCAAACCCACAACAAAACTACATTCTGCCATTCTAATAATAATTCTAATGCCCTAATTCTAAAACTACATTCTGCCCCTAATCGAATCCTCTATCATGTTCTAATTAATGTTTCTAAGTGAGGCCCTACTCGCTGTACACTCAATACGAGAATGAAGCAACATTCAACATCTGTCCTTTCATCCTGTTGGATTTGGAACTTGCATTCCATGCGATCAGTGAAGGCCACACTTTTCTGTTCAACGAAGCAAAAATTCTCAGCATCCAACATGATTACACCAAACTATTCAGAGACATTTGAAATTAAATTATATCAAAATTCAATCAATGTATGTCGTACTTACCCCATCTCAGATTCATGGTCCTTCACGTGCATGCGGCAAGATTGCAACTAATCTCCATGCTATAAATTCTGTTGAAATACCCGTGGTTTCACTTTCCTGTGATTGTGAGCCTGTCGAAAAGCCCCATCTGCTTCAGGGAAGTAAAAAAATTCTTTTAGCTTCTTAGGGTTTCAGAGGATTCACTACTTATTTGGTTTCAAAGCATTTAAATTATTTTTAAATATGGACTAATTGTATTCTCCCACTCAAAGATTAGGGTTGGTGAGCTGATGTATTTTGGGGTTGGGCTTGGGGTCCACGGGCCTCCGATTCTGTGGTGCAATGGATCATTGATTTTGTCTACAAGGGTGTGGAATACATGTAAACTATTTGTATAGTCGATTCAACAACGGAAAGTGTTCTACAAGACATCATAGAGGTAATTCCTCCTTTTCTTAATTAATTGATATATAATGTAAAACATATTGAGCCATTGCAACTCTGATATTTATTAATTAAATAGTCAAATAGTGAACCAGTTATTGGTCACTGTAGTCCCCCATCCATCAATGCTAACTGGATTTAGCTACATATAATTTTCTTGTTTGCCAAGCTTAAAATTGCTTTGAAAGGTCATAAATTTGAAATGACTGAGTAAATTATTCAGAAAAAGATAAAGGAACTATTAGTAATTCCAAAAGAAGCCTATCAGAAATGCTTCCAGAGTTTCAGAAGCATTTTTATTAAGTATTTTTAATGTTAGAAGACTACTTTGAAGTAGATCCATCCAAACAGTCAATAAGCTTCATCAGATCCCAAATATTAGTTGTCCCTGAACATTTTTATCACACTTGTCAAGCTTAACATTAACAAACGCAAGGTACTTCATATGGGTAGCAGTAATCCAACATTAATATACCAACTGTGGTATAATGCTTGAGGTAGTGAAGAATGAAAAAGACCTGGGGTAATTGTTCAGCCAGATATGACATTCTCTGAGCAGTGAAGACAGGCAGCTAGGACAGCCCATGGGGTTTTGTCAATGATATACAGGAATTCTGCAGCAGGGATAAGGTGATGGTTAGGCCACATCTTGAGTACTGCGTATATGTCTGGAAGTCTCATTTGAGGAAGGGCATGGATCTGCTGGAATAAGCAAAGAGAAAAGCAAAATGATTAGTGAGGGAAACAAAACAAAAGGATTCAGTTCTGCTAAATCTCCAAACACTGCAAATTGCAGTGTTTAGAGATTTGGCACCTGCAGATCAGATGACAAGATCAGATTGAGGTGTTTAAGACTTTGAATGGATTGAGTAAGCTCAATGCTGGTTGTTCAGACTACACACGAAAAGACATAAATTCAAATTGAGTAAGGATGGTTGCAGGACAGATGTGCGGAAATTTGACTCCAGTCAGTGGGAAGTTGATTGCTGGAACAAACTTTCATCTGGTGTTGTAGAGGTGGATAATTTGAATAAATTCGAGGAAAAACTAAACAATCTGTTAGAGCAGATGGATAGGTAATATGGGAACTGTTTTTTTTTTTTTTTTTTGTCTGACTGCATAACCTTGCTTTCTTGCCAATACAGTTGGTCCCAGACCAACTGTATTGGCAAGAAAGATTCACTCTCTTTAGCAAGAAAGTATTTACTTTCTTGTATTAGCAAGAAAGTAAATATTTTTGATAAAATCGTAAGGATACTTTCTGTATAATTTTTAAGAGTGAAGTCAAATGAAGGAACGATAAGTACAAGTTTTTATTTTTGTTCCCCTACAAACTAACCTGCAGCGTAACTAGCATCTAGGTAAATAACTAGAGTTAACATTTCATTTTCTTTTTAAAATTCTGAAGAAATATTCAACATGTGTTTGAGACAGGTGAAATACTTCAAAGTACTTCAGAGAAATCCCCACAACATTGAAGCCACATGGACTGTGTCCCATCAGCTATTTTTTAGAAGAATTACACTCTAGCCCTTCATCTCTACATCCTTTCCTTCTGGATTGTAGAGTCAGTTCAGTTTTGTTTGAGAGTGAAGTGGGAGCTTTTGTTTGCATTTTGTATGTAATATTTGTTACACATCAGGTTATTGTGGTGAAGTTGAAATTCGTGTTTTTCAACCATTTTCAATGACTTAGCATCAAACTATCATCAGTATCAGTAGTGCAGTGCTTCTGAAACTATCTATGGTGAAGGACCAGTTCCTTTTATTTCCAAATCCATCGCAGACTAGTACTTTTGTAAAATACAATCAACGCAGACCGATAATGGAATAATCATTGCGGACAAATAAAGTCCAATTTCCGATTCGCAGACTGGCACCGGTCTGCAGACCACACTGAGTAGCGCTGGTGTAGTGCATGCTTCATTTGCATGTCGTAAGGTGTGACAGCATCTCTTGTAACTTAACCCTGTGAAGTAAAGAAAATTCTATTTTGACTATTACCATGGGTAATGGTCAATAAGTGAAAGCTAATTGACCATTACTCTTAGGCTTATTATACTACTGAAAGCTTATTATACTACTTCACTGCTGTCCCCAGATAAAGTTTTTAATTGTTATGGTATACTGTATAACTATTTTTCTTCATTCTTCTGAGGATATTATGTGGTTTTTGTAATTTTGGCATATAGGGATATAGTAGCAATATTTTATTAGTCATACCCGAGTTACATAAAACTCGACTTACGTAAGAAGTACTGGAACGCATCTCTTACACATGTCAGGGACAGACTGTACTAATACTAAACTTGTATACCACTTACTCTAACATTTGTAACCAACAGGAGTGCTGTTTAAGAAACACTGCATACAAAGCTTATTTTTTATCTGATTGGTAGCATGAATAGGCACAATATTAAGTATTTGACAAATTCTTTGCAGATAGGAAAATATTGGCCCAATCTTTGTAAAAAAAGATGTTGGCCCAATCTTTGTAAAAAAAGATGTTGGCCCATTCTTTGTAAAAAGGTGAAATTCACCCACATTTAGGGTTACCATCCGTACTCTTTTTCAGGTGGAAAACAGCGTACTCTTACTTTTCACTTATCGAAGCTGAATGTACTCTTTTTGAAACTTTGAAATTATAAAATAAAAAAATCAGTTGGATGCCCAGTTCATATCTTGCACAACTGTGTACAACATGCTTTTGATGGTCTACCAATCGATATTGAATCTTTGATCATGAAAATTTATAACTACTTTTCTATTTGTACAATCTGAACTGAGGCTCCAAACAACTCCTGCGATTTTGTTGAGGTAGAATATCGAAAACTGCTTTCTCGTGCCCAGACCAGGTGGCTGTCATTATTTCCTTGCATACACAGAGTGTTGCAAATGTACCCGACACTTCAAAGCTACTTTCTGTCGCAGGAACATTAATCAGTGTTAATAAAATTATTTTTTGAAAATCTGCTAAACGAAAGCTATTTATGGTTCATTCACTCACTCATAAATGTTTTTCATTGCAATATTGAGAAGATTGAAAATGAAAAAAATAATTCAATAGAAATCATGGACATTTTAGAAAGCGTGGAAGATATTTTACTTGCTCGAAAGTCTCAAGAATTTCTTCTGCTCAAAGTAAAAGAAATTTTAAGAATTAATTGTAATAAGCCAAGATCTGGCAATATAAGGGGCAAATTTGTTGACGTATATGTCAAATCTTTGGAATATCTTAAAAACTGGACATCGTCTCTAGAAGAATTTAAAAATTTTAAATGGATGAAATTACAGGACAAGCCAAATTGGGATGAAATTGAAAAAACTCTTGTATATTTAAAATCAAAAACTATAGAAATCTATGATGCTTTACTATTAGACCAATTTTCTAATTTAAATAAATTTTTGGATAATGTGAATACTAATGCCGAATTTTCTATGAAAAAATCATCGGATAAATGGTTAGATTACTTCAAAAATGTGAATAAAACTGAGAGTTCGGAGTTTTTAAAAATATGTTCTTTCGTTTTTGCAATACCAAGCCACAATGCTAACGGTGAAAGAGTCTTTAGCATGATGAATGCTCAATGAACTGATGAAAGAAATATATTGGCTGTTGACTTGTGAAAAATTTGTCAATGGTTCAGTATAATTTCAAAGTTGACTGCTTACAATTTTATTATTGTATGGGGAACCAAAAAATGTTAGCTGAAGTTCAAAGTAAGGCAAAATATTCATTCAATTAAAACTTTATATTTATATTATAGATTTTGTTAAAGCTCTAATTATTGATCTCTTTGATAGTTGCTTATTGCAAAAGCATTTGCAATGTAAATAGTTACCTACTTTAATTTGTGATATAATTTGATTTTTGTGATATTAATAAAATTTTCATATTTTCGTTAATAAAAACTGTTCTACATTTTTTATTTGAAATTACCCCCCCCCCCACCTGATCTGTACTGTACTCTTTTCTTATGATCCAGGGATAGTAACCCTGCCCACATCCCTTGTAAAAAAAATTTGTTTGGTATAAGTGAACAGGCAATTCTAACTGAGGATGACCCTTAGTCAAAATTCTTCTCAAGTGGGCCCCTTGTTAAAAAATTTGCTCACACCCAGCTTGGTGGTTCTTCTATAGTTTCTTGTACTGGAGTATCAGATATGGCCTCAATAAACTGCTTAATCCTCAAGGATGCTAACTAACTATTATGTAATTATACCATTTTAATAAATTTACTAAAAAAATTTAAAAAAACAACAACAACAAAGATTTAAAATGGGGTTTTATATATATATATATATAACCCCCCCCCCAATGGAACAGTGATAACTTTATTACATACACTTGGTTGAAATGAGTGCTGATTGATTTTGGACTGTTTATATGTGTGTGTGTAACAAGGGGAGGTGATGATATAAAAAATAATAATCATAATAATAACCACATTAATCATTGTTACCAAGCCAAACCTAAATGAATTTAATTAAAGTGAGCCAATACAATATTTCTTTTACTAAATTAGGTGATTCGAAGTGGTCATGATATTCGGGTTATAGGATTTAATCTGGCAAAATACAATTAAAAAATATTAAAATATTTCTCCCCTTTTGAACGCACGACTTTGTTTTTTCGTAATTTGGATTGTGTTTTCTTTCTCCTGCACACCGGCGAGTTATACACGTACTTTTTTATGTACCGACATAATTTCAGTGACTTCAGAGGGAGGAGGGATTTCCTTCCTACTAAAGCGTAATAGAAAAGAAATGCTTGTGTAAATTAACTATACGAAGGAAACCTTCGAAAATTCTATCTGATCCACAGTAAAAACAACTGCATTTAAATTGTGTGTATACTTACCGGAACGGCGCCGAATTTCATTTAATTCCAGGAACATGTAGCCGATAAGTTAAACAATGATAACAAACCTAACTGAAATTTCATATCGCTATACATTTTCATTTATTGGAATATTTATAGACTTTTTTAAAATATAATCGGATTAGACAAGTTTCATTACTAATCTTATGCCTTTTTAATTATACATGAGACTCTATTTTTCCAGGAACTCTGGTCTGCATAGCTGCCATGTTTAAGATGGTGGATAAAAAGTGGTTATGACTTAAAGTTTTACTCTGTATAACCTTTTCCACAACATTTATGCCGACTTCTGTCAAAAGACACTCATCGGCAAAGAGAGAAAAAGAATTACGTATAAAGGTAAAGTAACTGTCATAAATTATATGTATTTACTGATTGCAGAATTTATGGTTAATGTTAGTAAACTTAGGAAGAACAGTTGCATCTTTAGTGCCCGAGTTAGCATAACAGTATCTTCAACAAGTCGCAAAACATTGAATTTCGTGTATTGAACTTTATCGAAAGAAAAATATTTCTTAAGTATTAGGTCTAAACTGTTTTTTTTATAAATTTTAATTTTTTACATGAATTATGGGAATAATTCAAAGAAAGAAAAAAATCTCATCTTTGCTTCAGATCTGTAATTGCAATTATAAATAACGCACATATTCCACAGAAAAGAGTGCAGTACTGCCTTAAAGAAGGTTATTTTATCTATTATCGAAGGTATTTGCCATGTGTTTATATAGTAATAAATTGTGAATGGATATGTATTTGCTCAAGAGTAACCAGAGCATTAAATAATTTATATGATAATCTTTATTGTATTATATGAATGAAACATGAGTTAACATGCAAACACACATAAATAATACAGTAAAACATTTTTTTGAGATTTATAAGGATTTATTTGGGATTCAGTTTACAAGGTAATATATAGTGGACTATAAAAATGGCAAAGAAACCTTAATGACATTGTCTAATGAAAGGCGACTGCCAACCCAATTCCACTGTAACATAGTTAAAATAATTTGATAAGCATTATTTCTCCTAGGTGAGTACGTGCAGGTTCATATCTCACACAGACTCATTCCAGGCTCATTTTACGTGGTTGTTGGTATGCATGTGTATGATCAAATCTATATGCTGCCACAAATAAATGCACAACCCATTTATATTATTGCTCAGAATAATCGCCTGAGAGGGCATAAATTCAAATTGAGGAAAGACGGTTGTAGGATAGATGTGCGGAAGTTTGCCTTTAGCCAGCGGGTGGTTGATTGCTGGAACAAACTTCCATCTGTCGTTGTAGAAGTTGATAGCTTAAATAGATTCAAGGCAGAACTTGACAAACATTTGGAGTGAGTGGATGGGTGAAATAAGGGGGGGGGGGTTTGGCTGATGCTATATAAGCTTGCTTTCTTGCATCATGTGCCTTTGTTAATGCTACAGTCGTGGAGCAGGTATACTGGTTGCCTTAAAATAGTTATAATGAAGTTGTAAACTCCTTTGGCCATCTTGGGGCAGTAATGGGATATAAAAAGATACTTAACCTGAAGTAGATGCATTGATGTGCATTTGTAACTAAGAATTTTTTTTTTTTTTTTTAATTTTCTTGTAAAGTGATGATCATGCAAATTTTAGCATTCTTTTGTTATAATTTTGATTTGTAGTCTGCATCATGTTAAAATTTGAGAAATATGGTGACAAAAAAAAAAAAATCTGATTTCTAAGTATGGTGTATATAGTACATCAAAATGTCTACTTATGTAACTTTTTTTTTAAATTACTAACTTACTTTAACCCATTACTGAAACACTTTTTAAGAGCTTAAGCCTCAGGCTGTGAGAGAATTAGACAATGTACAAGTTGGTGCCAATAGCATATTCGTACACAAACTCTGAATTAGCAAAAATGGCATTGTTTTAGTTAAATCTCACATTGTGAATACCTTAACAACGAGTTGCCATGATATTGCACTACTTCAAATAAGTAACGCTTCATCAAAGGAGAAGGCTATTGTTACTTATTCTCACTTATTCTTAGCGGATGGCGGCACCATTTCGGGGGCTATTTGGCCCTTCTTTGGTGGGTAGGTAGGCACCCTGGTGATGCAGTTATGACAAAACTTGTACGTTGTCTAATTCTCTTGCAGCCTGAGGCTTAAGCCCTTAAAGTGTTTGTCTAAATTCACTTTATTCACCATCAGGCATCTCTCATATTGTGGAGTCATCTCTCATAACTCTTTTTTTCATCATTGCATCACCAGGGTACCCACCCACCCACCGAAGAAGGGCCCAATAGCCCTGAAACAGTGCTGTCTGGGTGGTGGTATCTGCTGAGAATAAGTAACAATAGTCTTCTCCTTTGGTGAAGTGTTACTTATTCGAAGTAGTGCAATATCATTGCAACTCATTGTGAATGTATTCACAATATCAGATTTAACTAAAATTATGCTGTTTTTGCCTAATTCAGAGTTTGCTGCATTGGACTAACTTGTACATTGCTTAACCCATTACATAATGCCAGTTGTTTATTTTTATTTATTTTTTTTTAATAAAAAATTCATTTTTAGCTTTTTTGCTGAATTGGAAAGATAGAATGTTGTGGTATAGTCATTCAATAAAATTTTCTTTGTATTTACTTAGTGCAATTTTATACAAGGACCTATCAGTTCAAAGGAAATAGTTTACCATAAATAGCAGTGCAGGTAATGATATTCTGACAGTAAGTCATTGACGATGAGTTTCCTTTAACATCATGGCTATTCTGGCATAATAAATAGCTTAATGGGAATAGATTATCAATTACCAACTTTTGAGCATCAGTCGACCTTTTGTATGGATGAAATTGTTGACAAATGAGCCCTGTTTAAGAGAATCCTGTCCACTGACAGGATTCTCCTAAATGAGGCTATTATTCCAGCCAACATTGTAATAGTTGCCACACCTTAGATTGTAAAATGACCCAAATAAAGGAGTGAGTATTCATCAGAATCTCCATGACAAAACAGTATAGAATGGACTTTATTAGTAAACATATGGTAGACCCCTGATTATCTAAAGGCAGATTAACTAGGGTCTCTATGACAATTAATTCTGTTTTGTGTTGAGTCTATTTGACTATATTGGACAAAGCATTCACTGATAAAATGCTTCACAATTTATATAGGAAGGCTAACCAAGCAAAAAGGCAAACTTCATTGTTTTCCTTTTCGAAAAATAAGTAAATATTAAAGAAATGTATGTATTTGAAATTAAATTTATTTCAAATTTTATGTCAGATCTTTCCATGCTGTAGTATACCTTTTATAAACATGAATATGCATAAATTTTCATTTTTGTCATATTTACAAGATTTTCATTTTGTGAGTTATTAGGAAAATTTATTTCCTGCCCACCCCAGATAATCACGAATCTGCTGTATCTGATTGTTTGTTTAGTATATAGCAATTTATGCGGTTATCCATTGAATGTGACACATGTTTTTGTGGAGGACATCATAATATTCTTGTAGCAAATGTTTGAAGTTATAAGCTAAGTACAGTGGTAATCACTTTATTTTTAATTTTGGAAATTATATAAACAATAATAAAATATTAATAAAGGTAAATTTTCAATAGTGAGATCTGCTGTATAGAGAGCCTTGTAGTCCTGCACAAACACCTCATCAGAATAATGAATTTTTTCAGCAATTTTTTCTTATAAATAAAGGTTTCTTTAATATGCAGTCATACCACATTTGGTAGGTTCCTAACAATTTCGTGCTGTTCAAAACAGGATCATGAATTCATTTTTAACATATAAAACGAAAAGCATTAAATGAATAACAGAAATACTAAATATTCCTAACAATGTTTAGTAATATGTATCTTCAGTGTTGATAGTACTGATTTTCTTAGCAAAGTTAATTAAAATTCAATTACATATGACCACATAGATTGTCTTTTTTTTCTTTTCTTTTCTTTTTAAGAATTTATGTGATGGGTGTAGAAATAACTGTAGAAAACCATTTTGTTATGCATAAAAATTATCCTGCTATAAAGATTTAGAAATCTTAATCAATTAGATTAAAATTAAATTGCATTTTTATTTTGTATAAATGAGTAAAAAATTATTGGAGCACATTTACTAATAGTTGTTAGTAGAGAAAGAATTTATGTACATTAAAAAAAAAAAAAAAAGCCTAGAATTATGTATGTCTATAATTCATTTTTGACTGAATATGAATGGTTATATATCATTTTGTTTTCATGTTTTAGATACTGTGTACTGGGATAATATGCCATACATTTCTGTTTCTTTTTTTATTTATTTATTTTTGTGGCAATAAAGTAAATTATAGATATATTTAGAAGAAAAAATTAAACATTGTTATTAAACATTAAAATTAACTGGAATCAGCATTACAATGGGACAAGAAATCATTCCTGACATTTAAAGTAAACTGGCCCAGCAGTGGTGGATAGTGTTGAATATGAATTACTACCCCAGTATAGGGTTGTCAGATGTCCCACTTTTTAGTCTCTTGTCCTGACAGTCTGATTAAATGTCCTAGTTTCATACACATTATAAAAAATGAAGATGGATTTCACTATATCAAGTGACAACAACGACTGTGAAATGTTAATTTAATTCACTAGATCAGGAGTGGCCAACTTAATTTCTGATGCAATCTACTTTTTTCCTTCAAAATGTGCCGCAATCTACCATCATAAAAATTTCATTGCACAAGGTGCACAAATTGAGGGATGACTGTATATTTAAAATTTGTCGTGATCGACCGAAATTAAATCAGTGATCGACTCGTTGGCCACTCGTGCACTAGATTATATAACGAGCACAGGTTGATCAGTTTTGCTACATTCAGTAGAAAGTATGAATAGATATTTATTTTTAGTTATTTGTTTAAAAATAGTTTTGTATTTTATTGTATTGTTTGTTAATGTTATATTGATAAATTCGTATTTTAATAAAATAGTGATATACAGTATGTATATATATATATATATATAAAATTTTTACATAAAGTGCCAATACACTGATATCAAAATAAAAATCGTTGGCCCAGTCTGTCCATTACTATCTGTTGATCCTACCCTTGTGGGTTGTATCAAAAAAAATTCTGAACCAGTTGTCCCAAACATTGTACTGATATAGTAACAGTGTTCTCTCTAGAAAATTTTGCCAGCTGGGTGGGGAAGTGTAATACTTTGCAATATTATAAAATTTTCAATTGTTTATAACTGTGACTTAAGCGATCCAGAGCGAAAATTAATTGCATAATTTAACATTTATATGCTCCTGTTGCATTGACCATGATCACATAGTATGTTTGTGGTACCATATGGTACCATGAGAATCGCTTAAATTTTAGCCAGGCAGTCAGTTAAATTCACCAGGCAGTGCACCCATTTGATAGGTCCTGGGGAGAACATTGAGTAATTAGCACATGTATAGCTTTCCAGCATTCAAAGGAAATTATGTTTAATAAAGAATAAATGAGATTCAACGTACATATACCAAAAATTACATTGGAAGAGAAAAATACTAATTTAAAGAAATGTTATTTTAGAAATTTAGGACTAAAACACCTATTGCATTTGCATCATGTCTGTGTGTAGCTAAATTAATTTAAAGCAAAACAGATAGTTTGCATATAAAGGCATTCTTACAATACAGTATAGACAGTGTTACATGTGTATGAAAAACAAATTGAAAAGTCATGCACGGATAACTCACAAACTGAGTAATGTGCACACAAATAATTAATATTTTATATTATTTATGTAAAGTAAGTTTTTTGTGATCATAATTTTTTTTTTTTTTTTTTTTATATATATATATATATATTAGTTTGTTCTAGTAGAATAGGCCCATTTGCCAGGTGGCCAGTCTGATGCTTCATTACAGTAGTACACCAGTCAGTTTTTTGTAATTTGTTAAAAGCAGAGTTGTGTCTTTTGTCAGAGAGAATTAGTTTTTAAGTGGAGAAAATTCTTTTGAGATCAACAGATGTAATCAGCATTTGTAGCACAATGCCAACAGTAGAGGTACACTAGAAGATAGAATTACATTGTTGCTGCCCAGATACTTGCTGATTTACAACAATTTCTGAAAATCAGAATTATTGTAACTGATTTTCTTTTAGTTTAGTTGTATATTCACACATTGCTGTTTGTAGGCTGTTGTGAAGTGATCATGTCAACTAAAGAATCATACCTAAAGACCACATATCTCAAGAATTTTGATACTGTTGCAAATAAAAACTAGATTTTGAACATTTGAATTTGATATTGTACTGAGAGCATGGCATTACTTATATCAAAGTGAAAAACTAGTTCCCTGACATTAAAGTGGAATGAAATGAATCAACTTCAAGTGGAGTATCTCATTTTAGGAGAACTGCTGAAGATGCCATAGCAATATTAGGCAAAAGTTTTTATGTTGTTCAATTAGGAGGGGAGACTTTAGGAAATCTTTTTCAACAGATAAAAGCATGTGACTGAGAACACTTCCAATAATTTTGCTGGCTGCACAGTATATGATGCAATATCAGTTACTATCATGAGAACAATTTTGGCATTTCCACCTTTAGGCCATAAAAATTTAATCATCAACAAATCAAGTGATCGTAACTTATTATTATTTCCAATATTTTGTCAAGACTTTCCTTCAAGTCAAGATTTTTCAGCACACTACATTCTCACAGTCATGTTTGCAAAATCTGCCACTCACTTCAGTAGTTGTTTTGCCTGCTAGCCATATAAAATTATCAGTCTTTGTGAACAAATTGCATATTGTTGAGTTATAAACCAAACTTACATAATTTTTATTTGGGGCTGATTTGTTACAATTGGGACTTATTTGTTACATAGTATTTCTCCAGGATTAAACATGAGTAGATTAAATGGTGGTTTTAACTTGTATGTTTTTTACAACTTTCAACAGTTTTTTCCAACTGTATTTTGTTATAAATTAGAACTGTATACAGATCTTGAAAGAACACTATTTCAAAAGAGCCAGGCTTAATCTGAGTCAGTAGGAAATTGAAAAATTTTACCTTTATTCTGATTTGCAGTTTTGTGAGCATCAATACTTAAGTGTTGAACTGGCATATTTAGCAAAGTTCACTTCTTTTGAATATGATAAAACATGTATATGATAAAAATGATAAAATATTATTTTTCTGTGTGTTCTAAAGTCACTTTCCTTTGGTCCACTGCTTTTTTTTTTTTTTTTTTTTTTTTGGCATGATCCTATTATAAAGGGATAAAATATTTTGCCAACTACAACACTGAACGAGCAGTTTTGTTTGAAAAAAAAATGAAACCTGAATGAAGTAAAAAGTGAAAACAACTATTTCATTTTGTTTTCAGATGGAATTAGCATCTGCATGTTCAGTGTCAGTATTTAAATGTAACCTGCCCCTCTGATATGTGAATTTTGTAGGCTCATTTTTAAGCAAAATTTGAAAATTATGTTATGTAATTCTGTTCAAACTATGCCTTTGAAATGAAATACATATGCATTTTACAAAATCCTCTATTTCTAGTCTTTAGTAATGACTATTGGTATTTGTTACTATGTATGCCTCTTAATGGCTAATAATAATAAGCAGGGAATGGTAATCTATGACCTCATAGATTACATGCGAGAGAAAATTAAATTCTTAATGTAGAAATCACTATACAGACTTGGAAAGTGATGTAAGAAAGCAAGCTTATACAGCGGCAGTAAAAAAAAAAAATAAATAAACTTTGTGTAGTTCTTCCTTAAATTTATTCAATCTACAAACTTCTACAACACCCGATGGAAGTTAATTCATACAATCAACTATTGTAGTTACTGGCTGAAAGCAAATTTCTGCACTTCTCTCCTGCAACCATCCTTCTCAATTTAAATTTATGCCCCTTGTATGTTTTATCTGAGTAGGAATAAGGATGCCATCAACATTTATCTGCAGTCAAATTTTCCAGGTGCCTAGTTTCCAGACACTGCTATTTGCAGAACTGAAGTCTTTCTTGGTAAGAATACCATTTTATTCTCCTCACTAGCCTTGTTGCTCTTCTCTGCATCTGTTCTAACAGAGTGGGTGCAGAAAAGAGCAATGTAAAGTAACATTAAAAGTTCAGCAATGTAAAGGTTGCACCAAGACAAATTCCTCAAACTAAATTAATTCAAGCACAGGATGGTCAGTGTTTTGGAACCTCGTGGAGCTCCATTTTCAAAAAATAATATTGAGGTCTGGATGAATAATGGTACCCGATTCATTGAAATTGAGTTCCATTTTATAAGTTTTATGAAATAAATGTTCAGAAAGAACCAGGCATCGTAATTACATTTTAACACTCCCAGTCCTCTATGCTTTGAAATTAATTATTATTCTTGGAAATGGAGCCCAGAGAGGTTCCAAAATGTTGTGTGCTTAAATTAATTTAGTTTGAGAAGTTTTGTTTTAGTGTAACCATTAAATTTGATTAAAATAATTAGTTTAACATAATTTACATGAGGCTGTGTATGCCTTTCTACATTAACACATTCACTGCTGTCTATATTTGAAAGAGCATATCCAATGTGCCGTAGTGCCATAATTTTTAGAATGTTGAGGAGCAATTCCTTTAATACCTACCAAAAATAAATAGTGACTGAATTATTTATTCAATAATTAATCAATCAAGAGTCAAGAATTTGCCGCATTAGCTAAAAGTGAACACTTACTTTTGGGCTGAGCTTTAAATTAGAACAAACCTCAGAATGTTATCAAAAGTTTGTTCCATGTGCATAAACTGACCTCAACACAAGCAAACAACAAATAAAACCATGCCAGTATTGAGCAGTTGTAAATTTCATGTACCTTTACTTTTACAGCACTCATTTATTGGCTTTATAAGAATGACTGCACATGTGAATCATAGCATACATCAATGAGCCAAAACGTTATGACCAGCAAGTCATTATGCAAATTGAAGCAACTGCAAGTGAACTACTGTGTGGGTCGGGACACGGTATAAAAAACACCTGATACTGAGCTCCGTTAATCAGTGTTACCCTTGTTTTTCAGATGGGAAAGACAGCAGACTTAAATGAATTTGACAAAGGCCAAATTATAATGGCCAGGTGACTGTGTCAGAGCATATCCGAAATGGCATGGCTGGTGGGGTGCTCATGGTCAGCCCTGGTTAGTACCTACTGAAAATCCCACAAATCACTGGCAAGGTGTTGGATGACCACGACTCATCGGTGGTAGAGGTTGAGTGAAGGCTCTCCCAGATGGTACATGGCAACAGAAGGGCAACTGTGGTGCAACTCGCCGGTAATTGGAATGCTGGTGATGGGAGTAATGTGTCACAGCACACTACATCGAACCCTACTGAAAATGGGGCTGTGTAGCCCAGGCTGCTCTGAGTACCCATGGTAACCATGGTTCACTGGCGACAGTGCCTACAATGGGCATGTGAGCATCAAAACTGGACCTTGAGTGATTGAAAGAAGGTCATATGGTCTGATGAATCATGTTTCCTGTTGCACTATGTGGACAGCTGGGTACGTGTGCGTTGTTTATCTGGGGAAGTGATGGCACCTGGATGCACCGTGGGATGAAAAGAAGCCGGTGTCATGCTTTGGGTGATGTTCTGCTGGGATACCCTGGGTCCAGTCATCCATGTTCTGAACACTGACATCTACCACCTACCTAAACATCATTGCTGACCAGGTACACCCTTTCATGGCAACGGTCTTCCCCTCTGGCGGTGCAGTCTTTCAGCAGGATAATGCGCCATGCCACACCGCCCGGATTGTTTGAGACTGGTTTCGGAACATGAGGAAGACTTCCAGGTATTGCCCTGGCCTCCAAATTCCCCAGACATCAATCCCATCAAGCATCTGTGGTTTGTGTTGGAACAGCAACTCCGATCTGTGGCATCGCAACCATGGAACTTACAGGAGTTAAAGGATCTGCTGATTATGTATTGGTACCAGATACCACACGACACAGAAATCTTGTAGTGTCCATGCCTCGTCAGGTACGAGCTGTTTTGGCTGCACATGGAGAACCAACATCATATTAGGTAGGTGGTCATATATGGCTCATCGGTGTATCTTGGGTACTGTTTGATGATTGTATGCATCAGTGGGAGCAAATGTGTGAAGAAATATATCTCTATAAATGTATAGTAGCCATGTGTATACAGAAGTTTGTTTATTATACAAATAATGAAATATCAACAGAATCATAAATGCATACTACAAATTACAAAACTGTAAATCACTTATAGTGTAGAATATTTTATGCAACAAGAATTAAAGATGAGGTTTTTCACCTGTAGATTCTATATCTGATTAGTTTTTGTTTTTTTGTTGTTATTATTTTTCATTTCATCTTTTTTCTAAAATCTTTTCAGTTCAAGACATTTAATAACAGCAGAGAGGAGATGCAAGTGAGCAGTTTGCTTCCCTGAGAAGGAATGCATTGAAATATACATAATTTTTCTCCTTCCGAAATCATGGTGTGCCCTTGCAAAAGAGGCATGTTTGTATATTTATTTTATATTTAAATTATAATTTTAAAGTTATTTGTCTACTAAGTGTGAGAATGACATTAGCATTAGTAGTGGCATATGATGTAAGAAAGCAAGCTTATAGAGCATCAGCCAATAATAGATCATGAAATAAAAATTTATTTCATGATCTGTTATTTTGTTCTGGTTAATTTGCTTAAAAAAAAAAAAAAGAAGCCAATATTAAGAATATTATAAATGTTAGACTTTGGCAATCTTGTAAAACACTCGAGCCTTTTGCAGCTATCATTATGAATTGCTTCAGTGTTGCATTAAAAATAAAACGCATGCCTTCCCCTTCTAGCAGAAGTATAGCAGGATGTCATTTGTATGAATATGGGTTATCCAAATTCTCTGGATCATCCACATCATTTCTTTTAAGACCAGCGACAGGACTGTTTTGTAAATGTTAGATAGCTTGGAAAATCATTAGTTTAGAGGGCAGGTGGGGATGAAGATAAACTAATAGTTTAATGGCAGCTGTAAGCAGGAGCAAAATTAAATCTTGCAGTGCTTCCATTCAGACATGCAGTTGCCTAAAAAGCAAGGTGGTGGAGGAGGGGTGGGGAGAAATTACAAGTTTGGCTTAAGATTCTGATGGGAAAAGTGGTTATATGGGTTGTATGTTAGAGTTGGTAATAGCACAAACAGGCACACATAAACTTTCATTATACATTCTTGCTAGGAACATATTTAAATAAGTGTAAAAGTTTTTAAAATTTGAGGTATTGGTTAAGCCATCAAATGTGGACATTATAGGATTAGCAGAAATGTAGTGCCATGCATTGGGGATGCAGAATATGAATATGGTGAGTATAATGTGTAAGATAAGGGCAGGAGAAGTGAAGAAGAGTTATGCTCTTGGTTAAGATTCTAAAACAGTACACCCAGTTGACACAGGTTGCCATTGTCAAGAGTCAGTCTGGTGTGACAAGCACTGGGAAAACAAAAATGTGAGTGGGAGTATATTATAGGCCAATTGATTATGATGAATATAATGAACAGCTATACAAATAGAATGGGTCAGTAAATCAGAATGTCTTTTCCTGGGATATTTTAACTTTCTAGATATTAATTGGAACTTGTGGTTTAGTTGCTCACTGAGTAGCAAAATATTTATGAATTTACTGGATGAGTACTATCTCTACCAGCACGTTAGAGAGGGAACAAGAGGAAAGCAATGTTCTTGATCAGATTGTCAGCAGTGGTTCTTTATGTATATAGAATCTTCAGGTAAAGGAATGATTAGATGGCAGTGTACATGGTGTTGATGTGAGATTTATTTAAAGATATAACTACTGCCAAGGGTTAAGAGAAGAGATTTTGCTTTCACAAAGGTATTACAGTGGCTTAGACAGTTTTTAATTCTTTTCAGTGGGATCAACTGATAATGTTAAAGCTGCAAATGCTAAATGGAAAGTGTTCAGAGATGTGATTGTAGAAGCTGCTAACTAAGAGATATTGTTTTGTACCAACTAAGAGATATTGTTTGAGATTTAGACAAATATTATTAATAAATTTAACATTTATTAATTAATAGTGTTAGCCTAGGCATAACAAATTTAATGTCTAAGTTGCTGATACAAATGTGAACAGGGTGGTTAATGACAAGCAATCAAGGTATTATACTCCATAAGGCCTAGATAAATTAAGCAGATTGGTCGATAAATGTCAGTTGAAGTTTAATATTGATAAATGCAGGGTGCTTTATTTAGGGAGCAGTAATCCCAGAATAAAATACCATTTGGGTGGCACCAAACCCAAAGTAATGGAGAATAAAAAAAATCCTAGGGCTAATTGTACAGTTAGGCATGGGGTTCTCTGAGCAATGTAGAGGCTTCTGTGACAGCTCATGGAGTTTGTCAATGATATACAGAAATTTTGCCATCAGGGATAAAGAGGTGATTGTTGTATAAGACAATGGTTAGGTTGTACCTTGAGTACTACATACTGGTTTAGACCCCTCATTTTAGGAATGAATTTTGATCTGTTAGAACAAGTACAGATAAGAGCAAGAAGATTAGTCTGCCACAAAAGGATACACTCAATAAGAAAGACATGCAGTTCTTTAAATTGCAACATATGGAATCTAGGCACCTGAGAGGACACCTGATCAAAGTGTTTTAAGGCTTTAAGTGGATTTGAGCAAACTAAATGCTGGTGGCATCCTTACTCTTTCTAGGAATGACACACAAAAAAAGGGACACATTTAAATTAGAGAAGGATGGTTGAAGGATAGATATGTGAAAATTTACTTTCTGCCAGACAGTAATTGATTGTTCGTAATAAACTTCCACCTGATGTTATGGAAATGGGAACACTGAATATATTTAAAGGATTGGATAAATTAATTATTAGAAGGGATTGGCAAATGAAGTTAGTAACATTATTTTTTAAGGCTGATGCTGTTTAAACTTTCTTCCTTGCATAATTTTGCCAATGCTAATGCTTACAGTAAACCATATTTGTGATTTTTACTGTTATACTGTAGTTTATTTATGGTATAAAAAAGTTTGATGTTTGAAATTCTGTTTATGTGTACTCCTGCACAGAGTCAAATTTTGCTCTAGGACCATGGCTTACAGTAATGCATGTTTATATTCTTATTTGGTTCTTTTTAAATGTATATTTTAAAATGTGAAAATTTCACTGTTGTGAAATTTTCACATTGAAATGGAACACAAAACCCCAAAGAATAAACTGTTGGGGGGAACTGACTGACTGGTCCTTTGGAAGTTTACATTTGATTAACTCATTTTATTTACATATGGGTTAGTGCAATTTGCATCATTTTTAAACATGTAGATATAAAATGATCTTTTACCCAGGTAGATGAATTTGCATAATTTTAATTATATCTCATATTGTGAATATACCTTCACAACAAGTTGCCATTGTATTGCACTACCTCAAATAAATAATGTTTCACCAATGGAGAAGACTATTGTTACTTATTCTTGTGGATACTGCCATCCAGATGGTACCATTTCAAGGTTTTTTGGCCTCTTCGGTGAGTGGGCAGGTATCTTTGTGTTACAGTAGCGACAACCCAATTACGAAGTATAACTCCACAATATGAGAGGTGCCTGATGGTGTGCACTGATTTAGAATAAAGGATATTTTTTCTAGACTGTGAAGGAGTTTGCTGACATATGTTTGTTAGTGCAATTTGCATAATTTTTATACTTGTAGATATAAAATTATCATCTACCCAGGTCATTTTAATTATATTTCTTTTAATTATATCTCATATTGTGAATATCTTCACAATGGGTAGATGATCATTTTATACCTACACATATAAAAATGATGCAAATTGCACTAACCCATATGTCCGTAAATTTCTTCACAGTCTAGGCAAAAATATCTTTTAGTCTAACTCAGTGTACATCATCAGTCATCTCTCATATTGTGGAGTTATACTTCATAACTGGGTTGTCACTATTGCAACACTAGAGTAGTATCTGCCCACCGACCAAAGAGAGGCCAAAAAGCCTTGAAAAGGTGCTGCCTGGGTGGTGGTATCCACTGAGAATAAGTAACAATAGTCTTCTCCATTGGTGAAGATTACTTATTCGAGGTAATGCAATAACCATAGCAACTCGTTGTTGAAGGTATATTCACAATATGAGATATAATTAAAATTATGCAAATTGCACTAACCCATATGTCAATACACTCCTTCACAGTCTAGGCAAAAATATCCTTTCATTAGCTCATTGTTGATCATTAAAATAAACTACTTTCTTGGGTGGTTGTGATTAACAACCTCTTGAAATCATAATGAGGGAATTTTTTTTTTTTTTTTATACCCAGCTTCCTTGCATATTTCAGCCTTTGCTAATATTAATAACTTGGCTATTTTTTTGGGGGGGGGGTACATTTGTTTCTCCTGCTTGGATAGGACTCAAGAAAAATGCCAACCAAGCCATTTTTCACATAGTGTGGATGGACAGTGGTCATAGTCACTCTGCTAGCCAGAAGTGATTCCCAGAAGTATATATATATTTATATATATATATATATTTTTTTTTTTTTTTTTTTTTTTTTTGTGGGTAGCTATTGAAACTTAAAGTTGGAACTATTCTAATATAATGAATGGTTTGAAGGTTGAAAAGCTAGAAAAAGCTTGTTGACATCGAGATCAGAAATAAAATATAAAAGAAGAAACTTTTTTTTTTTTTTTTTTTTTATAATATAGATTGCAAAAATAGTTTCATCAATGTGCATAATTTGGTGGGCATCTGTTCACAGTTCAACTCTAAATTCTTCAACTGGCAAAAAGAACTAAATTCAAATATTCTCTTGTTGATGAAGTTTTTGAAATGCCCTTGAGAGCCAAGTCTGAATGGCAATTCCACTTTGGCTCAGCAGTTCTAAAGAGGTGCAAAGTCTGCAATGGTATCTTTCTTGAAGCAATCGTAATTAGTTGGTGTCTAATAGACAGTCCAAACAGAAATCCACAGACAGAATAATTTTGAATTTCGCTATCAGTATTCAGTTTAATTATAAGATGCATGTAATTGAAATTTACTTTCTAGTGCAGTATGGACTTTAAAAAAACTTTCTGCTTTTTTCTGAAAAATCTCCTGTTGTTTTTTTTTTTTTTTTTTGTGTGATACTGTTTATATAAAAAATAAAAAGAGCTAGCGATCAAAAACACAGACTGCATACAGTTTGTAAATTATTTAAATTGTTTTTCAACCTTCAACCCATACCATAGTATTGTTTTTAGGAGATTTTCATAAAAGAAAAAAAAATAGAATGTGTACTCTAAAATAAATGGAGATAGTCCACCCAAATGTATTACAACAAACCATGCTGAAAAAATTGCATTTCTGGCCTAGTAGTATTACACTGCTACTTCATTTTTCTATAGATTTCTAAAGGTTTAAAATTACTCCAGCATTTAAAAACTGATTTTGAGTACTGCTTAATTCTGGTACAGTCCTCTAAGAGAGACCACCATTATAAATAAACTGTTCACATTATGTGTGGACAACTTCAAAATTATCATTAAATCTCTGTTACTAGATGTTTGATTATTGTAATGAAATAACACAAATGTGTTATTTCACTGTAATGAAATAACTTTCCAATGACCAGGTGGGGCCACTATGTGACCCCAATGCTACTTTTTTTACAATATGTTTCTCAGTTAATGTTTTAGAGGTTTTGTTATTTTTTTTAGCCAAGTTTTTCACCTTTTGCCAGATCTCTATGGGGTAATTGCTTAAAAAATTTAAATACCTAACTTAGAAAAAATAATTTCTTGATTGGAATCACCTACTGACCCCACGTGGTCGTCAATGTTATAACATTGTTAACCATTATAGTGTGCAATTATTTGTTTGTGCACATTTTGTACTGATCACAGCATGTTAGGACATGTCTCAACATGTTTGCTTTGTTGCTCACAGTGTAATATTCTCGTGTGCTTGATTTCAGCAGACCATAGCTAGATGATGTCATGTATCTCATTGAAGCCAAACTTGAAAAGTTAGTAAACAAAGGGTTTGAGGATATTCCTGATGAACTGGAATTGTCGGAAGATGAAGATGTGTTACTGGAAGATGTTTCACAAAGCCAAAGGCAACAAATTGGTGATTCATCTGACAAAGTCGGTGAAAGTGATATTTCTGCACATGCTGGTAATGAATTATCTGATGATGGCAGTGAAAATAATAATTCTGCAAATACAATTTTGACTAAAGATGGCGCACTCAGTGGTCAAAAAACCGACCATCTGCAAGAAGACATCTTGCAACAAACATATATTAAACAAAAAATACGGACTTACAAGTTAAGGTGAGAAGATTATGACACCCATAGAAGCTTTCGACTTATTCATAACTGACGAAATTTTAGATATACTTATTCAAGAAACCAATCGTTAAGCTGTCTCTCTGAAAGGTGATGAATGAAAGAAAGTAAGTCGCATAGAAATGAAAATATTCATAGACCTGTTGTGATTATTGCTGGTTCACTCAAAGCACATCAGGAATCCATTCTAGAATTATGGAGCCACAGAAATCCTGCATTGCAATGTGTGATTTTTTTTTCTGCAACCATGTCAATGCACTAGAATGAAGGATTTGCTTAGATTCATTAGATTTGACCATGTAGAGACTCGCCCACAATGGTAAGAAGAGAGTAAGTTGGCGGTGATTGAGGATATATTCCACATGTTTGTTTTGAATTGTAAAAAAGTACATATTCCCTGTGGCAACTTATGCATTGATGAGCAGCTTGTCCCATTCCATGGGCGGTGTCCATTTCATGTTTATATGAAATCCAAACCAGCCAGGTATGGGATAAAGATATGGACCTTATGTAATGTAGAAAATTCTTATTGCTGGAACATGCAAATTTATACTGGAATGATAGATGGTGCACCCAAACAGGAACAGGGCAAGAGAGCAGTATTAGATTTGGTAGAAGGTTTGTCTTCAGGTTATGGGGTTACCACCGATAACCTCTTTACATCTCATGTTCTTGCACAAGAATTGTTGAAGCATGGTAAAACATTAAATGGAACTATGCAGTTCAATCAAAAAGAAGTTCCTCAAGAATTTCGTACAGTGCATCAGTTAATGCTGTATTTACTAAGGATGCCATAATGATTTCCTATGTTCCTAAGTAAAATAGGAGTGTAGTCTTACTATCAACTCAGCACTCTGATTTGAATATATCAGATGAAACAACTGATTTCAAACTCCAAGTGATACTTGACTACGATAAGTGCAAAGGGGCTGTAGACACTTTGGATCACATGGTAGGAGAATATACATGCTCCCGTAACACTAAGCATTGGCCATTGGTGATATTTTTTCAAATTCTGAATTTGAAGTTGTCCACACAAGTCAATTGTCCGCAGCAGTTGTCCACACAAGTCAATGGATTTATTCTATACACAAAGAAATACGAAGATTACGAAAGAGGTAATACTTTTAGAAGATGCTTATTCCTTGAAGAATTAGGAAATCTAAAATTAAGAATTTCAAATTCTTAATTTTAAAATCTGTTTAAACTACTTATAACAGTTTTGTAGTAGATAGTACTATCAACAAATAGAATTTATCATTTGCTATCACAAGTCATTTGTGAATTCATGTATTTGTATTTCTTCACCAGAATTCAATATTATTGAATTCTGGTGAACCATTTTAGGGAATCTATCTTAATGACTGATTTGTCCTTATTTTCAGAGATGTTTGAATGATATTGACTCCAAATTCCTAGGGCAAGGCAATGCTTGTGTCCGTTGAAACATCATGTGACATTCTATTTGAATGTAATATTCTGACAAAATAGCAGCATTAGACAGGTAAGAAATCTCATTGATATAGCATTATAGTTTAGGAAAATAAAGTATGTGCTATAATTCTAAGAAAAATTTTATTCAGGTGTTGGTGGCAGTCTCGTTTAAAGGGGTGGAAAAAATGTCAGAACATAAATCTCTGTATCACCAGTCTCAAGGCTCATTTGCCTCTTAGAAAAGAAGCATTGGGCATTGCCTTTTGCACTCTCATTATAACTTAATTTCTCTGAAGTCTAGATGAGATGTGGTGGCGATATCATAATGGTATCGCCACCATAATTATATCAAACTGAATATGAGTACAATGTATGACAGTTGTGTATAGTTTTATGTCAGTAATATTAGATTGCATAGCTAAAAAGAAAAGATGGCATTTGATTTCAGCAGGCACACAGGCTTATTCAGTATCCTCTGAAACATGGTATTACTGCTTTTCTAAGATTCTCTGTTCATGATAGAAATATTTTGTATCTAGAGAAAGACTATTCAGTGCTATATAAACACTTAAAATTGATAGACAGTGCCATGTGGAAGTTGCATCTAATTTCATGTGATTAGTATTAAACTGAATAGCCAAAGAGAGAAGGTGAAATTTAGCATATGTATTTTCTTTTCTTTTTTTTTCTTTTTTCTTTTTTTTTTTTTTTTCCTATTTAACTTGATAGTATTATCCCAAGTATGTGTCTGCAGGTAGTAAATTAGTCTGTAATTTGTTGAAAATCGCAGAAGAAGGCATTTTCAGACATGTACAGATATTATCTTGAAGCTATGTGTGACTGAAAATGGAAAGTATTCTAGACACTAGAGAGTCAGTATCCTCTGAAACATGGTATTACTGCTTATTATACTCTGGCACAACCATGAGGTTAGAAGAATATACAATTAATCGTTTTGACAATGAATGCAATCGTTTACTGTGATTTTGCAGTTACACAGGCTTGAATCATGGTCACTCAAATGTGTTAAGGAAAGGATCAAGTGCAAGAGTGCTAGGGCACTTTGCACTTGATCACTTGGCTATGTCAGGTCCCACAATAGATTACACCAGTCTACATCATCATCATCAGTGGTTCTTGTGGAACTCATAAGATTACCACATTTGACCAAATGTAAAGCCACACTTTTCTTCCCCAAAATCAATGATTTTAAAGTTATCAGGATGTAGACTTATAAGCAGTTTTTAAAGTGGAGGAAAATAATCGCCATTGGATTGTCTAGATCCAGTTACACAATTTGTTGTTATGACCCAGAGGTGATGTTTAGCCCACATCAACATAATGAATAAACATTACATTGATGTTACCAACTAGTGGAAATGCACCATACTTAATTTTTTGATGTTTTTAGAACCTTTATCAGTCCAATAATTTACATTAATATGTTGTAAGTAAAGCATTTAATGTAGTTGAGTGATCAATGCAGTAGAATGTGTGAGTTTGCTGGTGTTTCAGTTGACTATTGTTTGATCGCATGTAATTAGCTAAATATATAATAATAATATTCATGTCAAGATGATTAATTATAACTCTGACCCGTGCAGTTATGCTTAGGTATAAACAACATGAAGCAACATGATGCTTGCTTACTCTGAGATGGTCTGATTGCTGCATGCAGAATTTCAAATGACAGTGTGGTGAATGCAATGATATTATCAATACTGTGTTGCAAGAGATTTGTGTTTTGTACTGATGTGGGATTTACTTAAAGATATAATTACCATCAGGGGTAAAGGAAAGGGTTTTTGCTTCCGTAAAGGTGAGTACAGTGGTCTCAGACAGTTTTTAAATTCTGTACAGTGGGATCAACTGACGATGTTACCAACAGTAAATTCTAAGTGGGAAGCATTCAAGGAATTAATCGTGAATGCTACTAAAAGTTTCATACTTATTAAGAAATATTGTTCAAGGTTTAGGCCTAAATGTTTATCAAGTGAACTAATGAGACTCGTAACAGAGAAGAAAAATGCATGGTATGCATATAAATTATCAAGCGACTCAGAAGCCTACGGCAGATATAAGCTAGTCTGTAATCGGGTCACAAAAGAGGTTAGGCAGGCGAAGGCAGATTACGAGAAATCTTTGGCAAAAGATGCTAAGAAAAACAGCAAGGATTTCTTTACTTATATAAACTCTAAAAGGAAGGAGACGAATCTGATTGGTCCACTTGATATCGATGGTTTCACTGTTGATGATCCTGCTCAGATAGCAAACAAACTGAATGAGTATTTTGCATCTACATTCACACAGGAGAAGTTATTAAAGTTTGAAAATGGCAGAAGGTTATCAAATTCTGGCAGGGTGCTTAATGATTTTGTAATAACTGAGAGCAAAGTAAGAGGAGAAATTGTTGAAGTTAAACATAAGAAAGGCACCTGGGGTGGATGGGATCTATCCAGTTATATTAAAGGAAGCAGCAAAACAACTAAGCAAACCCTTAGTCATAATTATGAGAGCATCCTTGGACTCAGGGGAGGTCCCCAGCGACTGAAGATGTGCAAATGTATCCCCAATTCACAAAGGGGGGATCAAAGAGTGACACGAGTAATTACAGACCAGTTAGTTTAACTTCTGTTCCTGGTAAAATAATGGAGTCACTGGTTAAAGATGCATTGCAGGATCATCTAGACAAGACTGCAGAAATAATTCAGACACAGCATGGTTTTGTTAAGGGAAAGTCTTGTCTGACAAATTTGATTGGTTATTATAATGTGGTTACAAAGGAACTGGACGCAAAATATAATTTTGATATCATATATTTGGATTTCAGGAAAGCTTTTGACACTGTTGCGCATGGAAGACTATTGTACAAATTGGAGCAGAATGGTATTAAGGGTAAGTTGCTAGAATGGATAAAAGGATGGTTGAGTGGGAGAAGACAGAGGGCGGTAATCAATGGGTGCTGCTCTTCGTGGACTAATGTTATTAGTGGAGTCCCACAGGGTTCTGTGTTGGTCCTCTGTTGTTTTGTATATTTATCAGTGATATTGATGAAGGTATATAAGGCTTAGTGTCGACGTTTGCAGATTAGCATTAGCATTAGTAGAGGCATTTGATGCAAGAAATCAAGCTTATGCAGCATCAGCCAAAAAAAAAAAAAAAAAAAAAACCACTTCCACTTCACCCTACTGTTCGTTCGAAATACCTGTCCAGCTGAGCCTGAAACTTATTTAGGCTGACAAGGGATGGAAGTCAGTTCCACCAAGCAACCACCCGCTGGCTAAAGGCAAATTTCTGCACGTCTATCCTACATCTGTCTTTCCACAATTTGAATTTATGCCCTCTCAGGTGATTATTCTGAGCAAAAGGAAGAATCCCATCAGCATTGAGCATGCTCACACCATTCAAGGCTTTATACACCTCTATCAGATCACCTCGCTGGTGTGCCTAGTCTCCAGACACTGTAATTTGCAAAACTTAAGCCTTTCTTCGCAAGAGCACTTCTTTGTTCCATTCACTAATCTTGTTGCCCTTCTCTGTACTCGTTCCAGCAGCTCTACATCCTTCTTGAAATGAGGCCTCCAGACCTGTACACAGTACTCTAGGTGTGGCCTGACCATTGCCTTATACAAGGGAATAATCACCTCCTTATCCCTGCTACAAAAATTCCTATATATCATTGACAATACACCATGAGCTACTCTTGCAGCCCATCTGCACTGCTTAGAGAACTTCATATCTGCCTGCACAACCACCCCCAGGTCCCTTTCATTCTCTACCACTGTCAGTGTAGTACCACAGAGTTTATAAGTTGCTCTGGGGTTGCTGTTTCCCATGTGTAGTACTCTACATTTGTCAATGGTAAACTTCATTTGCCACCTCTCAACCCATCTGCTCAACCTTTCCAGATCTTGTTGCAGCAGCATAGTGTCAGTAGTGTTCTTGAAAACCCTGCCAACCTTTGTATCGTCTGCAAACTTGGACATTAAGCTTGATATACCATCATCAATATCATTTATAAATACAGAAAATAACAATGGACTCAATACTGAACCCTGAGGGACTCCACTAATAATATTAGTCCACGATGAACAGCGTCCATCGATTACCACTCTCTGTCTTCTCCCCCTCAACCACCCCTTTATCAATAGCAGCAATTTGCCTCCAATGCCACACTGCTCCAATTTGTGCAGTAGTCTTCCATGTGCAACAGTATCAAAAGCCTTTCTATGATCCAAGTATATAATATCAAAGTTATTCCCTGCATCCAGTTCTTTTGTGACTGCTTCATAGTATCCAATCAAATTGGTCAGGCATGACTTCCCCTTAACAAAACCATGCTGTGTCCGAGCTAAAACTGAAGTCTTGTCAAGATGATCCTGCAGTGCTTCTTTAACCAGTGCCTCCATTAATTTTCCTGGAACAGAAGTTAAACTCACAGGTCTATAATTACTTGTCAGCCTTTGATCCTCCTTTGTGAATTGGGGTCATACTTGCACATCTCTAGTCTGTGGTTACCTCCCCTGAGTCCAAGGAAACTGTCATAATTATGGCTATGGGTTTACTTACTTCCTTTGCTGCCTCCTTTAATATAACTGGATAGATCCCATCCACTCCAGGTGCCTTTCTTGTGTTTATCTTCAACAATTTCTCCTCCACTTTACTTTCAGTTATTATAAGATTCTTTATCCTGAAAAAGGCCTCTGAGGTTGGGAAAATTCATATTTTAGTATTAAATCAGCTCACACCAACCATAAGAATAAGCATTTACTGTAACTAGAATATTTATTTACATATTAAAATAAAATAAATATTTACAAAAAACTGCTATTATATTAAATATACATGTAAAAACATTAAAACTGTGATAAAATCCTTGAGATAAAATACACTAAAATAAACCGGATTAAAAGCGATAAAAACGATAAAAATCTCTGGAGCTTTCGGAAGCTTGCGCTCCCTTCCTCAGCAGTAACAAAACTTCCTGCAGCACGTCCATATATAACAGGCTCACGGTACCTATACACGTGGTGCAGTCGGCGCATGGTCTGAACTGGAAGCGGAAATAGCTCGGGAACGTGTTAAGCAAAACCGTTCAACCGTACTTAGGATAATAGTTTCAAACAGAGGATGCATACGCATACCTCTGTCCCTATTCATAATATTGTGGTCGGATGAACAGATTCGTAGGCTCTCGAGCCATTTACGGTTCCAGAACCCATGCGCTCGATCCATGATAACCACATCCTCTGGGGAAATTTGGGGTTATGTGGGCGAGACAAAACGACGGCTCAAGGATCGTCTGGGGGAGCATGCAAATGCTATAAAAACCGCTGATTACAATAAATCTGCTGTGGCCGAACATTTTTGGGAGAAGCAGCATCAAATTTCCCCAGAGGATGCGGTTATTATGGATCGAGCGCATGGGTTCTGGAACCGTAAATGGCTCGAGAGCCTACGAATCTGTTCATCCGACCACAATATTATGAATAGGGACAGAGGTATGCGTATGCATCCTCTGTTTGAAACTATTATCCTAAGTACGGATGAATGGTTTTGCTTAACACGTTCCCGAGCTATTTCCGCTTCCAGTTCAGACCATGCGCCGACTGCACCACGTGTATAGGTACCGTGAGCCTGTTATATATGGACGTGCTGCAGGAAGTTTTGTTACTGCTGAGGAAGGGAGCGCAAGCTTCCGAAAGCTCCAGAGATTTTTATCGTTTTTATCGCTTTTAATCCGGTTTATTTTAGTGTATTTTATCTCAAGGATTTTATCACAGTTTTAATGTTTTTACATGTATATTTAATATAATAGCAGTTTTTTGTAAATATTTATTTTATTTTAATATGTAAATAAATATTCTAGTTACAGTAAATGCTTATTCTTATGGTTGGTGTGAGCTGATTCAATACTAAAATAAGATTCTTTAGCTTACTGCCAGAGTTGAATACACCTCTGGCATTCCGCTCGCTGAATAACTCCTCATGTGTGAATGTCGATGCAAAATATTCATTTAGTTTGTTAGCTACCTGAGCAGGATCATCAACAGGTGACCCATCGATATTGTGGACCAATCTGATTCATCCCCTTCCTTCTAGAGTTTACATAAGTAAAGAACTCTTTGCTGTTTTTCTTTGCATCCGTTGCCAAAGATTTCTCGTAATCTGCTTGTTGTTTGGTTTTTTTTTTAGGAGCATTAGCAACTAAGGCCATATTGCTCCGGGATATGCGGTGGTCATTCCCTGACCTTTCCGCATCCTCTGTATTTGGTGGTGACGGGCTCGAACCCCGGTCTAATCAAGAAGTGTGTGTTACGCACTGCTACTCCTTCCCACCTGGCTACGGAGGCGCTCTCGTAATCTGCCTTCACCTGCCTAAATTTGTATATGAAAGATATGTTAGTGCATCAGACACTCCTTAATATATTACAAATTGTGAATAGACATGGGAAACCATGTCTATTCACAAAGCGCAAGTATGCTTATTGATGCCCATTTTGGAATAGCTGTCCTGCAGCATGTATAAACAACCAGTAGCAGAGAAGCTGCTAGGAAGTTTGGTGTTGATGAATCAATTGTACTCAAAATCAAATCAAAAATATTAGTTGATTATGAAAAATAACTGTTAAAAGCTTGTTTTTTGTTTTGGTTTTTTTTTTGGAGCATTAGCAACTAAGGCCATATTGCTCCGGGATATGCGGTGGTCATTCCCTGACCTTTCCGCATCCTCCATATTTGGTGGTGACGGGCTCGAACCCCGGTCTAATCAAGAAGCGTGTGCTATGCACTGCTGCTCCTTCCCACCTGGCTACGGAGGCGCCTCTGTTAAAAGCAGTTCCCACATAAAGTTTTTACAGTGTCTAAATGCTATAGGCATCCAGAAGTTGTACAGGTGCTTTATTTTTTGCAAAAAAAAAAAAAAAAATTATTGCTATGCTTATCAGTTGGAAAATTATTTAGTTAAAGGCATTATAAGTTTGAAAGGCATTATAAGCCATTTGTATTTATTTACACCAAGTTCACAGTACGCATCAGCTGGTATAGAAGATTTATGCAATAAATCAGTCTTACTTTGACAGAAAACAACATTATCACAATGGTTGCTGACAGGCTTTGCTGAGCAGTTTGCTTCCTATGCAGATTGTTGTCCTACATAAGAAGCAGAATTATTTGCTTAGCCAAACTGGAAATGCCAATGCAATGCTAAGTAACATCACAGTTACAGGAAGATGGGATTGAGGACAAGTTACTACTATTGATAAAAGGAAGATTGAGTGTTATTCATGGCCACTGCTCTTTGTAGACTAATATTATGAGTGCATTTCTTCAATGTTTGGTGTTGGACCCCTTACTTAATGATATTGATGAAGGCATATCAGTTTTAATGTCTAAGTTTGCTGATGATACAGAAGTGGGACAGGGTAGTTAATAATAGCAACCAGGGTATAATACTTCAGCAAGACCTGAATTAACTGGACAGCAGAGTGGCCAGAATTAACCAAACAACACACTGCACAAAGCACCACACTCATTTCTGGCCATTTTACAGAGTTCTGTACCATCACGAGTACCATGGCAGAGTGGAATTAGCATTCAGAAGACAATCTACAAAAGATACAGCACATGTCCATACATACAGCTTAACTTTTACGTTTATTAATTAAATACAAAAATTCAATGCTATTATTAGTTGACAGTAATAAATTATTATTCATAGTATGACTATAATGGTTGTAATAATATCATTAATTATTGAAGATACTTAAAACTTCATAAGAAAGCAATGAATAAAAATTAAATATTGTTAAAAATTTATATTTTTCGAAAGTCAGTTTGAAGCTTTTTTTTTTTTTTTTTTTTTAATGTCTAGTCTTGGGCTCACAGATGGGGGTGGGGTACCATAACACTTAAAGCTGTGTACATGCCTGCACGGTACACAATATGAAGGAATGGGCTGCACTCAGCCCAGATATGCCTGCAATAATAATTAGTGTAATCCATATGCCTGATGTTGAGTAGAGCTGTTATTTCCGACCTTCAGTTACCCTTGTGCCATAAAAAACAAAACCAACTCTGCATTTTTTGTTGCAGTTATTAAATGTCACAACATTTTCCTTATGCTTTTCCAGTGAGCATTTCAAGATCCTGTTTTTAGCCCTGTGATCCATTGTGATGCCTTTTAACAAACATGACAAAATGTTATGCACAACAAAGCTTTACTTGTATAAACAGAACATCAAACATTGAATCATTGTTTTTTGCTAGGAATGACAAAAGTTTTAGGAATAAAGTTGTTAGATCTTCTTGTATAGGTGAGGGTATTATCAAGTTGCCTTCCATTAAGAATAGGCTTATAATTAAATTTCTCCTGGCAGACAAGGAAACATGATTGTTATATTTTGTAATACTGTGAAAGTATGCATAGTAATTAAGTGATTCTTTCATTCCCTGTGCTTATCTTCAGAGCACATGCTCAGTGACTACCTAAGTAGAATGTATATTTGTGTTAAGTGTTAATGGAGTGCCATAAATATAATATACTGTCGATTTATTTGTTTATATATTTGCACATTTACTTATTTGCTTCTTTTTTTTTCAGGAAAAAAAAGATGTGGCCCATGCTTCTGGATTATACTAGAGATGAATGTAAAAGAATTCTTAGGAAGCTTGGTAAGATCCTCTTGCTCGCTCACTCACTCACCTTTTTAGAAACTTTTTACAATGATGGGATGTACTTAAATGGAATGGGTGCAAGAACATTAAATGATGATATCAAGGCATTATTAGGCAGGTTGGAAAACTGTTATTTTGGGGGGGGGGTCAGTTAATAGTTTAATGGTAACTGCAACCAGAGGTGAAATTGATTCTTATGGTGTTTCTGTTGAAATATACAGCAGTCTGAAATGCCATGTGTGAGCGATTACGAGGCCTACTGGGGATCCTCACAGGACAGGCAAATATATAGGCTGTGTTATGGTTACTAAGAGCAAAAACAGGCACACATACATTTGCTTATACAATAACGTTAGGAGTATAGTAAATAAAGTTGATGAATTGGAAGTATTGGTTAAGCCATCAAATTTAGACATAGGGATATCAAAAACATAGTGCCACTCCTGCTCAGGCAGGGATGCAGAATTTGAATTCATCTTTAATTTGTTGTTCATGATCAAGCAATGAAACAGGAACACAACAGTTCTGTAGTTTATTTGAGCTTCATTGGGTTTTATTGAATTTTCATGTCATTTTCTTTGAAAATGGTGTGAAAAATGAGCTTTGGGAAATTGGTGCCTGCATTGTGACAATGCCCCCACACGGCTGTCACTTTCCATTCAAGGATTTCGTTCAAAGTACGCTATCACTGTGATCCCTTGTCCACCATATTTACCAGATTTAGCTCCTTGTGATTTTTTGTATTTCCCAAGCTTATTAGAGCCCCTTGAAAGGTCATAAAGTTGTAATGACCAATGAAGTTGTTCGGAATGCAACACTGGGTCTATTAGAATTCTAAAAGAAGCCTACCAGAAATGATTACAGAAATTGCAGGTGCATTGGAATTGGTGTATACAAAGGAGATACATCCATATAGCCAGTAAACTTCATCATATCCCAGTTCTTATTTCAGTCGTTGACAGCTGTCTAACCAAATGTCAGTAGACTTCCCTAGGTGACTGGAATACAAATTGAAAGTAAAACATACTGTAGTCAAAATTTAAAATAGCTATGGTGACCATCCTCTGTAGTTTGAACAAGAAAACATAACAAATGTAATGAGGATTTCAGTGTCGACCTAGCCAATTAACAGGTCTGAACTAGTTTGTGTTTAGTTTAGAATTGATGTTTAGCTGGGTTGACACTGGAATTTGCATTTCATTTCTTATGTTTGTTTATTTGAATTACAGAGAGCAGTGGGTAAGGCATATTATGCAGTTCTGAATTAAATTTGCTCATTACTTTCATTCTGCATTTGGATCATGTAGGGACATTCATTGACACTGGGCTGAACAGCAGTCAATAACTGAAATATAATCCTTTTTGGGCTACTCAAGTATTTGCATTCCCATGGAAAAGTTGCTTGTGAGTTCCCTGGCTTTCTTTCTCTCTCTTTTTTTTTTTTCATATGTTGTGAAAGTGGCACTCCTACTTTGGTGGATTTGAGGGTGCATTTCCTTGGGTGGAGAAATTGTGCATTTGCATTGCTGAAAGCAAGTGTTGTTTTTTCTTTCTTATTTTTATGATTTTATTTTGATTTTGATTGTTAGGGTATCTGAGTATTCCAATAGCAGAACTGTATCTTGTGTAGTATACATAAATTGTGGAATTAATTTTCAAGATTACTTTAATTGTATACTACAGTAGTCTTGTAATCATGACCACATTTGTTTTTATAGCAAATTTTAATACTTTGGTTTTGCTTCATTAGAACTTGAAGCTTATGCATCAGTTATAACAGCTTTTCGGGCCCAAGGACGATTAACCAAAGAGAAAAAGAAGATGCTTCAAGACTTTTCGACAACTCTGAGGTATTGTGGAAATTAGTTACTTCTTATAGATATGATTTTATGTTTGGCATCTCTTTTGATGTTTTAAGATAATTCTTTTTTTTATAGCATTTCTTTGGAACGACATCGTGCTGAAATTCGAAGGGCAGTCAATGATGAACGACTCAACACTATAGCAGAGAGGTAAATATTTCATTCTTAGATTTATGTGCAGTATTATCTTATTGTTTATAGATAACTTTATGTTAACTTTGTGTATTAGTCAGTCATTATTTATTTGATCAACATTTTGTTCTTAGAAGCTGCTTTGATTAAATCATGAAGATTATCATATGCGTGCCTCCAAGTAGAATAAAATAAAGAAATTTGGACATGCTTGAAAAATCTGAAAAGAAAGTTGCCTTTCAATATTTTTGGGAATCAAAAATTTTAAAATAATTGCAAAAACATGTAGATAAAACCCAAACTGGTATAATGCCAGGCCAATTTAAAGAAACAAGATATAAATAATATATATATTTATTATTTATATATATACGTAATATATATATTACATAGTAACAAATTGACAGGCTACAATATGATATTGTAACCTGTCAGTTATATGCCATAACTGAGGTAAAAATTAAAAATGAAGTAAAATTAGGGCAGTTGTAACGACTAGTAGTATTAGAATGGCCAAATGGTGCCACCAAAAATACTCTTTCCCCATTATTATGGTACACTACTGTCTGACAAGTATCTAAGTTTTAAATATCAGTGATTGTCAGAGGTAATTTGTATTCAACTGTTTATTTACCAAAAGCATACTTCAAAGATCCAGTCTGTTGGTACTTCTCCTCAGTGTGTATTTATGCCCACTAGTCCTTGTTCTTCTTTTAGTGAGAACATTTCACCTCATTAATTTTAATCATCCTCTCTAGGGCTTTATATATCTCAATCAGGTCCCCTCCCAGATTCCTACAGTTTATGTAGGCTACATTTTCATAGTCTTTCAGTTTTTTGAACATCTGCTTTCACTTCTTTTTGAAATATGGCCACCCTGAGCACAATACTTTAAATGAGGTTTCATCATTGATTTATAATCTCCTTCTCCCAACACACAAAGTCTGACAAATCATTAACAGGACACCATATACCTTCCTGGCATCTGCCTGCATTTTATGAAAAAACTTCATATCTACTTGTAGCAGTACATCGGATGGATTGTAACAAATTTTGAATAAACATTTGTTACAAGGCTAGACTGATAAATATGAAATTTAAACATCTGCACCTTCACATAACACCACATAATGAATTATGTGAAATTTCACTTAAACCAGTTAGCCCTGAACATAAGAAAGGATACATATAAATGATTTAAACTGAAATAAAAAGAATTCAGCTATCAAAAATTCTAACTAATATATACAAGTACTTTTTGTACTTTAGATAAATATCACTGTCTTATAAATCCTCATCGTTGAAGACTATTGATCTTAAGATCTCATCTCTGAACCTCTAATCTGTTAGAAATCCATCCTTGGTATTGAGGCCTGTAGTCACCACTGCTAATACCTCCAGACCTTAAGTCCCTTCCAACAAATTGATGCTGGTTTGGCAAGGACTGTTTTGGGTTCCCCTAGATAAAAAGGCTTCATTGATAATAAGGTTGCAAGCTGAATCTGGACTTATCTATGAAGAGAACTTTTCTTCCATGGGGTCTAACCATAATAATGTTGTGCCTATTCCTTAACAGTTTGTGTAAAGTAATTGAAGCATAACTAAAATCATGCAGCTGCCATTAAGACAGGATTTGATTCCAGGTCTTTTTAGATTGTGTGAAAAAACAACAGTTTTAACTACTGCCAGCCATAAGGACAGTGAGCCTAAGAGCCTTTTGAGAAAGATGCATGTTGTATATATGTAGTGTATTCCATTCTAAATATTTGTGCAGTTAATGATACAAAAAAGCTCTTTTCTTATTCTGTATGATCAAAAGTCTCACGTTGTTAATTAGCCTTAGGCTAATTAATAAAGTCATGTTATTGAAATGTATTTTGAACTGTTACAACTTTTACATGCAGGACTGATGAACTCTTTGCTTATTAAAAAAATATAAAATCCTTATATTACTTGCTTTGTAAATATTCTAGGTATTTTGAAGCATATTCCTGTTATAATTGGTAAGCACTATTTGTGTTTTATTGCACTTTTGATCCCAAAATAATAATCCCTTTGTTACATTTGCAACACAGGTCCTAATGAGGGATTTTAACTTCCCAGATATTGACTGAAACTTGTGGGTTTGTCACTCGCACACTAGCAAGACTTTTGTGAATTTATTGGTTTTCTACAGCAGCAGCAGCAGCAGCATGTTTGAGAGACAGCCAAAGGTAGTAATACTCTTGATCTGATTTTCAGTAGTGATTATTTATACATTAAGAATCTGCAGATAAAGGAACCACTGGGTGGCAGTGATCACAGTGTACCCATGTGCGATTTGCTCAAAGATGTAACTACCATCAGAGGTAAAAGGAGGGGTTTTTCTTTCATAAAGGTGACTAAAGTGGTCTCTGACAGTCTTTAAATTCTGTACAATGGAACCAACTGATGATATTACTAACAACAAATTCAGAATAGGAAGCATTCAAGGAATTAATCTTGGAAGCTACTAGACTCTTCATACCAACTAAGAAAAACTGTTCAGGGTTTAGGCATAAATGGATGTCAGATGAACTAATGAGCTTCGTGGCAGAGAAGAAGAAAAATGCATGGGATGCATATAAATTATCAGGCGACACAGAAGCTTATGGTAGATATAAGCTAGTCTGTAATTAAGTCACAAAGAAGGTTAGGCAAGTGAAGGCCGAGTATGAGAAATATTTGGCAAAGGATGCAAAGAAAAATACTTCTTTACCTATGTAAACTCTAGAAGGACGGGAATGAATCAGATTGGTCGACGTGATATTGATGGTTGGACTGTTGATCTTGCTCAGATAGCTGACAAACTGAATGAGTATTTGCGTCTACATTCACACTTGAGGAATTCTCTAGGGAAGTGGAGGCCAGTTTATAAAACTCTAATAGGAAGCTAAATGGCTGTAATAACTGAGAGGAAAGTGAAGGAGAAATTGTTTTAAGTACTGGAGATGTGCAAATGTATTCCCAATTCATAAAGGGGGTCAAAGGGTGACATGAGTAATTATAGACCTATTAGTTTAACTTCTGTTCTGGGGAAAATAATGGGGTCATTGGTTAAAGAAACACTGCAGGATCATCTAGACACAGCCACAGTTATAGTTCAGACACAGCATGGGTTTATTAAGGAGAAATCTTGTCTACCAATTTGAATGGATACTATGATGTGGTCACAAAGGAACTGGATGCAAAAAATAATTTTGATATCATATACTTCGGGGAGTGCAGTAGCACACGCTCTTTGAGTAGACTGGGGTTCAAGCCCCTGACTGCTAAATACGGTCGATCTGCCAACCCGCACTGGACCAGCATGGCAGATTATGGTCCATTTCCCTCTGCATGAATTGTTGAGGAGGCTTCCATCCTGCAGTGGGTTGATAAGGGCTGCAGTTTACAGTTTTACTTCGATTTTAGGAAATCTTTTGATACTGTTACACATGGAAAACTACTATAAAAATTGGAGCAGTATGGCATTAAGGGCAGGTTGCTATGAATAAAGGGATGGTTAAATGGAAGAAGACAGAGTGGAAATCAATGGACACTACTGTTCTTGGACTGATGTTATTAGTGCAGTCCCCCAGAGCTGTATTGACTCTTGTTGTTATTTTCTGTATTTATCAATGATATTGATATCGATATATCAGGCTTAATCTCCAAGTTTGTAGACGATATAAAGGTTGGTATGATTGTTAACAGTAATGACAGTACACTACTGCAACACGTTCTAGAAAAGTAATACATATGAGTAGCAGTAACCCCAGAGTAATGTACCAACTGTGCAGCACTACACTCAGGGTGATGGTAGAAGAAAAAGACCTGGGGGTAATTGTGCAGTCAGATATGAAGGTTTCTGACAGTGCAGACAGGCTGCAATAGTAGCTCATGGGGTTTTGTCAATGATATACAGGAATTTTGCTAGTAGGGATTAAGGAGGTGATTATCCCTTTGCATAAGGCAATGGTTAGGACACCTTGAGTACTGCATACAGGTCTAGAGACCTCATTTTAGGAAGTATGTAAAACTGCTGGAACGAGTACAGAGAAGGGTAATGAGATTGGTGAGTGGAATGATGGGTTGCCATTTCCATGAAAGGTTCAAGTTCTGCAAATTGCAGCATCTGGAGACTAGGCATCTGCAAGGTGATCTGATTGAATTGTACAAGGCCTTGAATGGTTTGAGCAAGCTTAGTGCTGGTGGAATTCTACCTCTTGCTCAAATTACGCACCTGAGGGGGCATAAATTCAAATTTAGGAAAGACAGTTGTAGAATACATCTGCAGAAATTTGCCTTTAACCAGTGGGTAGTTGATTACTGGAACAAACTTCCATCTGTTGTTATGGAAGTTGACAGCTTAATTCAAGGCAGAGCCTAGACAAACGTTTTGAGTGAATGGTTGGGGGAAACAGGAAGGGTGTTTTTTTTTGACTGATGCTGTGTAAGTTGCTTTCTTGCATCGTATGCCTCTACTAATGCCAGAGTCACATCATGTTACTGTATCTTGGTTCTACATGATTGAAGTTTTCGCCACTGCTCTGTTGGTAGCATTGTATATCTGTTAGTCACATACAATCATGCGAGGTGCTACCCAAAACTTCCCGAAATGTATTTATAAAATAAATTAGACTCACCCTGGGTCTTATTCGCCACCATTCACCTTCAAAGTAGTCCCCTTGAGAGCATAAATACCAGTCCCTGAGCTTCTCTCATGATTTGAATGTGTCCTGAAAGTCCTCCTTCGTCATAGTGTTCAGCACTGCCTGCGATTTGGTTTGAATATCGTCTACGCCAGTAGTTTTCAACCGGGGTGCCGCAACGACATTCCACGGGTGCTATGTATTTGGGTTTAAGTTACTTAAACTTTTTTTTTTAAATTTATATATTTATTTCATTATAAAAAAGGTGTATGTACGGTATCTTTTTAATTTTGCAGTGATCTATAATTGATGTTTATTTTGTACTGCTATATAAAGAATAAAATGATTATATATATAATTTGTAGCAGAGAGAGAATCGGATCTAACAGGCAGATAATTGAGTAGGGGTGCCACAAAATAAAATGAATTACTTAGGGGTGCCGTTATTAAAAAAAAAGGTTGAAAACAACTGCTCTATGCTGTCAAATCTTCAGCTTGATTTTCATTCTTGAAAATCAAGTCAAGTCATTTCTGTCTGGAAAAATAAGGGGATGGGGGATGATTGTCATGTTGGATTCCAAAAACTGCGCCACTGAAAGAGGTGTGTAGGCGGACGTGTTATTATGATGAAGAACCCAGTTCTTTGTGTGGCACTTCTCTGGACGTTTCTTCCTGATGGCTTCCCTTAACCACCTCAGGACATTGCAGTAGAACTGTGCTTTGACTCTTGCGACATTTTCCGGGGTTGTGCTTGATGGTGGATGCCCAGAGCGATTGTTGTCATCAACCAACATTCGACCGTTTTTAAAATGGTTAAACCAGCAGTAGGTCTGTGTCCGGCCTAAAGCATTGTCACCAAAAGCTTGTTTCAACTTCTTACGGGTTTCTGTTGCTGTATCGTTAAGAGGGAAACAAAACTTGATGCAAGCACGTTGCTCTCTTGCATCAGCCATCACAAACTGTGCAAAACACACCACCAAAGAAGTAAGTGTAAGTGTTTTTAGGGTCAAGCGGCACCAGGGGTTAACTCCCATCTCCGTGTAGTTTACGTTGTGGTGTATTACAGTACACTGTAAATGCCAGAGATTTAAAAGTGTATGGATCTTGGATCGTGTAATGTTGTGTACCGTTGTTCTTCTGGCCATTTAGCCGCTGGACCCCTGTTAGGATCCAACGTTGCCCCACTTACACCCTGTGGAGGCAGGCCAGGAACTCCGTAGACTTAGTTTACTCTGGCAGGTCCTGCCGCTTAGTTTCTTGAGATTTCGGCGGCTAGGACCAAAAAAAAAAAAAAAACAACTTTGGGTGGCATATTCCAATGGTCATCAAGAAAATAAAATAAAGTGATTTTTATTATTTGCGTTGACGTGGGGGTATTATTGCTTTAATTTTTTAGGCCGAATGCTGGGCGTATGGCGGTTTTGATGTATTAATTTTGATGTAAGGTGTAAGGTGTAAGGTGTATTTAGTGTCAGACGGCACCAGGGGTTTCCCCCATCTCCGTGTTGCTTTCATTGTGGGTGTACCAGTTCACTGGGAAATGCCAGAGATTTAAAAGTGTGTGGGCTTTGTATCTGTGTGATGTCGTGTACCGTTGTTCATCTGGTCGTTTAGCCGCTGGACCCCTGCTGAGGCCCAACGTTGCCCCACCTTCGCCCCGTGGAGGCAGACCAGGAACCCAGTAGTTTTAGTTTCACTCTGGCAGGTCCTACCACCTAATTTCCTGAGATTTCAGAGGCTAGGACCTTAAAAAAAAAAAAAAAAAAAAAAACGCGCGCGCTCTTTTATATGCACGTATGTACAGACAGAGACATATATCCATCATCGTCGGTTTGATGATCGTTAGGTGAGGGGGATAATGCTTGCATAATAAAGGCCGAAAGAATGGGCGAACGGGAATTTTGACATAATTACGTTTTTGTGTGTGGGACATTCACTAGCATAAAGATAGAGTGGGTGGGAGACTGAAGGCTGGGGGGGTTAAGGCAGAAATATGGGGATGATAGAGTAGGCAACCCCAGAAGTCAGTGAGGCATGCCCATGCCTCACCAGGAGAAAGTAGGGGCGCCGGGGGGACCGTCCCACCACCGGCGCAGGGGAGGGGGTGGAAAGGCACCAGGCAAGGGAGCCCGGTGAGCTGAAGAACAGATGTTCTTTGGTTATAATGGTAGTGGGTTGTGGGCTGCGGCCATTTGGTTTCTCCTCGTGGGACTTTCGCTAGCGTGAAGATAGAGGGGGGGACGCAGAAGACTGGGGGGAAGGCAGAAGTATGGAGCCAATAGAGAAGGCGGCCCCAGTTTCAGTGGGGCATGGGCATGCCCCACTGAAACTGGGGCCGTCCCCTCCTCCCGGGGAGTTAGGAATTATAGGTGAAGAGGGCTAGAGGACCTCTTTAGGTCTCCAATATGACCTTTGTCTCACGTCTGTTTCTCTTCATTGTCACTTATGGGGCAAGCCGCATCCTTGTGTTCCTCTTTCTTTGGTTCAGCATCCTTCTCTGAATGTGTGATAGCCTTTTTTTTAAAAATTTTTTTTTTATTTCCCTATTGTTATCTTAAACGGGTGGCGTTCCGTTCTCAACTTTGGGTGGCATATTCCAATGGTCATCAATCATTGGTTGATATCCCCGTCCTTAGTTTCTCGTATTCCTTGGTGTCCATATTTGGTTTCATTACTCCTGTTGGCCTTGGTGGATGGCTATTTGTAATTTTCTTCTGGCGAAGACGTCCTGGGCAAAGCAACTAAAGGCCGCAAATTCTTCTGGTGTGTCCAGGAGATGGTGTTCCTGGGTGTTAGGGATGTATTTAATTCTTGTGATCATTTGACATCTGATGTCTTCGTATATTTCACACTGATGCATAACGTGATGCCATGTTTCTAGTTCGCCGCAGAGACAGTGTGATTCTTCGATTATGCCCAAGGCATTTAATTTGTCCTTGAAAGGCCCGTGGCCGGTGAGTAGAAAAGTAGTGTTTAGGCCTGGGTACAGCCATGCACGAGCCTTGGGATACAGCCATGCACGAGCCTTGGGATACAGCTTGGTTACTTGGGGAATGAATTTTTTTGTTATTGCTCCTTTTTCCATGTCTGTCCATCTTCTCTGCCAAATTTATACAAGGTGGTCCACTATTTTTTGTTTCTCGTTTTTCCTGTTATTGGTGATGTCAATGGTAAGACCGTTGTAGGTGGTTTGGGTTCCTTTGGCTAGTAGATACATAAGTCCGCAGCAGGTTACCTCTAAATCCAAGGGTAGGGTCCCCGCAAGGACCTGTAGGGCACTCGTACTAACCGTGTTTCATGCTCTTGTTATTGTTAATAATATGTTGCGTTGGATCGTGTCCAGTATCCTTTTATTCACTGCTGTTCCTGCTTTCTTGTACCATATGGGAGATCCATATGTTATTATCGGGATGAAGATGGCTTTATAATACAGGGACAGGGTTCTCCTGCTTAGCCCCCAGTCCCTGCATGTAACTCTGGCAATGAGCGCCGTGTATTTTCGCAGTTTTTCTTTTAGATAGATTAGGTGCAGTTTAAATGATAAATTCTGATCGATGATCAGTCGTCCCAGATATTTAATTTGCGTTGACAGTTTGATTGTTTGTCCTGCCAGCTTGATTTGTGGTGGTCTTCTAAGGTTTAACCTCCCTCTCAGTAGTACTAAGTCCGTCTTCGTTGGTGAGATTGTTAAGGTGTGTAGTTTTGCCCAGTCCTGCAAGGTTTCAAGGGCTTGGTTTGCAAACATTTCAAGGTTCTGTCTGGAATCCGCCGCGACCGTCAGTACGAGGTCGTCTGCAAAGGCCTGGGCCTCCACCTCCCCAGGTCCATGGTGAGGAACTTGTCAAACACTATGGTCCACAGGAGTGGCCCCAGAACAGATCCTTGAGGGTAGCCCCTGTGGACCAGCCAGGTCAACTTCTTGTAGGGCGTTATTACTTGGATGTTTCTGTCCGAGAGATAAATTTTGATGCTCCTGTACAAATTGCTTGGTGTTCTCGCTGCCCTGAGCCTGCAAAGGACGCTTGGCCACCAGAGGGTGTTGAATGCCCCAGCAAAGTTGACAGGTATGAACAGGAAATATTTCTTGGTATACTGCATGGCTTTGGTGATTAGGTCTTGGACGGCATCTATGGTCGAAGATCCCGATTTGAAGCCGTATTGCTTGGGTGAATTCAGGTTTGCCTCATTATAGTGGTTGTGGATCCTTTTATGTAAGAACTGAGCATAACTATTCAATGACTCTATCCAGCCCGATGCCACGTGGCACACTGGTCCACAAAGGATGCATGCAGTGTTACCTAGTGCCACAAGTCCATAGTAGATAAGTTCCCCCGCAACATTCAAATTTTGGTAACATTTGGGTAGCACCTTGTATAGCAATGTGTGATATGTGCACAGTACAGACAAGAGAGAGTAGAAAAGCATATACAGAGATAAAAGCTGTAATATAGAATTGTAAATTTAATTTGTTGAGTTCAGAGCAGTCTTTATTTAGATTTATTTGAATCTGCAGTGTTCCTTTGTGTTCTGCATTTACAGCCATGAACTTCTGGGGTAATTGTATGAGTTAAATGAAAACTTTGATTAATGTTTATTAGTGCAAAATACTTAAATCAAAATACTCATAGAGATATGAACTGAAGAATACACATGTATTCTTTAGATCATATCTCTGTGAATAGAAGTTAATAAAGTTTGCAAGAAAAATGGATATTTCTGCTGAAGTTCTGAAATCAGTGATGACAGGTGTAACTAATTTCTGATATCTATATTTAGCAAAATCTAAAGTTATGATTATTAAAAAACTTAGAATATAGTAGTAGTAGTAGCGGTGTCAAGGCCTCAGCACCTGAGTGGTCAGGAGCAGGACTGCAGTAGTACACTTTGAGTAGACTGGGACTCAAGCCCCTGACTGCTAAATACTGTTGATCTGCCAACTCACACTGGACCAGCATAGCAGATTATGGTCCATTTCCCTCAATGTTGAGGAGGCTTCCATCCGGCAGTGGATTGATATTGACTGCAGTTTTTAGTATTAGTGGCCACCGTAGTTTTAAGAAGTCAGAAAAATAGTTGGTACTAAAAGTGTAAACCTTTGTAAACCTTTTACCATAAGTATAATCTGTTTATGTAAATTTGTTAAGTATAATTCAGTTTCTATCTTTTCCTTTTTGTGCAAAAATATCTTATTTAAAATTTATTTAGTTTCCTATAAACCAAGAGCAACCAGGCTCAATATGTCCTATGTTTAAATCGCAATTAATAATCTGCATGCAGATTAAATGAAAGAAATAGAGGTAACTCTTATCTTCTATACATTCAAATAATTTTCCTCCTAATGATATAACAATATGATATACGTAACAGAAGCGTGGTCACATGCTATGTTTATCTAACATGACCATGCAGTACCATTCTTGATTTCCACATGTAACATATTTATTTAAATAAACTAAATGCAACAAGGCATAATATTTTAAGAGTTTAAGATTCTGTATCTATACAGGGTGTCTCAAAAATACACGGCATAACTTCAGGAATGAGTTCCTCATATGTAGACAAAAAAAAATATTTTATATCAACATAGTTCCGGAAATGCTTGGTTCCCGAGTTATTAACCAGAATGTCTTATCTCCCGCAGGTGATTTCCTTCATCACAAGGTACTGACAGAATCTGGTGGTTTTCCATTCTGACCATGTACTCAAATCAGGAGCAAGCGGATATGCACTTTATGTATGGTTTGGCGGACAGCAATGCTCAGGAGGCTCGTCATTTGTACAATGAAAGGTTCCCAGAACGAAGATGTCCAGACAGGAAACATTTGAAGGTATCCATCGCCACCTTTGTGAACATGGGACCTTTACACCTTGTGCTGCCAACAGAGGACGACCAAGATCTATGACTCCTGAAGTAGAGGAGGAGATTTTGGATGTTGTGCATGCCACTCCTGGAATCAGCACACGCAGAATAGCAATACAACTGGCTGTTCAATGTTCGACTATTTGGAGAGTGTTGCGAGAACACCAACTGTATCCTTACCATCTGCAACAGGTACAGGCCTTGTCACCAGCAGATTACCCTGCGCTAGTAATGTTCTGCCAGTGGTATTCAGGCAGAAGGTGGACATTTTGAACAATTACTATAAGGTGATGTGAACAGTTAAGTGTCATAGACAGATCTTCAAAACTCAGAAACCAAGCATTTCTGGAACTATGTTGATATAAAATATTTTTATTGTCTACATACGAGGAACTCATTCCTGAAGTTATGCCATGTATTTTTGAGACACCCTGTATAATATGTCATACACCATAGACAACTCTTAAAGAAAAACTACGAACGTTGTGTAAAAGGCACCTACCGATGAAAAGCCAACTAGCTTTGAAAAGGTGCCCACCAAGAATAAGTGACAATGGTCTTCTCTGTGAAGCATTACTTATTCAATGTAGTGCAATACATGGTAACTCATTGTGAAGGATGAGCACAATATGAGATACAGATGAAATGATGCCTTTCACACTATGATCATAGGTTTTCTTTAAGAGTTGTCTATGGTGTATCTACACCGATATTATATAGATATAGTAACGTATTTATGTATTCATAGCTGAGGAAGAGACACACACACACACACACACACACACACACACACACACACACACACACACACACACACACACACACACAGTCAATCTTTTGTAACTATTTTATTTTTTCAAAAGAAGCAAGCACAGTCCCCTAGTGATTATTAAAAATTCATTTAGGAAACCACAATTCACAATCACTGAGTCTTAGAATTTCAGGCCAGTGTATGTTTGGCATAACACATGATTTGATTATATTTTTATCTTTAAGTTTGTTTACAAGTTGAAAACACTTGTTGACTCTCACTGAATGCTTTAATTGAAATGTCATGTCACCTCTGTGATCCAAATCCTGTAATATATCATTTTAGATGTGGAGGTTGTTAATGGCCATTCCAAAGTTACAGGAGAAGATAAATATAAAAAAAGGAATATCTAGCATGTTAATTCAGTATTATCATTCGTTCATCTGAAATAACAGATTTACCATTTGAAAATGAACCACTGTGGATTTTTACACTTCTGATATAATTAGCTGAAGTTAATGATAATTAAAAATGCAATCAGTAATAATATAATACTTGAAAGTGATAATAGAAATTTAAAACTGAATGACTTTTTTTTAATAGGATTGCAGGCCCAAACACATCTACAGAATGGGCTATAGAAGGAAGACGATTGATTCCTCTTATGCCCAGATTGGTTCCTCAGACAGCTTTTACTGGTATAGCTAACAATGCTGCTAATGCACAGATCACTAAAAATTCAGCAATGCCACCTCCATACGTAACAGGAAATAAAGAAGGTAAGTTATTACATTAATATTTTATGAGAATAGAATAGTTTAAATTGAGATAGTATATATTATTTTATAGGTTGGATTATAATAACAGTAATTTAATTTCACTTATTACAATGATATACCAGTGAAGCAAATTGTACCAGCAAATTGTACCCACCGAAATATTCTCTGCATATACAATTTTATTTAAAAATTTTTAATATTTTAATTTATATATAACAAAAAGGCTGAACTTTCTTTCATTTAGCACTGTCAGGTAGAGAAATTCAAATAGAAAGTATTTTTACTGTGATTGAGATCAGTAACATTTCATATACCGTACAAGTAAGTTATTTGCAGTTTCTGCTTTTGCACTAAAATTTATTTATGATGTGGGGAAGTGTTTTTGCATGATATGCTTCAAAGAATTTTTTTATTTTTATTTTTTTCAGCTGTATCTAATATAAAGTAAACCACAGAAGTAGGATGATGTGCAAAATCAGAAGTGGCACTATGGGAGTGGAGTGCATTACTGTTTTTTTTTTTTTTTTTTTTTGTATGATTATGATCCAAAAATCTAGAAAGTTTTAAGATCCAGCAAGGATCAGATCTCATGGTTGCCAGATTTTTGAGATAATGAATAATTCCTTTTGCATCATAGAAAACTTCCAGCATGCCTTACTCTTCCTTCTGTGCCATTAAAACTGTTTTGGACAAAGTGAAAACTTGTTCTTCCAAACTGAAGACTGATACTTGTTCTTGGATTTATATAAAAATGCCTGACTTTCATCTTTGTACACAATTCTGTTCAGAAATATAGTTACCATTGTCCTCTACAATAAAATCACAGATTTTTATTCATGTCTCCTTTTAGTCATCTGTTAATTCATATGGAACAATTGCTGACAAACATAATACACGTTCGAATCATCCTTGAAAATAGTATGTTGCAACCTGACAGAAATTACACCACTATTTTCAAAACACCTTTTGTAATCTTCCCATTCATAGGTCTTCACTAAATGTTTTACATCAACATATACTGCTATAATTGTTGGTACAAACAGTGCAAACACATGTTGACCTTTTTGTATTGATACAACAGAAAATCGTGGCTTTCTGTCTGACTCTGTACTGTTTATGTATACAGTAAAACTTGTTAATCTGAAGAGATCAAAATATGTCCATTTCAATTTAAACAGGTTCAAAGTATCCGTACAAGGTTAGAACATGTTGGTATTAATTAATCACGAGAATTTTTTAGTCCAATACTCTTATTAACACTGTGCAGAATTTTCATAATACTCATTTAAAATATTATTAATGAATATAATAATAATTATAAATATTAATGGCAGTATGCTACTGCAACCGATCTAAAAAGTTGAGCAGATGAGCTGAGAAATGGCAATTGAAGTTTAACATTGATAAATGCAAAGTACTGCATATGGGTAGCAGTGAGTGGTGCTACACTCAGGGTAGTGAAAAATGAGAAAGACCTGGGAGTAATTGTGCAGTGAGATATGAAGTTCTCTAAGTAATGCAGACAGGCTACCAGGACAGCTCATGGGGTTTTGTCAATGATATACAGGAATTTTGCTAGCAGGGATTATCCCATTGTAGTGGAGGTGATTATTCCCATTGTATAAGACAATGGTCAGGCCACATCTTGAATACTGTATACAGGTCTGGAGGCCTCGTTTTAGGAAGGATGTAGAGCTGTTGGAACAGGTGTAGAGAAGGGTAACGATCTTGGTGAATGGAACAAAAGGGTGCTCTTACCGAGAAAGGCTTCAGTTCTGCAAATTGCAGTGTCTGGAAACTAGGCACCTGCAAGGTGATTTGATTGAGGTGTTTAAGGCTTTCAATGGATTGAGCAAGCTCAATGCTGATGGGATTCTTCTTCTTGCTCAGACCACACACACATGAGGGGTCAATAAATTCAAATTGAGGAAGGACGGTCGCAGAATAGATGTGCGGAAGTTTGCCTTTGGCCAATGGGTGGTTGATTGTTGGAACAAACTTCCATATGTTGTAGTGGAAGTTCATAGTTTATATGCAACAAGGCAATGCAACACAGTAATTAATTCATGAAAAAGACATTGCCGCACAGGAATTAACTCAGGAGTACAATTTTTAAAACAAATGGAGAAATACCATCAGGACCTATTGCTCCTGCTGGAAAACCAGGGGAGGCATTAGGTAAAATATAGTAAGAGGATTACTTACCACATTCAATACAAGAGTAAGAGAAAAGAAAGATTTTAATATTTAGTCAACTATATCTCTTTATCTCTATAAAGTTCGGTGAAACACAAGCAGTTGCTCTTGATATAGGCGCCTCCGTAGCCAGGTGGGCAGGAGCAACAGTGCATAGCACACGCTCCTTGATTAGACCGGGGTTCAAGCCCGTCACCACCAAATACGGAGGATGCGGAAAGGTCAGGGAATGACCACTGCATATCCCGGAGCAATATGGCCTTAGTTGCTGATGCTCCAAAAAAAAAAAAAAAAAAATGACAAGACAGTAATTAGTGGCAAACATTTATTTGACATAATATTAACAATGGAGTACGAGATGGATGCATTTCATGATGTTACAACAGATGCTCGAAGGTTCCACCATGAGACGCGATGCATGCGTGACACCAACACACCATGGATTGGCAGACACGGTCGAACACACCTGGAGTTTCTTTGACAGTGGCAGCAGCGCAGACGAGTCTCGCCACAAGATCCATTTCCGTCTCCACAGGCGATTCATACATGATAGATTTGAGGCCCCCCCCCCAGAAAGAAATCAAGGCTCGATAAATCAGATTCAAATGGTCACGAACACCTTCCATAATGGGCAGGTGCCCCATCATGTTGAAACCAAATGTTGCATCTCACATTTGCCGGAACATCGTCGAGTAACCCTGGTAGAACTTGTTCAAGAAAGATTCGATATTTAGCGGGTTCATGTAGGATGGTAACAGGTATGGGCCGACTAAGCAGTCACCGACCACACCTGCCCACACATTTATTGCGAAGCGATGTTGTGCGGGATGTTACGACAACCCGCACACCGTGTGGGTTGTTGTAAGCCCACACATGAGCATTGTGCTGATTGAATAAGCCTTTCCGGGTGAAATAAGCCTCATCCGTGACCAAAACATAGGCTGGAAAATTCAAGTCTTGAACACTTTCTTGATATATAGGATATATAGGAATTTTGCTAGCAGGGACAGGGAGGTGATTATTCTGTTATACAAGGCAATGGTCAGGCCACACCTGGAGTACTGTGCACAGTTCTGGAGGCCTCATTTTAGGAAGGATGTAGAGTTGCTAGAACGAGTACAAAGAAGGGCAACAAGATTGGTGAGGGGAACGAAGGGGGTGCTCTTACGAAGAAAGGCTGAAGTTCTGTATATTGCAGTGCTTGGGAAGTAGGCACTTGCGAGGTGATCTGATTGAGGTGAATAAGGCCTTGAATGGGTTGAGCAAGCTGAATGCTGATGGGATTCTTCCTCTTGCTCAGATTAAGAACCTGAAGGGGCACAGATTCAAATTGAGGAAAGACAGTTGTAGAATAAATGTGCGGAGATTTGCCTTTAGTCAGCAGGTAGTTGATTGGTGGTACAGACTTCCATCTTTTGTTGTGGAAGTTGATAGCCTAAATAAGTTTAAGGCTGAGTTGGATAGGCATTTGGAACGAATGGAGGGGTGAAATAGGAGGGGTTTTTTTTGGCTGTTGCTGCATTTTTGCATCGTATATTTCTGCTAATGCTAAAGTCCTCACCCTTTTCTTTGACTACCTAAAATTCTTTGTATACTTCTCATTTTTATGATTTTGGTTTTCTTACATGCTGTCAGTTCCTGCCTTTTTATATCTTTAATGTTGTTTGAATCCTTGGTGAGAACCAGGTCCAGGAATTTAAACTCCTTTGTATCCTCTCTTAAATGATGGAATAAATGAGTCATCCCCTCTGATTGAAAAACTGTCTTGCTCAGTATATTGCCAGTTTATGATTTCCAGTCTATCAGAAGTAAGTTAAAGTTATCCATAATGGGGCAGTCATAAATTCCTGCTCATTTGAATTGCTAACAAGATTTTATCTTGACTTCTCAGTCATTTTGACTATGATACTCCCTCATAATCACCTTTTCTTTACACCCTAGTCATCCAACGCTGCTTAGACACTGACTAGATTGTTCCCAGAGTCTTGTTCTGACCGCTATCCTGTACACACTATTGATCATACTTTCATTATAATGAAAGTATGATCAATATCTCTATCTCAGATGATACCATTAACTCTATGATGTGAAATTTGAAGAAGCTCAGATTTGTTCATTTTGTTAAATTTAGTATTTTATTGCTCTTAACCATTTTGATATATTCCTTGTAACTACTTAAAGAAGTTTTACTGTGTAACCTCTGAACTGGTGATTTTAGTGCTGTTTTGTTATCCACAAGCTCTTAAGAAAGGAGCAAGTGTAACCTTGGTCCATTCCATTAATTTGTAATTTAATTTTTAATAATATCATGCATAGTTTTCTTATTAAAGATTATATGATTTAGTTTATTGTGATAACCTTTTTCAGCATCTCCGTCATCATCATGTACACCGGTAACTGCAACTATTACAACTACTGTTGCTGCCACAACACAGGGAAGTCCTTCAACTCAGACTTCGCCTTCAACGCAGCCAGTAAGGACTGTGCAGTCTCTAGGTAAGGAAATATGTCTTCAATAATAATAATTTCATTTTCAAAGGGAGGGGTTAGACTGTAAGAGAATGAGATATTTCTTGGGCTCTATTAACTGGGGAGACTACAGGTGTGGATACAAATATACGGATGACTCACTTCTGTGAAATGAGATGAATTTCTAGGATAAAGGAAAATCACTCTCTCCTAATTCTCTAATAGGGCATTTATAGTAGAAAATAGGTTGACCAGAGCCAATGTCCGTGTTGGGAATATGCCTTAATCTTTGCCAGTGGCTTTAGGCACATAGATAGCAGTTGACCAGCATGACTTCTCGGTACAGCAGAGGTGATTCTATAAGTTTTACAGGCACTACTAAATTGTGGAATGTTCTGACTCTTAAGGATTAAACCCTTTAGCTCTTAAAAGCTAAAGTAATTAATTTTTAATCCTTTTAGCTCTTAATTCCTGCTTTCTACAGCATCAGCTCTATTGCCTAAAGGCCAGAGGTACAAACAATGCATACCCAGGTCTCTCAAAATCTGTTTGGTATATGGAAATTTTCTTCATTATATGGAAACTATTTTCAAAAAATCCGCTATATGGAAGTTTATTAAAGAGGTCTGACTTATATATATGTATGTGTGTAATTTGATTGAGAGAATGAGAATAGGAATAAAGCTATCAAACAGGAATTGAAAATACAGAAAACACAGAAAGATATAGGAAAAATAAAAAGAAGTACGTAATGCTGAAAAACTTAGGATTTCAATGTCTTCATCAAGGGTCAACCATCTAAATCACAGGAAGGACAGCAAGAAGTAGGGCCACTGTTTCTGACATGAAATTTACATTAGCACTTAGTAGTGGCGGCTGCAAAGCAATTTGAATTTAGTGCTAACAGAAGTTAGGCCTAATGGTAGGGATAAGCACGAGTAAAGCATAAATATACACCGATGAGCCAAAACATTATGACCAGCGAGTTGTTATGCAAATCGAAGCAATTGCAGGTGAACTGTGGCACGGGCCTGGGACGGGACACTATAAAAAACACCTGATACTGAGCTCCGTTAATCAGTGTTACTCTTTTTCTACTGGTGGGAAAGGCAGCAGACTTAAGCGAGTTTGACAAAGGCCAAATTGTAATGGCCAGATGACTGGATCAGAGCATATCCAAAATGGCATGGCTGGTGGGATGCTCGCAGTCAGCCGTGGTTAGTACCTACCGAAAGTGCCCGAGGAGGGGGAACCCACGAACTGCCGGTGAGGTGGTGGACCAGCAGGGTGTTGAAATGGTTTTTTTTTTTTTTTTTTTTTTTTTGCTGATGCTATATAAGCTTGCTTTCTTGCATTATATGCCTCAACTAATGCTAATATAGACTATGGGAAATGTTCAAAGGATTTATCCTTAAAGCTACAAGTGTATTCGCACCTGTGGTCAAGTTCCATAAAAATAACATACCAAAATGGGTGGCGGGTGAGGTTAAGAGTTTAAATGAGCAAAAGAAACAATCATGAAACAGTTGCAGATACAAATCAGAATCACTAGATTCTGATTTGTATGAGAATATGTAACAAAGCCACTGATGAAGTAAGACAGGAAAATATGAAAAAGAAGAGTGTAAATCAAATAAGCCCCTTAACTGATTGCAGTGGAAAGTACATAGAAAGCTCAAAGCAAGCTTGAATCTTTGGGAAATTTTGAGGAGTCAGATATAAATGATTTCAGATAAGCATTTGTAAGAGAAGTTACTGAGATTAAAGGAGGGCAAGGCTTCAAGAGCTGATGGTATATATTCAGTTATAATTAAAAAGGTAGTACGTAAATGTATCATATTGCTGGTGTTAATGAGACTGCCTTTAGACTCTACAAAGATCCCTTGGGCTGAATTGCTAATGTCTGTCCAATATGCAAAGTCGGTGCTAAAGAGAAGTGGAATAACTATAGGCCAGAGTTTGATTTCTGTGGTATTAGAGCTCATGGTGTGTGCATGGTTAAGCATGCAATTCGGAACCATCTCAACAAGAATGGTATCTTGAATAGATTCCAGCATGGATTCATCAAGGAGAGGTTGTGCCTGCCTATTTGGTAAATTACTATGATATAGTCATTAAACAGTTGGATGCAGGTAATAATTTTGACATTATATATCTAGACTATATATCAAGATTTTGATACCATCCCTCATGGAAGGCTGCTATATAAACTGGAAGAATTTAGAGTTACTGGTGAGATCCTATGCTGAATTGCAGGCTGGCCAAAAGATAAAGGATTTCCCTAAATGGTCAGTCTTCAGAGTGGACCAGTGTAACAAGTGGAGTTCTGCAGGGTTTGGTTTTGGGGCTCCTTCTATTTCAAATTTTCTTCAGTAATATTGATAAGGATATCCAGGGGAAGATGTCAAAGTTTTCTGGTGATTTGAAGGTTCGGAAGAGTGGTTAACAGTTCATGCCATGCCAATCTTCTTCAGAAAGACTTGGATCAGTTACATATGTGGTCTGAAAAATGGCAGCTAAAGTTTAATGCTTCTAAATATAAAGTTATGCATTTAAGGACAAAAATCCTAACCATCACTTTGTATAGAGGGATATAATTGATGTCTTTATCCCCACTGGCAAAGGTCAGACAAATCATGGACAGGATACCGTGTGCCTTCTCAGCTGCCTGTTTACAAGCCATGGAAAATTTCATAATCAGACTGAATCGTAACACCCAAGTCTTTTTTGTCTTGAATCACTTAAAACAACTCTTTTTCCTTATACGTGGAGCAAGACAAAAAAGACTTGGATGTTACGATTCAATTTGATTATGAAATTTTCCATGGATTGTAAACAGACAGCTGAGAAAGCACATGGTATCCTGTCCATGATTTGTACGATCTTTGCCAGTAGGGATAAAGACATCATTATCCCTCTATACAAAGTGATGGTTAAACTGCATTTGGAATATTGTATTCAGGTCTGGAGACCCCTCCTAAAAAAAAATAACTTCTGGAGAAGGTTCAGAGAAGATCAACCAGATTAATGATGAATGCAAATAGATGCACCTGTACAGAGCAACTTAGAAGGTGTGGGCTGCAAAGTTTGATAACTAGATATCTAGGGGGAGATCATAGGTGAGACAAACTGGGGGGGGGGGATAAAAATATCAAGGAATAACAGAAGATTGGATCTCATGAAGTTTACCTATGGGCTGTGGGTTTTCAAGTTGCCTCCGAATATGGCAAAAGCAGTTAATCTGAATAAATTTATAGCAGAATTAGAAGGTTATCTTGTTGGAATGCGAATAGTTATTATGAATATTCTGTTATCGTTTTTTTTTTTTTTTTTTTTTTTTTTTTTTTTTTTTAAGGCTCATGCAGAAAAAGTCTGCTTCCATATGTCATTTCCCTTACTACTACTGCTATAATAAGTATAGTTGTTTGTCATCACTGACAAATATATGCTTTATATATTTAAATCTGAGTTGATATGTTCTCATCTTTTGATATTGCGTTTCCAAGACACTGTAGTAATTGTGACTAGTGTGTTGTAAAATTCTAATACTCATACAAGACTTACTGATATGTCATCCAAGTAATTGGGACTGAGTGAACTCCTGCAGTAGCGTACCTGGTTATGGCTGTGTGCATTGTATGTTTAAATCCATACACTGCCACAAAATTCACAGCCCACTGTTAAGAGTACATTTATATTGGGTGGCTTTTCCATAGTATAAAATAAAATTTTTAGCTTGTATAACAGAGCTGTTCATCTCGGTTCAAGAATCCAAGTCATAAGACGGTATAACACTTACTTTATGTTAAGTGTTTATAAGTAACTTGTTTTATCACTTGGTGGTTTTAATCCACTGATTTATTCCCCCACTTCCTCCCTTTTCCTTCTACATGGCACCATTCCAAAAAAAAATATGTGGAATGTGAAAGGAAGATGTGCTTTCAGGTTTGCCAGCTTCTGGAAACTGAAATTTAAATTATTTATTATTTTTTTTTTATCACAGTTCATTTTTCAGTCAGAACGAACTGGGAAGCATAAAGTTTTTGAAACATGCTTTAAGTTAGGCCTAAGTTTTAGTCTTTTATGCTTAGGTTACATTAATTATATCACTAGAAAAATTTAAGAATAATAGGAAATATAGATAATTTAATTGCTGTTACCTGCCTATTTAAGATTGATAAAATTAAATCCATATCAGGAAATTGATTAAATTATTATAGTTTATCCATGTGTGAATGGTTGAATTCGGTATTTCAATTTAAAATGGGCACATTCGAAGAGCAAGACTCATGAGATTAAAAAAAAAAAAAAAAAAAATTTAAACGTGACTGAATATTTTTAAATTTGATCTGAATATGAATTTTAAAGAAATGCAATTGAGTTTTGTAAAGACGATTACACATTCTCTCTCCCTAAGAAGGAATAATTAGGTCAAGCGATACATTTTGTGTACCGATCAATTTGTATTCTAAACAGTAATCCTCGAGCAAGCTGCACATTTCCAAAATGGAGAATTAATCATTTGATTCATTTATACACTTATTTCACACACCCACAATATATGCAAACCCAAATTCTGTGGTGTTACAAGCATGGTAAGGATAGATTATTGATAATGATAAATAAAAAAAATAAATAAATCAGAAAACATTATATAATGTAATTTCTTAAACAAAGAGATGTCAAGAATGAAATAAATATAGTTCCATATTTTATAACCTGTAAAAAGTGGAAAATGACCCTAGTTGCTAAAATAGTTTGTGCAAAGAAAGAGTAGAAAAAATCTGGCGTTCATATGTAGTACTGTAAAAATGATTGTGTATAATGTGAGTGAGAGAGAGATCATAGTTACATCTATAGTATATGAGAAAATTGTCGGAATATAAAAATCTAATAATTTTAATCGGAATAAGTTCAAAAAGAAAATTGTAATGGCAACCAAACTTCATATCATCAAAAAATGGAACTAATTTCTTGGGAAAACCCTAGAAGCTGATAATTAATTTATCACTTAAAGACACTGAAAATGCTTAAATGGTCTTGAAAGCTTGGAGATGTAAGAGAAGAGTTAATATGAAGTGAAGGATGAAAAGTGAATGTAAGTGTTATATTTACAATTGCTACTAACTATTAAAAAAAAAGGAAAGAGAGAGAGAGCTCTGAAATTAGAGCTTGTGAGCTTGTTAAAAGAAATTAGGCAGGCACACAATCCCATAATGCAAGGGGGAATTATGGCACTACACATAACATGTACAAGTTCAGGAATTGTGCATAACACAAAGTTTAGGTTGATTATGATATATTTAAGAAAGTCACCATCATTATGATGGGAAATGATTTGCATTGCATCTTTACCTAAAATAGGTAAAGATGCAATGCAAACCCTGTGAGTTATTGGTACCTCATAAGCACCTGATTGATAGATCAATAAGCTACTCGGTATTGTGAGAGTAAGACAAAAACCACTTTCCTTTCATAGTGAGAGTGCACTGCATTTACAGTGACTTATGATCAACTTATCACTAACTTAATATTATCTCTCTCTCTCTCTCTCTCTCTCTCTCTCTCTCTCTCTCTCTCTCTCTCTCTCTCTCTCTCTCTCTCCTCTCTCTCTCTCTCTCTCTCTCTCTGTGTATATATATATATACATACACACACAGCACAAAAAAAATTTTGTGTGCTGTATATAGAAAGTCACTGTGAAGGTAGATGGCTGCCCGGAACAAAACAAATTTAGGAGTTTTAAAATTCATGTCTGATGCTATGCTAGGGAAATGCACTCCTTGGATCTGGTTCCAAAGGAGACCAAATCTTAAATAGATTCAGTTGCAAGGGAAACTGGGAATATATTTTTATTCCCAGCACCCACCTTTAGCACTCCCCAATTGGTGGGGGGGGGTTGCTAAAGAGGAGTTGAGCAACTATAGAACAGTATTCTGGCCATCTGTGAAAGGGAAAATAGCGGAATTTGTATATAAGGACCCCACATAAGTGCTAGGACATAAGTGCTATGACTCCTTGGTAAAGGGGTCATAGCATGGGTTCAGAAAGGAAAATCCTACTTGACTGACCTAATAAAATCTTATGATGTCATCATGAAGCATTCAATGCAAAGAAGTTTCATCATTATGTACCTGTACTTCCTTAAAGCATTTGACACAGTCCTCTGTGAGTAGTTACTGTCTGAATTTGAGCAGGCTGGGATTACAGGTAAGATTCTTAGGAATGAAGGGGGTGGCTGAAGGAAAAGTTATAAATGGTTGTTCTTTAAGGTGGACTAAATTGCCAGTGAGTTCCACCAGTGTTTATGTATGAGGCTGGTGTCCTCCATTGCATGGTGGCAGTATAGTGAGTTCACCAGTTGTCACTCATTCGAAGAAGTTGGGTTCAAAGTTATTTAAATTTTTGTATACAGTTAAAAGTTATTTAATTTTTCCTATTGATTATTATATTAGATTAACGAGTTTCCTTTTTGCATGATGTGCTCGCAGGATGAATTAATTGCATTAATCGAGGCCAGCCTGTAGTCATTTTGCTTTAATCGGTGCAAAGACAATTGGGTGATTACAGATTTGTTTGGGTACTCAAGTCTTTAGGTTATTGATGATGCGAGTCATTCATTCAGCTAGATGACGGTCACTCACTAGCCATTGTTGTTGTATAAAATTAGATCACATATTGCAGGAAGAAGTCAATGAGCAATTGAAGAATATCAAAGTTTGTTGAAAAGTTGTATATCTTTTAGATATTTTATACACCACTGTTATTATATCCAGTGACTATATCTTATCCATAAGATATAATATTTTTACTATTTGTAAACAAGATTTTGAATTGTGTTATTTTTATAATCTTTCAAAAATAAAATTCTTAGTATTAAATTATAATATATACATAATTACATTTAGGTAAGAAGCATATTTTGTTTCATTTTTGGAATTAGTCTTTTGAGAGTAAAAATATTCTTAAATCTTTTTGTAATTGTATCAGCTGAATTACAAATGAGAATACACACCTGTTTCTTTTTTTTTTTTTTTTTCTTTTTTTTTTTTAGCTATGAGTGGGGAGAGTGTAGATGAGGATATGACCAACAAAAGACGAAAACGTTCTTCATCTTTAGATTCTGTTCCGATTCCCCCAAAAATAGTTATTCCTTCACCTCCTGCTGTGACACATGGCACTACTGTTTCTCCAAATTTAACAACAACAGCAGCAGCAACATCATCGGTAGTTCGTCCTTCAATAGTAACGACAGTGGCCCAGCCAGCTGCTCCAACTCGTACTGTTACACTTCCTGTTGGCCCTAGTCCAGTCAAAATTTCTTTGACAACAACTTCACAACGATTAACAAATACCGTATCCACAGCTCATCCACCCAAGGTGAGTTATTTTATATTTCATTTGGGAGAAAAGAAGAAAGTTTGCTATCTTTCTCTCCTATGTTAATCCTTGATAAACATAATATAATAAAATTAAAGTGAATGCATCTTCGTTTCTCTCTTTCTCAGACACCTTAAAATACATAATTGCGTAGCTGTTAATCTAATTCTTAGCATCATAAAGTTAAACTTTGTGATTCCTTTATAAGTCAGCAAGGACATTAGCATGTGTTCCTTTCCTACCCTAGCACATAATGAGGATGCTCACATTATTCAGTATCTGAGGCATTTTTAAGCATCAGAATGTTGCCTTTTCAGAGTAATGTTCACATGATATATATTTTTCACAGTGCCTCACCCACTTCTCAAACATGTGCAGTAGGCCATTTTTAGACATCCTACATAGGTTAGTGGTGGAAGTTTGCATTGCTTTTTGCATCAGAAGAAAGTTTGTGACCTTGAATAATTGTTGCTCCCTTTTGAAGCATTGGAAATGCCCAGAAATCACATGAAGTTGAGAGTGCATGCTAGATATTTTTTGTTTGGTCTACCAATTACCACCAGATTTTTTTTTTTTTTGACAGATATGCAGTATGTGGACAGGTAACATCTTGAACCAAAAACTACTGTTTCATCAATAATTCCAGTCTTGTTTTCTGAATTTCATATCACAAATAAGTTTTATCCATCTTTGTATAACCTTCACCATTCAGTGTGCTTCTGAGGCACACACACACAGTGCTGATTAACCTTGTTTTAATGAAATTTTCAAAGCCCATCAAATTGTTCTAAAAGAGCCAAATGTAAAATTTCATAAAATTCATCTACTGAGGGTAGAGTTATTACATTCAGGACAGACAAAGAAAAAAATAATTGCCAGAGTTCTATTAATCTGATTTTAATGAAATTTTGTGTGATTTGATAAAAATCTTTCTAAGAGAGCCAAACATAACATTTTATGAAAATCCATTCACTAGGAGTCAAGTTATTACATACAGATGGACATATTGAAGATAATAGCAGTTTATGCGTATATGCTAACATACTTAAATCAGGGTTTGTTCAGCAGCAATCATAATGCTTCCATGCTTTTCTCTTTGATTGTCATAAACGTCACAGGAAACCCATCTTGCACACAGTAAGCCTGTGTTTAATCTAACTGTTATGAACAATTGGAGGAGTTTTTAAAGTCCTCTTCAGTTGAGGCTGTAGTTAGCTAAGCTTAGGCAGAGGGAGTAATTCCCTCCCCAACCATGGATACGAATAAATTTCATTGCCACATCATTACGTAACAATGTGGTGATCCTTTTCCATGACAAATTTAAAATGGGGAAAAAATCCTTTAATATGAGAGCTGTTCAATAAAAAAATTATCATAAATTTTCATGAACAGCCGTACTGTTTGCTATTTTTAGCTGAGCTGCAGAATTTAAGACCAAACCAAGCTGCATCACATAGCAGCTGTGCAGTTGACGTGTGCACATGATGTGGCTTAGGCAGTCAATCAAGTTTATGCCTCCTCAGTTTTGCCTATGTAACAATGGACATGATGTGTGAAGAACAGTGTGCTGCACTACAATTTTGCTTCCATCTCAAGAAAACATCAGCCGAAGCATATGAAATGTTAAGAGGCTTATGGCGCATCTGCATTTCCATATAGTACAGCACAGGTGGTAATGTTTATAGATGGATGTGATTCAATCACAAAAATTTGCAGTCCTGGAGCTCCGACCACTGCTGTTACCACAGAAATCATAAATACTGCTTCTGTAATTGTGAGAAAAGATCACTGTATAATAGTAAGGCAACTGACAGAGATGTTGATAATATTATTAGGTAGCATGCACAATATTCTAATTGTGATAGAAAATCACTGTATAACAGTAAGGCAGAGATATTAAGAATATCAGCAGGAAGCATGCACGGTATTCTCCATGACCATTTGCATATGACGTGTTTGTGCTCACTGGGTTCTAAGACTACTCACATCTGACCAACAGCAAGTTTGCATGGAGATTTGTCAGGAGCTGCAGTGGATGGTTACTGAAGATGGTGAGGTTCTGCACAATGTGATCACATCTGCAGAAGAGCAGATGTGACGACTTCATAATTTCTACCCAGAGAGTAACAAAACTTGTGGCTTCTGCATAAAGGTTATGGTCATCTCTTTTTTTGACATTCAAAGAATGGTTTACAAGCATGTTATGCCACATCATACGACCATTATGGGATCTTACTACAGAACTGTACAGCAGGCCCCCGTTATAACGCGGTTTACTTTACGCTGATTCGCTATAACTCTGTTCTTATATTATAACCCGTATCTGACTAGAACGCTGTCACAGATCACTATAACGCTCTTTTACAGGTTGCATTTTTGGCATATTTAACGAAATCGTTTCATTTGATGGAGTCGATAGCTTGAAAATGAATAGCAAAACAGCATTAAAACGTTTCCCACACCGACTTGAGAAATTTTCCCACGCTCAGTGAAATTTTCTCGCACGCTAATTTAATTGCAGTACAGTCACTTGTTATGTAGTTCTGAGATCAACATTTTAAAAAATGATCAAGTATACTGCTTGTAATATTTGCGTTATATGCATTATCCGAAGTCTAGTCATCACTCAGTACAGTATTAGACATCGTACAGTATTAGACAGTTTACTTGAACATTGTATCTTAATTAATGCAACCAACACAGTTACATTTTCGAATAGTTAATAATGGCCGATAAGAATGAAAAGCAACGTCTGGCCGCAGTACAAAGACTATAAATGTAAGAAAAAGACCGAATTTGAAAATTAAATTAGACGTTTTGAAGCGAATTGATTCCTGTCAACGACAAGCGGATGTGTGCCATAATTTAGGACTTGTAAGTTTAACTGTAAGAACAATTATAAAAAAATAAAGAATTAATTTTAGCAGCGGGAAAGATAGCTGTTCCACTGCAAGCAACTAGGGCTAGACCGGCTATTAGGATTTAAATGGAAAAGAATGTCCAATGTGGAATTCAGTTAAGTTAAATATTATAAAAAAAGAGAGAGAGAGAGAGATTAGTCAATATGATGATCTGAAGAAAACTCACCTAAAAAAAAAAAAAAAATGTGGAACCATCTAAAACTGGTAAGGGCTGGTTGAATAGATTTAAAATCTAGGGAGAAGTCGCAAGTGCAGATCAAGGAGCCGAAACTTTCAAAAAAGAACTCGTTAAAATTATTGAAGAGAGGTATTGTGTGTTATACTTCTCAACAAGTTTATAACATAGATGAAGCAGGACTTTGTGGAAATGAATGCCTAAAAGATGTTTCATATTGAAAGAAGCAAAAAACATGCCAGGTTTCAAAGCGGCGAAGGATTGGGTGACTTTACTATTGGGTGGTAACGCTGTGGGGGATTTAAAATTAATACCCCTTTTAGTTTATTTAGAAGAGGGCCAAAGTTCAACCCAACATCGACACATTTTTCATTATTAAATTCGTCAATTAAATTAAAATCAATTTAGATCAATTAAATTCATGATTTTAATTGGAATTTTAAGTTTAATTTTGATACGTAAGTAGTTACCACATAATTATATACGTATGTAATGCAGAATATTTTATTTGTACAAATATTTGAATATTAAATATTTTGACTGACATTTGTGCATCTTTTCACTACCGTTTATTATTGATTAAGAAATATCCATGGCACCGACCGCAACTTGCAAATACATATGTTACCTTATGGGAATGCAGAGCTCGCTTAGCGTGGATTCACTTAGCACTCTGTTTTTCCAGAACGAATTATCAGCATTAAGCGGGGGGTCACCTGTACTGCACACTTTGCGAGATCATATTTGTCACAAATGAAACTGTATGCAGGTGGGTGGGTGGATGATGTGAGACCTCACATTGCTCATACTGTCATCGAGTTCTTAGCCAGCATTAATTTCAAATGTGTTCCTCATCCCCTCTACAGTCCTTACCTGTAATTTTTTTTTATTTCCAAAGTTAAAGAAGAAGCTGAGAGGAAAACATTTCCAGTTGTCAGAAAAATAGCTTCAACCATGTTTTTAAATGGGAACTACTTTGCAAAGGTCACCCAAGCCTATCCATTACAGCTTTAAATCCCTGAGCAGTTTTCTGATCGTTTGTAAAGCGTATGCATCTAGCTATTCATTTCCAAAACAGCTTTTCATTTCCAAAACACTTTTCACATCTGCATTAAAGACCTTCTCAGATCTATAGCCATTTTTCAGAATAAGTCTGAATTATTCCAGATATTATGAAGCTGTTGCCATTTCTACAAAATTCACATTATGCAGTCTGTAATTCTTTTTAAAATTAAGCTTTTTTTAATTAATTCTTTTTAAAATTATCAGACCAGACCTTGCTAGCTTGAAACTTTTCAGGATCTACACCTCACCTTTCAGCCAAAGTCTTGTAAATTGCTTTGGCGCTTGTCGCAAATTAGACGAATACTGATGGGTAATTTCTTTTGTGACCAGTCCTCCATCCAGTTATTTTTCCATTGTTTCATTGTTTGGGTCTTGAGGCAACACTTGCAACAGTTTGTGTCATTCATAACACTCACTCTTTTATTATCTTCACTTCTTTTTATTGAATGAATTGTCAATTTACTCACATCAAACTCACTGGAAACTTCACAGTTCTTTTTGCTTTCAGCAAGCTCATAAAAATTTTCATCTTGTAATCTAAAAACATCTCTTTTTACTCTCTTAACTATGTTCGCACTTGCCTCATCTTTCTTCATATGTATAGGAGGGCATTTTAATATTAATACAATTTAAATCAGCAGATTCACTTCACTACCAACTGGTTTGCCACAGAAAGATTACTGGTGTGCTGCGAGAGATTTTATTTTATAAAATTTTCATATAGTTAGGGAAGGAATAGGAAACAGCGAATCCGACCTCCAATAAGAAAATAGAAAAAGGAATGAAAAAACCGGGAAAAGAAAATAGACCAGATAAAATCCCTCCAGTCCACCCGAACCAGCGTGCGCACCAACACTGATGTGCAAGAGTAGGCATCCACTACAGAAGAATCCAGGATACAAACTTTGCACCAGCACCATGGTCTCATAATAGGTATTGGTAAGATCCTTAGCTGATCTGCACACCAACCCTAATGTTCAGAGTATGGGAGCAAAGGTTACCCCAGGCTTCCACTACACAAGAATGCTAGATTCAGGATAAAAACTTGGCACTATCCTATTGGCCAGTGGAGTTAATTCCTCACCTATAAATTAACTGCTGGCACTGCCTCTTGCCTGTATGCCTATCAGGTTTCTTGGAGCATCAACAAGAGGAGTCTGTCAGCAGGTAAGAACTGAATCTTTTTTATAAACATTTATCTTATGTTTCCTGTTTTATATTGTAATGGCAATTCAGAACTTAATACTTTAGAATCGTAATTTGCAAATTGTAATTGTAATATTGGTAATTGTAATTGTAAAATTAGTAATTGTAAATGTAATATTCTAAAATCAGCAGAACACTTTAAATATATATAATAATGTTTTTTCTCTTATCCTTGATAAAAATCCATTTTTTATATGAAAATCAATTTCGATATCATGCTTAAATGCGAAAAAATGACATTTTACTTACTTTATTCACAATTTGGTTTTTGTTTTGCCTATTGGTTTTTCAAATCATTTTGGATCAGCTTTCACATTTTTCTACTGAAAAGATATATGTATATTAAGTTATTGCTTACTTTTTAGAAATAAAAATCAATGTTTATATCTAAACACAAATAATTATTCAAAATATATTTATTAAATTGCTTCATTAAATAGTTTATTTATTCAATTTAATTTTTGTAGATATTTATTTTCCACCCATAATGGAAACTTTTTGAAGAGAGCCAGAAATAATTATTCAAAATATATTTATTAAATTGCTTCATTAAATAGTTTATTTATTCAATTTAATTTTTGTATATATTTATTTTCCACCCATAATGGAAACTTTTTGAAGAGAGCCAGAAAGTCATCAGATTCACAGGACAAACAAAGTAGTCCAAAGAAAAAGACAAACCCAGTATTTAGGCAATATAATGAGGGATATATCATATATGGATTTGTATGCTGCGATAATTCGTCTCTTCCTCAACCCATATGTTCTTATTTGCCTTGAAGAGTTATCAAATGAAGCAATGGTCCCAAGTAAACTACACCGGCACCTTACCACGAAACATCCATCATGTGCAGAAAAAGATTTGAATTTTTTTAAGTGTCTTCAAATGCAAAATAGGAAGCAAGGTTGTTTTATGAATTCGATTAGAACAGTATCAAATCGAGCTCAAAAGGCTAGTTATAAGGTTGCCCAATTGGTGGCCAAATCCAAAATGCTCCATACAATTGCAGAATAACTTATTTTACCTGCCTGAATCAAAATTGTTAACACTATGCTTGGGGCAAAAGAAGCAAAGGAAATTAATTCAGAAAATTATCGAATCTAAAAAATTTTCATTGCAAATTGATGAATCTACAGATAGTTTGTAACTGTGCTCAGTTAATAGCACTAGTTATAATCACTGAAGAGAAATGCTTGAAAGAACTTTATTTGTTAGCAAAAAACTACCAAATCACACTATTGGGGATGAAATATTCAAAGTGGTAAATTAATACTTTGAGACAAATAAGATGTTATGGAAAGATTGCTTAAGCTTGTATACCGAGGGTGCAGCTGCAATTACTGGAAGAGTTAAAGATTTTACATCAAGAGTTCGTTCTGAAAACCCTGATATTCGGGTTATACATTGTTTTATTCACAGAGAAGCTCTCATATCTAAAATTTTGCCTATGGAACTGAATTCCACATTACATGATGTTATCAGGATGGTGAATTTAATAAAATCCAAGCCGTTAAAGTCACATCTGTTTTTAGCTTTGTCTGAAGAAATAGGATCGGGACACCACTCTCTGCTATTTCAGTATGAAATAGCAGAGAGTGGTGTTGGCTGTCCAAAGAAAGAGTTTTATCAACAGTTTGAGCTAAGAGAAGAGGTGAAAATTTTTTTTTTGTGAGTATTTCTTTTCTGATTTAATGAAGGATAGTTATTGGCTCCAAAAACTAGCTTACTTAATTAATATTTTTGAGCACCTGAATGAGCTAAATCGAAAATTGCAAGGATCACATGAAAACATGCTAACGTGTATGGACAGAGTTGATGAATTGGAAGAAAAAATTTAACCTTGGAAAAATGAGGTTAAAAACAGATCACTAATGATGTTTAATCAGTGTTATAATTTAAATCCTAAAGAAGAATTACTGGGATTAGTAGAGCAACATTTGTGTTTGCTTGAGCAAAAACTTCATCACTATTTTGAAATACTTGATGTAAAAAACTTTGATTGGATTTGAAATCCATTCGCATTATTCCTAGAAATTCCAGCATTACATTTATCAATGAAAGAAAAAGAAGAATCGTTAGATTTAAGAAATGATTGCACCCTTCAAGTACAAATTAAAGAAACTGAGTTATCCAAATTTTGGTTAATGGCAAGAAAGGAGTTTCCTTCAATCGGAAAAAAAGCAACTGACTGTCTTCCATTTGCTACCACCTATTTGTGCGAACAAATAGGGACTTAGAGGAGAACGGGCATTCTGTGTGTTATCAGACGCTCAGTCTAAAACACTGATGGATCCAATATCTTTCTATTTCAGAAGATTTAGGAGAAGTCCGGTTAGCCTGCCTCCCTAAAATCCACTCATGCACACCTTCTCGATGGTAAGCCCTGTTACATCACTTAGGTGGCAAAGAACGTGTAGAGTGGTTCTCTTCAAGACGCCTGGTCAGTGTGAAGGGGAAAAGACCAAACCCTTCAGCACATGACAGTAAGACGAAACAAATGGCCCTCAGTCCCCAGTGGCTCTTAGGGCAGTAAGAGGATCAGAGTGGAAGCAGAGGGTGCTAAGAATCTCTGGGTATGACCAGGCTGCCATGCACGGAAACTGAACTTGGCCTGTTACAATGTAAGATCGCTCATCAGTGAAGACAGGATAGTAGAACAGGATATTAAAAGGAATTAGAAAATGTGAATTGGAATATCATCGGTTTGGCTGAAACAAGAAGAAATTAATCACTTTTAAGTTTATCAGGTGGAAATCTGTTGTACACCAATGGAAACAGTGAAAGGAGTGAAAGTGGAGTTGGCTTTCTGGTCCATAAAGATATAAAAAAACAACATTTTGGAATTCAAAAGTACATCACCAAGGGTGTCAAGACTACTACTCTGGATTTCTAAGAGGTATAAGCTAAAGGTTATAATGATTTATGCACCAACATCGAGCCATGATGATGAAGAGGTTGAGAAATGTACACCGAAATTGAGTCTTTTAGATGAACAGAAAACTCACTACACTATCATTACGGTGGACTTCAATGCCAAGGTTGGAAGGAGACAAAACAGCACAGAAAGGGGAACTATAGGAAATTTTGGAATTGGTGAAAGAAATGAAAGAGGCGAAAGACTTGTGGAATTTGCAGAATCTCGAGGAATGTAAGTAATGAACACTTTTTTCAAAAAAAGGTGAACAGAAAGTGGACATGGAAGAGCCTAAATGGATTAACAACTAATGAAATAGACTTCATGCTCACTAACAGAAGATATATTGTGAATGATGTTACTGTCCTGAACAAGGTAAATGTTGGAAGTGATCACAGAATGGTAAGTTCACACTTGATATAGATGTAAGAAAAGAAAGGAAAAATCTGACTCGAGTAAATATTAGTCTTTGAGATAACAGAAGAGGAGAAAAAGCAGTATGTACTGGGACTTAAGAACAAGTTTGAGCTTCTGCAGACTGCTCAGGACCAAGATATCGACAAGGAATATTACAGCTTTCTGAAAGTGATAAAGCCCAAGAAACCTATAGGTAAAAATAAATCCAAAGAAGAAAAAATTAGTCAAGAAACACTTGTCATGATGAACCGAAGACGACAAATGAAGAGAAAAACACTGACAAGGAGAAAATTGAGTATACTGAGTTATGCAAAGCCATTAGAAAGAGACTCAGAGAGAACATTAGAAAATTTAACACAAGAAAAGTAGAACAAGCATTAAGGGGAAACAAAAGGATTTAAATCAGCAGCCATGAGAAGTAATACAGAAAGACAAATGATACTGAAACTGAAGAATAGCGATGGTGTACTTATAAATAGCAGAGAAGGCATAATTCAAATAGCAGAAGACTACTATAAAGGGAATGATGCCAGCAGTGGGGAAGATGGATCCCAAATTAGTAACACATACAACATACCCGATATCATTCCTGATGAGGTAGAACATGTGTTGAAGAAAATGAATATAAAACACCATTATGCCTGGCATTTGTGGATTATGAAAAGGCATTTGACTCCATACAGCATAAGGCAATGTTTCGGGCACTGGAAAGACAAGGCATATGCACCCCATATATTATGATTTTGAAGAAAATATATGAGAATGCTAGCTCCTTTATTAGACAAGACAAAGACAGTAGCAAATTTAAAATTGAGAAAGGCGTTCAACAAGGGGAGACAATATCTCCAAAGTTGTTTACTGCTGCCCTTGAGGAAGCTTTCAGAAGATTAGACTGGTCGCAGAAAGGAGTCAATGTGAATGGAGAGTACCTAAACCATTTACAATTTACAGATGACATTGTGGTCATAAGCCACAATCCCAAAGAATTAGAGGAAAATCTTAATCAGTTATGCAGAGTTAGTAAAGATTTTGGACTAAAGATGAATATGGCTAAAACAAATGTAATGATGAACAAGCATGCCACAGAAAGGGATATAATGATTGAAGGAGCAATAATTGAAAAGGTTGAGTCATATACTTATCTGGGACAAGCCATTAGCTGTAATAATGATAAATGGCTGAAAGTCAAGAGAATAATAAATTTTGGATGGATAGCATTCAGGAAATATAGTCACATACTGAGGAGCAGTATCCCAATTTGTCTGAAATGTAAAATAATGAATCAATGTATACTCCCCACCATGACTTATGGAAGTTAAACGTGGGTACTCACCAAAAGAATGGAAGAGAAGCTGAGAACTACACAGTGAAGAATGGAACGAATTATATTGGGAATCAGACTGTTAGATAAGAAGAGAAACACGTGGATTAGGCAGCAAACTCAAGTAAAGGACATTCTTATCAAAACTAAAGAACTAAAATGGTCTTGGGCAGGAAACATAGCTCAAAGACATGATGACAGATGGACTAAGAAAATAACAGAGTGGTACCCAAGAGGAGCTACAAGAAAACCTGGAAGACAACAACGGAGATGGACAGATGAAATAATTCATGAGTTTGTGGGTAGTAAATGGATGGCCATTGCACAAAACAGAAGGAACTGGAAATTTGCTGGAGAGGCCTTCATCCTGCAGTGGATTGAAAATGGCTGATGATGATGATGATTTGTGCGAACAAAGTTTCTCGTCAATGGTGACTCTCAAGAATTCGACGAGATCGTCATTAAAAAGTCTGGACCAGGAGTTACGCGTAGCCATTTCAAGAATAAAACCTGATATAAAAATGTTATGTTCACAGAAGCAAGCTCAAGTTTCTCATTAAAAAAATTTGAAAAGATTTTATTTTGAAGTTTTGCATGAATTTAGTATTAAATATTTAATATCTTCCATAGTATTTATATTTTACTTTTCTTATCATAATTTCATATAATATAATGCAAATATGATACATTTTTTTCACAAAGTCCTTATGGACATCCCAAAATCTGCTCCGGTTTATCTCTGTGTGCCATACAAAAATTAAGTTCCCAAGTGTGCCATTGCATGAAAAATGTTGGGGAGCACTGCTCTACATGATATACTGCTATATGAAAGAAGTACTATAATGTGCAAAACATAAACATAATTGCTAATTTTTGGGATATGGAATGCAATATGATCACACTTGAATAAAGTCCACACAGAACAGTGGTGATGTGGTGAAGATAGTAGCTGATGCTCATGCTGTGAAAGGTAGAAAAATGTCATGAGAAAGATGGAGTGCATGTGCCAATTTTAATTTTCTAACAGCAGAAGCCAAGTAGTTCATCACTACTCTCCAGTACTTAGGCTAATTGCATCACAAAATGTAAGCAGGTATACAGAAGTACTTTAAAAAAAAAAAATTTGCAATATTGAATTTTTTTTGGAAATATCAAATATCATTCCTTTTAGCACTGGGACTCCACTTTTAGGGATTTTGATGCAGTATTGATGCCATTGTTATGCATATGCAATGTATTAATTACACTTTTCCAGCATGGCTGTAACACTCATTGCAATTATTATCTAATTGCAACTACCAGTTGCCTAAACAGCTTTGCAAACTGGAATTTGTTCACAAATAAATACCACTGAATGTGCATAAATATTTATTACTATTTTTATAATCTTAATAAAATAATTTGTTTTTAAAAACTGCCCTGTTCTTTAATTCACAGTTACATGTGGTCATTAGGGACATCCACTTATTTACACGGATATATTGCTAACAGAGCTGCCAAGGTTAAGACCAATCACAAGTTTTACAGGCTGAAAAAATATCACTTTCTAAAAATTCAGCATGCACATTGTTTTACAGTTAAAATTTTATGCATATTCAAGATGAGTGCCTGGAAGGTTAAATTAATATTTAAGTTTAGTGATTACATTTATATCAAACATGCTGACTTTTGTTTTTATTTTATGTAATATAGCAGGTTATTCTTGTATCTACAACGGGAACAACGCTCTCTCCAAGTATTCTTCAGCGCTCATTAAATGTGCCTGTAGTAAAAACCATTTCCACCACAGCTGCAACAGTCACCACAAGTCAACCAAAGTCTTCAGTTTCTCCATCACCTACAGTTTCCAGTACAGCATCTACATTTTCTGCCCAAGGCATAATAACCACATCTGTGCCCATGCCACTAGTCGCATCATCTCCTTCCATTATAATGACAACAGGTAATAATAAAATGATTTTTGTTCTCATAGATGCATACAACTTTCATATTTATAACATTATGCTTGGAGTTTCCACCAAAACATTCAATTTTTGAATTTGTGTGCATATTGTTATGTTTATATGCACATGAATTCATACCTTTTAATGTTTTGGCGGAGCCTTCATTTGATTGTTTTAGGTTGTGTTGTTTGGCATTTTTACTAAAGCAACTAACAAAGAAGACCTGAACCAAGGCCTTTTCCATGTGGTGTAAAAGGGCAGCAGCTGTGGGGGCTTTATAAGTTGTGTAAAATATATTCTTGTATATGGAAAGTAGTTCAACAAATTACTGAATTTCAGGACTGGAGTTAAACAGAAAATAAGCTCTAATTTTAGATGACAGTAATGTTTTTTGCATATATATGCAGTATTTATAACCATTTAATACAAAGAGATATATTCTTATATAAGAATGGAATAAATTATGAGAAATTTTTGGGCTAAGGTAAAGAAAGCCAACACGAGGAACCACGGGAAACTTTTTTACCAGTCAAAAGTGTTTCGTGGTACCGCAGCTTCTCCCTGCATTTTCGGTAAACAGGTGGTGTGTGTTATTGGTAGTGGCAGTAGAAGTCGATAACAACATATTGATTAGTTTTTTCTTATTATTAAAAGTAGATTATCGGAGTTCATGAGTGGGCTGAAATTTACTCATGGGTACACCCTCCAGACTGCCTCAGTCTTAGGGTGTTTAACCCCCCCCCCCACCCACCTGCTGTTTTATCCCGATATGAAAATGACTTCTACAGACAGTGTGTGTTATCGGTAGTTGCAGTAGAAGTCATTTTCCTGTCGGGTTAAAACAGCAGGAAGGGGTGTAAACACCTTAAGGCTGAGGCAATCTGGAGGATGTACCCGTAAGTAAATTTCAGCCGCAAAGGTATTACACTCATGAACTCCAATAATCTGCTTTTGAATAATGAGAAAAAACTAATCAATACATCATTATCGACTTCTGCTGCCATTTTCGATAACATGCACCATCTGTTTACCGAGAATGCAGGGAAAAGCTGCGATACTGGGAAATGCGTTCGACCGCTAGTTTCCCAAAGATTCCCACGACCTTTGGGTTGCCAGGCAGGCACTTTACCCACTCGGCTAGCCCGGTCAGCCAGCCATTAGTTAACCAATAGGTTCGGTCCACCAGACTGAACCTATTGATAACTTTCTAGGAGGCTTCTGAATCGGCTAGTTTATAATCTTGCTGCCTCTACTCTGCTTGATAGTGACTAGGGAAAGTCCAAGTAGTGTATGTGGTGATGGTGGGGGGGGGGGGCATAGTTGAGGCCACGTTATGTCAAGGAGCTGGATATATCCTTTCCGTGTGAATGCTATATCCAAAAATTTCATTACTTCATACATGTCCTCCCCACCTTTTCTTACTACTGAATAGATCATGAAAACTAATAGAACAAACTTATCTGCGAAAAGATCTAAACATCCCAAACACTTCCTCATTCATTTCACAAATATATGTGGTCTCATGATGTCCATTTCCACTTTGTCTGCCAAACTTCATGTACTTTTTATGACAGAATTCCAATTATCAGTTGATTCAACCACTGCTCATCTCAGTTATCTTAATTATTCGCTGTATGATTCCTTTTTCTTCAAAAGTGGTATCGTGTATATGTCTGCTCTGATATTCCCTGTCAGAGACTTGATTTCGAATCTCCCCCGTATGATCCTCTCTGGCTTAAAATCTCTCTGCCACATTCTGTCAGGCTGATCTGTTGCCTCTATCGTTCTTCCTACTCCACTAATCGCTTGAAAATTTTTCACTTCCTTTCTTTTAAACTTCACTTTCTCCAATTCAACTTTCCTAACAGTGAGATAATTTTCTTTGGTGATTTTAATCTTCACAACTTCAGCTTGTTTACATTTTAATGAGGCCTCCAGACCTGTACACAGTACTCAAGGTGTGGCCTGACCATTACCTTATACAAGGGGACAGTCTCCTCCTTATCCCTGCTAGCAAAATTCCTATATACCATTGACAAGACTCCATAGCCGACCGGGCTAGCCGGGTGGGTAAAGTGCCTGCCTGGTAACTCAAAGGTTGTGGGTTCGATTCCCGCCTCGGGCTTGGATCAACGTACTGCAAAAACCTTGGGAAGTGCATTATGGCCACAGAAGCCTATGCGCCAACAACTACCAAAAAAAAAAAAAAAAAAAAGACTCCATTGAGCTACTCGTTCCACCTGTCTGCACTGCTCAGATAACTTCATATCTGAGTACACAATTACCCTCAGGTCTTTTTCATTCTCCACTACCTTGAGTGTAATACTGAACAGTTGGTATGTTGGTATGTTACTCTGGGTTTACTGCTACCCATATGCAGTATTTTGCATTTGTCAATGTTAAACTTCAGTTGCCACCTCTCAGCCCATCTGTTCAACAGGTCTGGAATTTTCTAGATCCTGTTGTTATGCAAATTTTCTAGATTCTGTTGCAGTAGCAACAGGATCTAGAAAAATTTTTAGATACTTCCATGGACACTATTCTGAATTGGTTTCTATAATTCCTGCTTTCCCTTCCACAATGGTCCAAACTCATGCTGCAACCAGTCAGCATCCTTTTACTGCCCAACTTCAAACTTGCAAAACCAACTTTTCTTCTTCTTCCTTATTCCTTCAACTTCTGTTTTCTGGAGCAACCTCCCTTCATATGTATTTTCTTAAAATTACAAACAAAAGTTCAAGTCTAATGTCAACAAGTACCTGCTTTCATCTTCTCGGCCTTTAACTCATTCTTTGGATTTTCGTTGAAAAATAAACCAATAAAACTAGCCATGAAGGGTTATCTGAAAAAATTGCATTTTATTGGGTTGAATATATACTGAGAAGATTTATTCATTTGTTTTTATTAGTTATTTTTATTAACAATTTTTTAACTTGGTGTTCCATGAACTGTTTTGAAAAATTTTATTTCCTACCTAATATGGTCTTGGAAAACGCATGTTTTTTTAAGAGATGGGTCCAAAACAGTGCACCTTATTCATTTGAAATCACCATCCATGATGCATTTTCAAGATATGAACATTTAATGTTAATATCCTTTCATGTGGAAAGGCATATGATATATCTTGGCAAGGTAGATTATTACAAGAATTTTCAAAAAAATTGTTAATCACTACAGTGTGCACCCAAAAAATTTGAAATTCTGTTAGCATTCTCAAATCCTTGTAAAGTTTAACATGCATGCAGGTCATAAAATTAGAGAGGTGGGTTTATTGTTGTGATTATTTATATTAAGGTAAATATTTCCATTTAAATATTTGAGTAGTATTTATGTGTCTAGAATTTATGGAAGTTTTAAGAATTCTGAAATAATGCTCAGCTCAACTTAAACTAAAATATTCCTCATTAAAACAATGGGGAATGCAAGTAACTTAAGGATCATACAGTGAAAATAGGAGAAATTTAATTTCAAACTCTCTAAAAGAAATAAAATTTAGAAAGATAATTTAACTCCTTCAAAGTTTTTACATGAATAAATTTCCATATCCATTCAGTTCCCGTAAATTTAAACTAATTTAATTCAAATAAAATTATCAAGAAGAAATGGACAACTATTAACTTATTAGAGCAAGCACTCCCCCTTTGATTTCTCTCCATATACATTTCAGAAAAAAAATCTAAGTCTATGCAACCAACTTTGAACTTTCATGATAGCATGATGACTATCATTTACCACAAGTTTGGAATCATTCCTGTTTGAATTTCGTTGATGAAACTGTTAACCTGTTGAGTTGTTTTCAAACTGAACTAAACTAGCTGTTCTCATAAGGTGAGGCTTTGTTTTTCATACCACAAAAAGGCAACTAACCCTCCTCAGAATAACCATACTGTTTACAGACAATACAATGACCCTTGGCTTTAGTTGCTTTGGTGATAATCCAGAACAGTTCCCATCTAATTTTTTTTTTTTTTTTTTTTTTGCACTCTTTGGAGCTGAGTTAAATATGATTATAATTCAGCTTTTTAATTCATTATTTTACAATTCCAAACATATTTCAGTCATTGGTGTATTTTGAATTTGTTGGCTGAGCTAAGTTTGGTTACATTGCTGTCACCACATTTTGAGAAGAATAATCCAGTTTATCCAGATGAGTGTGAGTGTGTGTGTGTGAGAGAGAGAGAGAGAGAGAGAGAGAGAGAGAGAGAGAGAGAGAGAGAGAGAGAATCTGACCAAACTTGGGCAATTCAACTGTATAATATGTAACAATGCTGTACAGGTATAGACTTGTGATGTAGTGTGTATGTATAACATGATCAAATGCAGTGCTTTTGTTGTAAAAAAAATAGGTGCCAGTACTCATTCTTTGCTGTCAGGAAAAATTTAAAATTAAAAGGACATGGAAAGTACAGTACTCTAAAAAATTATTTCCTGATATTACTTTAGTAGTAATGTTTTTGGATTAAGAACAACAAATTAAGTATATTAACACAGTTTATTAAGCATAAATTTATTATTTACATATAGAGTGGATTCCGGTTATTTGGGCCACCGATTAATCAGGGTAGTCGTTTATTTGGGGCAAATCTTAAAAAACAGAAACCAATCGAGAAAATAGCCAGGGTTTACTTTGCTTAATTGGGACAGCATGCCGTTTAATCAGGGCAGGAGACCGCAGCACTGGAGATTACCCTACGATTGTCTCCAATGGTACGTGGTTTGGTCGAAATTCTGGAGGTCACAACCATAAAACAATAAAAACAATTAGCAGTCACCTGTTTATTGGGCTTTTCTGTTAATGAAATCTATCGTAAATGGACAGCAAACTCGGTCTTATTGAATTTACGATAATACCGACAGCTGGAATTCTGTGGGTTATTATGGTGAAATGTGTTTACACTTCCATGAAATCTTCAATCATATAAAAAAATTAATTTTCAGCTCTTCTCTTCATTCCTATTTTTAAAGCTTTATAACTCGTTACTCCATTCTCACTTGCGCATATCGTGTTACTTGCAATTTGTGTGTGCTGTGTTCTTTGTTATTGATTGCTTATCTTTTTACTGTTTTAAATTTTAACCCCCCACCCACAAATGTCAGTGAACAGAAATGTCAACTAGTTCGTATGTACACGTTACAGTACGTATTAATTATTCCGATTATCACGTATAATCTTCCGATTTTCACGTATCATTTAATTTTTTTAATTGGTAAGGTAATAAAGGGTAAATTTGTGCTTAATATATCTTTTGCTTTTATAGCCTGTGGATAATATTCCTCTTATTTTTGCTAATTAGAATTGCTGTTTATTTAAAATTAAAATTCAATTCACAGATGTGATCACAATGACCGGCACTTACTGCACATCGTATGGTGAACGGTACTTTACTGTGTTGAGTTCTTCGTAATGTGATTTGATTGTACAGTGAACCAATTGTAAAGGGGGGGGATACATTGTATTTTTAATTATTTACATGAAACTTCGGATAATTGGGGCAGCCGCTTAATCGGACCAAAATGCACTGGTCCCAATGTGTCCCAAATACCTGGAACGGACTGTACAAAAAATAAGTAAAATGTGAGTAAAATAAGTAATAAGTAAAAATTATTTCATAATAAAGTTTTTGTAGAATATTCCAAATTTTTATTGAGTTCTCATCCAACACACTATGCTGATTTCTTTTCTTCCTCTTTGTGTGTCTGTTGCTGAATAACGTTTCCAAAGCAGCCACGAATTGACATATTTTGCTGGATCGAAGTGTATTACCGGTGGCCTACAATTTTAAGAAATGGTAGTGAAGAAATCGTTTTTGTCATCAATGAAGCTCTGGTTGGGCTGACAATCTGATTCATTTGTGAAAATCCTCATTCACATTCGTCGATGAAATTAGTGTCGTACTCAGAGCATTTATCAAATGCTTCAATTCTTCTGAAACTGTCTTATCGACTAGGTATGCCCGAAATCCATGAATTGCATCTCTTTCATTTAACTGAAACCTAATTGACAATTTTCTAACTTCATTTCACCAAATGCCAACATTTCACATTTAGAAGGTTTAATAGCTTTGTTGTCCTCGTTTTCCTTCTCTTGTCATTGATATTGTCGCTAGTTCTTTGAACTAGTTGTTAAAATTTGAATTTGTTTTTTTTTTGAAACTGTCCAAAATGTCAGTGTCATTTGGGGATATTCAGGTACTGTGACCACGTAAACAGAGATAGGGAAAATTTACAGAAAAATGTGGATATTGCACTTCCGCAAAACACAGATGATTATTTGTTGGGATAAATAAAAGAAAAAACACTCTCTCTTAATTCTCCAACGGGATGCTTACAGTTGATTCACAGCAGTATCCACCAACCTACGGCCCACGTGGAAAGTGAACTAAAACAGAATTTAAAATTTTGTTAATTATCAAAAAATTTTCTCATTAATTTTGTTCAGTAAATGTAATTGTGTATGTACTTAATAAAATTTCAGAATATTTTCAATTTTTCTTTTACATGTAACAAGATATGGAAAATGTAACACTAATTTTTTCTCGAATCACTCAGTGCAGCCCGCGAAAGAAATCTAATTTTGAATTTTTTTGAATATAGCCCTTGTATGGGAAAATTGTTTTTGTATTGGTGGCTCCTAGAACAGAAGTTAATCTCTGCCTTGTTGCTCTGTTCAGTTTTTACAGACTCTGTCAAGGTCAGTGTGTGTCATGTAATAAAAAAAAAAAAAAAAAAAAAAAAATTCCAACCGGTTGAACTGGGATAGGGGAAAAGGAAACAGAGAGAGAAAAAAAAGTTTTAATCCTGGTCAGGAGATTTTCATCCCACACAGGAGAAAGTGATAGGACAGAAAAATTGTCTGTGAGCTTGTGTGTGTGTGTGTTCTGTAGTGTAGTGTAGTGTAGTGTTGTGTATTGGCCTTTTGGCTACCTGGAAGCAGTGATCACCTGGACTTCTGCCTCCTGGTACTCATCCCTAGCTGCGGGAAGGTAAAGCCTCCCCTACTATCTGCTTGCCCTCCTCCCTGGGGAACAAGTTTCCCAGAAAGTAAAAGAAAACTAGAGTCAGGTGAAGAGGGGAAAGGACTAAAGAGTAGGGGGACTCCCCTAGCCCAGGGGAGCCCCAGTTCAGGATAAATTGCTAGGGAAAAAAAAAAAAAAAAAAAAAAAACAAGAATGGGTGAGAGGTTGCTAGCCTGACCTGAGAGAAAACGTTGGACCCCACTGCAGTAAAAGGTTACTAAAGCCCATTGATCTGCTCACTGTTGACCAGCACGACTTCTCCATATGTGGGACATGTGGTCGGATAGGTGTTATGAGTACCCCTAAGTTGTAGAATGGTAATTCCATTAGCTTTCTTAATTCGTGCAGCAGCACCAATTGCCCGAAGGCCAGAAATGCAAACAGTGCGTACCGAGTTAAGTCTGTCTGAAGGCGTCTCCGTAGCCAGGTGGGAAGGAGCAGCAGTGCGTAGCACACGCTCCTTGATTAGACCGGGGTTCGAGCCCATCAACACCAAATACGGAGGATGCGGAAAGGTCAAGGGAATGACCACCGCATATTCCTGGAGCAATATGGCCTTAGTTGCTAATGCTCTTAAAAACCAAATAACAAACAAACAAGTCTGTCTGAATCCATTCTTTATATGAAAATTTTCTTCACTCAACGGAAAACTATTTTAAATGTAACTCCCAGGGGGAATTCAAAAAAATTCGCTGCAAAAGGAGTTCATTAAACAGAGGTCCGACTGAGTACTTTAGAATTCTAAAAATGGTTATAAAGTTTTATATAGAAAATATCTTAACAATAGACAGTGATAAATGCAAATTTAGTTAAATAATTTTAAGCTTATTTGAATAGTAGGTGAAAAAATGTGAAAAAAATTTACGGAATATTACAGATTTCGAAGTGTACTGCATCCAAATGTCACATGTCACTGTTAATAAAGGTGCCGGTACGGCGTACCGTTGCAAACCATCCCAAAAAAATCACTGATCAAATGTAATAGTAGTAGTGGCAAATGATGCAAGAAAGCAAGCTTATATAGCATCAGTAAAAAAAAAAAAAAAAACCACACACACTTCACCAATCTATATCCTCCAAGAATATCGTTTTGTACTGTTAGGTTATGTTGTCTGCGTTTAGTGACTGGATACTTAGACCATACAGCCACAGAAACTGCAACTATTTCGTTATGATCTGTGTGGAGGTTGGGCCAGGGTCTACTGTTCGAGCATTTTTTGATTATTGTGCACATCAAGTTCTTTTCCTGTATAGGAAGAGTCAGGACACGATTAAATACATTTAATTTAATTTTGTTTGAATAAACTATCATCTTAGCTTTCACCCAGGTTTTTGCCCATATGCGATTGATTCTCATCTGTACAAAATAACTAACCAAACATCTAGTAGGTTAATAATAAACAAAACAAAATTACTTGTACAAATAACCCCACTCAAGTTAATTCATATTTAAAAAAATAAAATAATAAGTGACATTATTTGGAGAATGACCATTTATCCTTGTGGCGGGGACAGGCATCACACCCTCACCATGAGTTACCATCCCCACCACGAGGAGGTAGGTCACTACTGTCTATCTTAAGCTCTCCTTTTGAAAGTGATTCTTGCAATATTTGAGATACAATTTTCTAGAAAGTTTTACAAAAATTCTATTAATAATTTAATTATGTTAAATAATTAATGAAAGTTGCAGAAGTTCTTAATGGGGTTACAGTTGCTTGGTTTCAACTTTGAGTTACAGAATAATTATGGGTAATATATATATATACAGGTAGCCCTCATTTTGTGTTGATTCGCAATAACACCAGTCGCTAACCGCAAGGCTATTTTTATTTATTTATTTTTGCAATTTTTTTATAAATTTAAAGCTTAAATCATCACACGAAATTTATCGGCATCATATTGTACTATGTATCATGCAGTGTTTACGTCATCAAGGACAATATGAGCCAATTAGTGTGTCCATATCAGAGACGAGAAAATTCCCACCCTCAAAGTAGCCACTCGTGGATGCAGGTGGTAAAGGCCCATGCGGTGAAGCATTCAGACGGCTGTTGTTTACGGCATTTACATGTGTTGGAAATTTATTATGCTAACATTTTTTATTAATGTGCTATTAATAAATTAAATAATTATTTATAATAGTGATAGCCGTGTGCAGTTTTTGCCAGTCGTGTTATAAAGTTTTTAATTTAATAGCATAAAGAGACATCATGTCTAGTAAAAGAAGCTCAATGAATCTTAGTGCAAATGAAAGTGTGAAAAAGTGCATTGATCTATCACACTGGAAAATAAGATGGAGGTTATTTGGAGGATGGAAGCCGATGAAAGCCTCCAATGTGTGTAGGGCTATGAATATGCCTCCATCGACTATTACTACAATTATGAAGGATGCTGATAAAATAAAACAATTGATGCAAACTGGTAGGTAAAATTTTTGGTTCGCGCAACCTAATCCTATGATTTCCCATTGACCCCACAATATAAAGAGTTCCATTTGTGCTGATTCCTTTTGCGCCTGTCCCCCCAGGAACCTAACCTCAGCGTAAATTGAGGGCTACCTGCACTATATAATAAAATATACAATTTACAATAATTACAGCATTTATTTTACAAAGACTATTAGTATATTGTAAGTAATTAATTAGTTAATTCATATAGCTTAGCTGGAAGCCCTAGAGTTACCTCCTGTGCTATTAAATTGAAAAAGCTTACCTGTTTATGCTGTCATGGAGGGAGGGTTATTTTTACACAGTGCAGCAATTAGAAAATGAGACTGATGCTAGAAAAACTAGTGAGTAAACTAACCTTGGTTTATTCCAAGTAACTTCATCCCATGTCCACACACCACATGCAGCGATCACGAAGTGACTGGAATGACTGGTGTACTGTTCAGTGTTCTCATCACAGCTCTTCAAATGGTGATGACATCATGAAAATAACAGCCTTTCAGTGGTGCCTTGAACTTTGGGAACAAAAAGAAGTTGCATGGGACCAAGTCTGGTGAATATGGCGAGTGCAACAGTACACAAACATGTTTTGCTGACCAAAAACTTCCAAACAGTAACAGCCTTGTGGCTTAGTGCTTTGTCATGCAAGAGGAACCAACTGCCATACTGAGCCTCTACACAACAGATTCTGTACAACAAATGTTTAAAAAAACATCCAGTTATCAGACAGCAGTAACACTTTGGCTATTGGGCATGAACTCTTTGTGCATAATTCCCTTGCTGTCTTAGAAAATGATGAGAATGGTTTAGATTTTTGACCTTTCTTAAATTTTTTTGGCTTTAGGATATACTTTTTGATTTAGGATTTGGCTTTAGGAAGGTAAAAATCTTCCACTCTGCACTTTTTCACTTCGCTGCAGGGACATACTGAAGGCACCTCTTCTTGTTACCTGTAATGATCGAATTCAGGAAGTTGGAATTGTTTTCAGTGGCCTCAATGAGTTCGCTGCAGTGTTCATCTCATGCCTCTCATTGACTGTTAATGAATGTGGAATGAACCACACACAGGCCTTAATTTTCTTCAAATCCTGGTTTATTATTTGTCAAATGATTTCCTTATTAATGCACAGATCTTCGGAATCATATCGGTTATTGGTCATTGATTTCTGCAACTTTTCAATCAACTCTGGTGTTCAAACTGTTTTTGCTGGGCCCAGCGATTTCCCAGTGATTCTCTTCCATGGGCGAAACATTTATCCCATTCATACATGTTCACAAGACAAACAATTGTCTCTGTATACCTGCTTCATCATTGGAAACATTTCTGTGGCACTTTTGCCCTGTCGAATGCAAAGCTTGATGTTTTTTTTTTTTTGTTCCATTGACCCTCCATAACAAAGACACAGGAGAGACATGCAGTTCAGCTAACATTACGTTCTGAAATGGCAGCAATTTCTACTGAGAGGGTGTGTGTGTGTGCGTGTGTAAAATATATTCGAATAATCTGGTTAATCTCTGCTTTTTCAATAACTTCATCTTCGATGAAGTTATTGACATCTTCAACAAATTAAAGGAACATCTATAGGCAGTCCGGCTTTTTGTATCCTTGCAAACCTATATCTCTGTTGGTTTGAAATCTCTTTTCCATGGGACATATTTCTTTTCAGATACGTCGATGATCTCTGTATACTCAACTTTCCAAACTTGTGGTCCTTGAGGTTATTGCAGACTTGCCAGATATGCTCTCAGATATACCAGACAAGATGTGCTTGCTACTCGGGAGTCTAAAACGCTGATGGAACTGATATTCGGGTGACACGCAAGTCAAGTGAGGTCCAGGCAGTCTGTGACAGCCAAATCCTCTGCTTGCCTTTTGCGCTGGTGAGAATGTTAGTAATTCTGGGTATAACCCCCATGAGTAAGCACACTGTGGGTGACCACCCAGGTGTGAACCAACTTAAGAAGGGGTCGAGGTGTGGTGCCCACACCAAACAGAGGAATGCCATCCCTCTGTGATGCCAGGCAATACTAGGTGGTAGATGACTCATCAACTGGTGCAATACCACTACTTTGCTTATTGGAGGCTTGAAGTGGTGGAACCCATGTTTAGTCTCCAGAGCTAAGTTTCGGTCAGACGTTCCCCATCTCTTCCATCTTTTGACGTTATGATGAACACCACGGCGAGATCCAAACTTGTTTACATTTTGAGGGTACAGCTCTAAAACGGTTTTCACAGGCCGGCCGCTAGTTAGTACACCGGACCAAACCTGTTGGTAACTCTCTAGGAGGCAGCTGGATCAGCTAGTGTATAATCTTGCTACCTCTACTCTGCCAGATAGTGACTGGAGGCAGTCCGAGTAGTGGGTATGTAGAGGGCATTGTCAAGGCCATGTTATGTAAAGATCTGGGTATATTCTTACCATGAGTACGCCATGTCCAAAAATTTCATTACTTCATACACAGCATGTCTCACCCACTTTTTCTTACTATTGAATACACCACGAATTGTCAGACTAATAGAGTAAGCTTATCTGCGAAAAGATCTAAACCTCCCAAACACCTCCTAGTTCATTTCACAAATATACATGGTCTCAATTCTAATATCAACGATGTCCATTTCCACTTGCAGTCTGCCAAATCCCATGTAATTTTTCTGAAAGAATCTCAGTTATCGGTTGATTCAACTACTGCTCATCTCAGTTGCCCAAACTATTCACTGTGTGATTTCGCCTCAAATGTGGTACTTGTGCATATATCTGTTCCGATATTCCCCGTCAGAGACTCGGTAATTTTGAATCTCCTCTTTTCGATCTTCTCTGGCTTAAAATCTCTCCAACTCATTGTGTCAAATTCATCTGTTGATAATGTTCTCCCAACTCCACTAATCACTTGGAGATCTTTGACTTCCTCTCTTTGCAATTTGACTTTCTCCAGTCAAACTTTCCTAACAGTGAGGTAATTTTCCTTGGTGATTTTAATGTTCACAACTCCAGCTGACTTCCATTTTCTAGTCACACCAACCCAGCTGGTCAAGATGCTGAGGCTTTTGGAATTACTAATGACCTCGCACGGATTGTTCATTTACAAATGAACCTACCAGAATCTTGTACCTACCAGAATACCGGACAATCCTAATCATACAGCCAACACGCTTGATCTTTTTTTCACAAACAACCCTTCTAAGTATATGGTCGTAGTGAGTGTTCCTTTAGGCACCTAGGATCACAACTTGGTGATTGTATCTTCTCCAATGGAGCCTGTATCTCATGGCTGTTCGAAACCTTGTGTTGTTTGGCATTAAAAGAAAACAAAATGGGATGATCTGCAAGATTTCTTTTCTTCTTTTCCTTGGTCAGATTACTGTTTCAAAACTTCTGTCAACATTTGCTTCGATTATGTCAGTGAAATTATTCTTGTAGGAATAGAATTCTTTATTCCACACTCCATGTTAAAATCTCGCCCTTTATCGAAACCTTGGTTTTCCAAAAATGTGCTAAGGCTGTTCGAGAGAAGAATGTTGCATATTGTAATTGGCTTGCGTCCAATTCTTAAGTTTCATTTTCTGCCTAAACCAAAGCTTGTAACAATTGTAAAGCAGTTATTGATCAGTCTAAACTAGATTTTGATCAGGCTAAGAGTAGAAAACTTGCTTCTTGCCCTAATGGTAGCCGAGCATTCTGGTCTCTTGCCAAAACTATTGGCCACAACTTTTGCCTATCTGCTCCCACCTCTGTCAAAACCGGATGGTTCTATTGTTACTTCAGCCAAAGATAAAGCTGACCTGCTAGCATCCCATTTTTTTTCCAACTCATGTATTAATGATCTTGGTAATACACCTCCCAACATTCTTAACAAGCTGCATTCAATGCCTCCTGTGCTCTTCCATCTGAAGAATTTTGATGAATAGTGATGCATGCACAGAAAGCTCCAAGTCCTGATGATATTTCTTCACTTGTTCTTAAAACCTGTGCTCCTTTTTTTTTTTTTTTTTTTTTTTGTTAGTTGTTGGCGCATCGGCTTCTGTGGCCATAATACACCTTCCAAGGTTTTTGCAGTACTTTGATCCAAGCCCGAGGCGGGATTCGAACCTGCGACCTTTTGGTTGCCAGGCAGGCACTTTACCCACCCAGCTAGCCCGGTTGGCCCTGTGCTTCTGAACTTACTCCTGTTCTTTGCTTCTTTTTTCACTTCCTTATTCCAATAATTGAAGGTGTTTTTCCTTCTGCTTGGAAATTTGCTCATATCCAGCCAATTCCTAAATAGGGTGACAAATCCCTCCCATCCATTATTGTCTGATTGCAATTACTTCTACTCTTTGTGAAGTAATGGAGAAATCAATTAAACGCCAACTCTTAAACTACCTAGAAACCTTCTGTCTGATTAACGGTCGCTAGTATGGATTCTGTCAGTATCGATCCATTGGTGATATTCTGGCTTGTTACCAATTTATGGACAAATTCAATGGAAAAGTTTGGTGAAACACAAGCAGTTGCTATTGACATCTCAAAGGCTTTCGATCATGTTTGGCATAAAGGTCTTCTAAACAAGCTTCCATCTTATGGTTTGCCAACTGTTTTTTGTAATTGGTTATCCAGTTTTCTTTCTGATCGCTCACTGAGGGTGATGGTAGATGGCTTTCTCTCTTCTAACTTCTCCACTAATGCTGATGGCCCCCCCCCCAAAGGTTCAGTTCTTTCTCCCCACTCTTTTCCTCTTGTATATTAATGACCTTCTTCCTTTGACTGGAAATCCTCTCCATAGTTTTGATAATGATAGCACATTGTATTCCAATTTCCATTTTGAGAAACCTTGCCCTGCCTCAATCAGCTTCAACTTCTCGAATATCTGCTACCAATTCCTTAAATGCTGATCTCCAGTTGTGTGTGACTTAAGACAACTTATTTGATTTTAATCCTTCTAAAACTCAGTCCTGTAATATATCTCGCAAAAAGGCTACTTCTGCTCCTATGCTTATCTTTGGTGACACTCCGATTTCTAGGCATGATGATATATCTCTTTTGGGGATTACCCTGAACTTCTAATCTCTCTCTTGGCAAATAGCACATTATAAATATTGCTTCCTCTGCATCCAAAAAACTTTGTTTTCTCTTTCGCTCTCTAGATTACTTTTCTTCCAAACAGCTGTTCACTCTGTACAAATCACAAATCTGCCCTACCATGGAATATTGTTCCCACATCTGGGGGCGGTGCCCCCCCAAAACCTCTCTGTCTCCTAGATTGCATTCAGAAGAGGGCAGTTAGGTTAATTAATGACTGATCTCTGACAGAGACTCTCTGTCTCATAGACTTACTGTTTCTGCTGTTTCTACAGATGGGCACTGTTCTTTTGAATTGGCTTCTATAATTCCCACTCTGTCTTTCAAAACAGCCCAAACATGTGCCACCACCATCCAGTGTCCATTTACTGTCCAACTTCAAACTCACAGAACCAATTTTTTATCTTCCTCGTTTATTCATTCAACTGTAACAACTGTTTTCTGGAACAACCTTTTTTCATACGTATTTCCTGAAAATTAGTCTACAGAAGTTCAAGTCTAATGTCAACAAATATCTTCTTTCATCTTCTCCACCTCCAACCGAAGCGTGGTACTAAGTACTATGGGTTCTAATACCTCTCATGTTTGGGGTTTTTATAAAAAAAAAAAAAAAAAAAAACTTGAATATTTTGGCTAGGTGCTCATTTTGATTCTTCAAGCCAAATGCTAATTATCTGGATCTGCATATTAGCATAATGGGCATACCTCTCTTAATCGCTATAATAAATGTGATGTCTTAGCTGAAATCAATGACTGGAATTGATTTTGTTTTTTGCCAAAAATTGCTTGATGTTGATGGCAGAATGTTGGAACAGAGATCGGTAGGCCAGGTCAGGGATCAACCTCTGACGACTTACGTCCTTTATGAAGACAAGAAAACCATTCAAACACTCTTGGTCGAGACAAACATTCATAAGCATAAAAAATTTTTTAAATCATCAAAAGTTTCTGTAGCACTTTTTCTTCCCAATTTACAATAAAATTTGATAACTACTCTTTGCTCCATTTTCAATTTTCTGATGACATGCACAAAACTACTATTACTCTTTCCATCATAAATCGCAAACTAATCGCCAGACAAGTTTCAACTTGCACCCGTGGAAAGAGCACACCCTAGTGGATCTAATCACATATACTATTTTGGCTTCTTACAATACTAAATGCAGAGCACATGCAGTCTTATTATTTAATTGGCACACTTGTGTATCTACTTTTTTTTTGTATGTATGTTTATTCAATTATTACTTGTTTGCTTTTATTCACTTACCTTTTGTTTGGTTTTTATTCTTATTTCACTCCGCTGACCGGGCTAGCCAGGTAGGTAAACTGCTTGCCTGGCAACCCAAAGGTCGCAGGATTTGGTGGCTTGGATCAAAGTACTGCAAAAACCTTGGGAGGTGCATTATGACCACAGAAGTCGATGTGCCAACAACTACCAAAAAAAAAAAAAAAAAAAAAATTATTTCACTCCATTTGTGTAGCATGTTTATATGCTTATTATTTGTCCCTTTTAACCACATTATTTTATTCACTTACCTTTTGAGTTTATTAAATTTGTGTGTTTCGTATGCTTAGAATCCAGTTCAAAGCCCTTATTTATAGGAACAGGATTCATAACCCTGGACTACCTGAGCATCACTATTTTTCTACATTTTATTCTTTTTACTTTTCTTATATCTTCCTCTTATTTCTCAAAAGCCATTAGTTTTATGAACACGTAGCAAGATGCTGTTTCCTTCCTATTTAACTTTTTTCACCTTTACAAAGTTTTTAATGTCTTTCCCCACTGCTTTGATCACTATATCTTTTTTTTTTTTTTTTTTGCTGCTGCCACTAGATGTTGCTGGCTAGTGCTTTTTTTTATAGAGCTTTCGTTTCTTGTTTCAGTTTCGAATTTGGTTTGTTGAGCTTTCTTGTGGCGGTGGCAGTAAGTTCACTTTCCTTCCTGTTATATCTGTGTTCTGTGTAGGGCCAGTTATACATGCCTGCTACATTGTCCCCCCCTCCCCATTTTTAGATTCAGCTTTAATTTCTTTAATGCCTCGACTTCCTTTATACCATAATTTATTTCAAATTAACTAGCATGTATAGTTTAACCTCAACCTCTTTTGGCATGTATTTTAATTTGAAATAGAAAGACTTGATATTGTCATTTTTTCTTGCAATTTTAGTGATTGACTTGTAATTAGTAATCCAGGGTTGTGTGCTATGGGACAATATCTCTTTCCTCAGTATTTTATTATTTTATCATTTTTTTCCCCTCCCCTATTCTCCTTTCTATTTCTCTCCTGCTTTGAAATACTTTTGTTGTTAAACTAATTTCAAAATTATATACAATGTATACATGTATATAAAAACCCAACCTCAGATCACTTCAAGTACTTTCCAGAAAACTTCACTCTAGGATTGCATAAACGGGTAAGCTTTTCCAACATAATAGCTTAAGAGAGTAACTAGAGATTCCGGCTAAACTATATTAACTAATTAATTACTTATGATATACTAATAGTCTGTAAAAAAAAAAAAAAAAAAAAAAAAATGCTGTAATTATAGTAATTGTATATATTGTATATTGTATATATAATTGTATATTGTAAGTTATATAGTATGCATTGTAAAATATTGTATTTAAGGCCTATAACAATGTTGAATTATCACATTATCCATAAAAGAATTATTCTTCTGTAACTGAAAGTTGAAACCAAGAAACTGTAAGTCGATTGGTAACTTCGGCAACTTGAATTAATTATTTAACATAATTAGATTATTAATAGAATTTTTGTAAAATTTTCTAGAAAATTGTACCTTAAACCAATGTTCTAACTCTACAGGCCTGAAGATGGAAAACAGTTGAGTTCCCAAAATGTAGCCAGAATTGTTTAAGTTTTTGACATTGAGGTATTTCAGTCATTCAAATTGTAGCATCCCAGTAATAAATTACTTAAATCTGCCACGTGATATAATAGTGTAGTCTCAATTAATTATCTTACAATGATGAACAGTCGTGTAGATCACATCTACCAATTAATTGAATTAGACTCCTAATTATATTAATCTGCCATAAAAAAAATTCATATGTTTCTTAAGTTTTTGTTATATAGAATATGCTAATTGCATTATTTTAATAGTTTCATTTTTCTTTAAGCTATTCCAGTGTTGTCTGCACCTGGAAGTACAACTCATACTATCACCACGTCTACTGCACCCATAGCCAGTACATTATTACCAAGAGCCCGCCCAAAAAATCTTCCTCCTCCAAGGCAGCAATTGAGACCTAGGCACAACAGCACAATAGGTGGCCAAAATCAAATGCCAATTATTAATCAAACTACACCTCCACAGTTACCTTCTCCATCTAGTATTCAGCTTTCTCCTAATACTCAGTCTCCTTCTCCACGAGCTCATTCTCCAGCATCTAGTGTACAGCCGTCTCCTAGGGCTCAGTCTCCCTCTCCTAGAGCAAGCTCACCAGCTGCAGCAGTTCATTCGTTACAAAGAGCCCGATCACCAGTTCCTTCAACAATTGAACTTTCCATAAGGACCCATTCTCCTGCATCTGTAAATGTTCCTCCTGTTGCTAGAGCTCATTCACCTGCCAGTGCTGTACAGTTAACTCCTAGAATTCCTGCACAATTTCCTGTTAGAGGTTCTACGCATCCTGTTTTAACTATTCAGTCCTCATCAAGGGGAAGTGCACAAATCCAACAAAATCTTTCTTCTTCTGCAAGAGCACAAACAATACAATTAATCCAACCTACAGCTCCTAAAGTTTCAACACAAATTGTACAAAATTTAGGTGCCCCTGTGAGACATCAATCCCAGTTAATTCATACTGTACCTTCTAAATCAATGCTTCCCCACCAAATAATACAATCTGTACCTCATGTACAAGTAAAATCTGCCTCTTCTGGAACCAAAGCTACTGTACAGTTCAGACAAGAAGGTGGTGAGTAACATTGATTAAAAAATACTTAAACTTTGTATTGAATGAAAAATGCAAAATGCACTGAATTTTGATATGAAGATGTAAATTGCTCTTATAAACATCTGATTTTCTACTTATTAGTTATACAGAACCCAGAGTTCATTTTTAGCTCTAACTAATGTTAGAAGATATTTTGTAAACAAAAAAAAAAAAAAATCAGATGATAAAAAAGCTGAAACATAAGATTGTATGATATTAACCTGGATTAAAAATATCCCTTCAGATAGCATCATGTCAATCAAAACACTATTATCCTGCTTGGTTTGATTGACATTAAATGATTAGTTTAGTTGTGAATGTGTAAAACTTAAATGTTTATTTTCACACTTTTTAAATACTGTTGGTATTGTGGCATATCAGTTTTCAGCATATTTTATCACTGATATACAAATTTCATATTCTTATATTAAGACCACTTTAATTGCAGTGCAGCTGTAACTGATGTTAATACTTGATATCAGCTATTCTATAACTATTTAGAAACACTTAAGCTAAAAAACAGTTCTATTTTTTTAAATTTTGGTTTAAAATTATACAGTTAATATATTCACTGATATTAAAATGCAAAACATTAATAAATATAATTGTTCTAAATGAATTTAATTAACTTCCTACACTTCCTGCTTTAATTATTCTATTGTTTATATTCCAGGTTTTTATGTCATGTCTACAATATTCAACAAAATAACTAAATATCATATATGTTATCTCTTGAATATAATATATATGCCTTGTGTCAGTTTTTTGTGTTACTGTATGTACTCTCTCACTTAGTAATTAAGTTCTTTTCACTTGGTCGGTGCAAGCAAGAAATTACTATGCAGATTCGAGGAAGAACTAGAAGAATTATTGGAGGGGATGGACAGGCAATGTGGAGGGGTGTTTGTTTTTTTTTTCCTTTTGGCTTTCTCTTTTTTTTTTTTCTTTCTTGCATCATATGCCAATAATAATAATAATTATTATTATTTTATTATTAAGATCCTTTTCTGTAATGGTATATTCAGTTATTCTCTCTCCACCTAAAGTTACAGCTACCTTTAGGTTAAAATACGTGTTTTTAGTTAAGAATGCATAATCAACAAAAAATGATGCTACCTTTTACTGTTATTGTTAGGTTTACCTTTCTCTCAGCTTTCATCTTAAATTGAGATGACTCTGTTGGATAATGCTTTTTGTCACATTAAACTTTCTTCTAAACTAATTTTGAAAGCAATTTCTACATCCTCCTTACATTTTATCTTACTTCCAGAGTAAATTAATTTATAATTATTTAGCTGCAGGAGGTATTCATCCTCCTGGTTTCTGTGATACCTAATGTGTGCTATTCTGGTATTATATTAACTTAGTTTTTCTGTCTCTTTCACTTCTTTGCCATTTAAGTATTCTGTTTTTGGTGTACAGGCTTCACAAAGTGTACATCCTAGTGGATTAATTTCACAATGAGAAAGATGGCACAATTGCCTGTTGCTATCTATTTTGCCAGCAGCTGTGACAAGTTCTAAAATAGTGAGTGCCATTTTAAATGCATATCAGTTAGTACTGCAAAACGGAGCCAGAAAAATTAGGCAAATGTAACCTGGCATTTTTGCGGCCCATGCTTTAAGTTATCAGAAGTATCACATCTTTTGAAAAAAAAAAAACAAAATCCGTAGTAAATTTCTTAAAAGTGGTTAATGAAGTTTAAGAGAAATTTAGTGTTCCTAACATTAAAGACTAACCTTCAAGATAATTATTAGTTGATTATATATGTAATTTGTTTAGGGCAATAGCCTCAGGTTACGAAGAAGTTAACTAACATATAGGTTTGTGCTATAGCATCGTGTTTATACGTAGCCAACTGCTAAGCAGTTACAAATTGGCATCATTTAATATATCTCATATTGTGAATGCCTTCACAGTGAGTTGCCATGATATTGCACTACCTCGAATAAGTGATGCTTCACCAATGAAGAAGACTGCTATTACTTATTGTCTTTGCGGATACCACCACCCAGACGGCACCGTTTCAGAGCTTATTGGCTCTTTATCAGTGGGTGGGCAGGTACTGTGGTGTTGCAATGATGACAATCCAGTTCCAAAGTATAACTCCACAATATGAGAGATGCCTGATGGTGTGCAATAATTGAGATTACGTATTCTGTTTAGGGCAATAGCCTTGGGTTACGAAGAAGTTAACTAACATATAGGTTTGTGCTATAGAATCATGTTTATACCGAGAATAAGTAACAGTAGTCTTCTGTCTATTGGTGAAGCATTACCAATGGAGGTAATGCAATATCATGGCAACTCATTTTGAAGGCATTCACAATATGAGGTATACTTCAATTATGCCAATTTATAGCTGCTTAGTAATTGGCTATGTATAAACATGATGCTATTGCACAAACCTATATATGCTAGTTAACTTTTTTGTAACCCAAGGCTATTGCCCTAGACAAATTATGTAATCTCACTTACTGCACACCATCAGGCAACTCTCATATTGTGGAGTTATACTTCACATTACCACATCAACAATTTCATGATGTTTAATGTGTTCAATGCAGAAAGAGGTAACCAGCAATGGTAGACCATTGCTGGTTACCTCTTTCTGCATTGAACACTGTGTAGACCATTGTTGTTATATTAAGTTCAGAGTATAACAGATAATATGATTAGGTATTTGAATACAAAGTTTCCCAACTAGTGTGTGTATGTAAGTACTGAAGCTTGACATAAGTTACTAACATTATACATTGGTCTGAACAGTGTGTTTTCTATATTCTGGAATGAGATAAGAATAAAGTATCAAAAATCGTATTGTAGCTTGGACACTATAATAAATGTAGTGTTCAAGCTACAATATGATTTCTGATGCCTGAAGAGTAGTATATATAATTATTCACAGGGAGATAACCTTCTTTTTATGGGTCCATAATGTCTGCTGTATACATTCAGAAGTTTAGAGCAGCTTATTAGGAGTGGGATGGAAAGCTTGAACATTCAGAAAAGGTTGGATCAAGTGCATACTGTTATGTTTGCAGTGAATATTATCTATCTATGGACTTAGAGGTAAAGATTTGGCTAGATTTTTACATAATTGGCACAATCATGCTGGTAGCAATAGAACAGTGCCTGCAGGTTACATTTTCATTGCGGCATCATGGACCATTGGTAATGATTAGTTCAGCATGTTTATTGAAGTTTAGGATCAGTGCTCAAATGTACATTATTACAGTATTCTTCTACATACGTGGTATCCTACTGTTGGACATTCCTTGAATAGGGTGAACTTGATTAAAATGTGCTGTTAATATTCAGCTTCATTAGGAATTTGTATGAGAAAATTTCAGTCAAAATGCTGTTGCATAAAAACATTTTCCTTATACTGAAACCATCATGAACCTATCATTTCAGCATTGTGATTCCATTTATTCTAGGTTACTTTCTCATGCAGTTTTTGTTTGATCTTATGTAAGAAGGCTCTACAGTGTGTGAATACTTCACATTATATGGAGAATTGAAGGAAGTGATGTTAAATAGCTTCTAGGATGGTCAAGAAAAATATACCCATTAGTTGGCAAATAAATGAGACTTGTTTTTATTACCACAAGGAATACATTTTAATAACATGTACACAGTATGTAACAATAAATCTCAATTTTTTTCATTTGAGTTTCAGAATTAATTCAGAAATTAACAGTACTATTAAGTATAGAAAATAATGACAGTATAAATAAATATAAATTTTATGTTGAAAATGTTTCATTTTATGTACAGATTTAGGAATGACACCTTTTATGTATTTATGTATATGATTTTCTTAAATATTTTCATTCTTTCCTGGATATTTGATATGATTTTTTGGCGAAGGTAAAGAAAGCCAACATGAGAACAACTAGAAACGTCGGATAACTCATGCGGAAAATTAGTTTCCCGATAAGGCACTCTAGTAGTGCTGCTCGCTTGGTAAACAGACGGTAGGTGTTATCAGTCTGGAGCAAAGTCGAGAACAATATATTGATTGACAGGCAGGTGTGGCAAACGATGTGCTGATTGGTGTGAACACAACACACGATAACATCGGTTTAGTATCACTTTAGTAGCACTAATAGTAACTTGCCCTAATGAACACTTTCCATAATGGTAAAGAAAGATCAAGGTCCCATGGGAACTTGAACCCCTCATGAAGTGGAGGGGGTAACCTAACCTTTTTTCTTTAGAATCACAGTCATATTTAGAAATACATTCATAAAAAAATAAATTTTTATGACTGTATTTTTATTTTCTTGTTCAATAATATGCCCTAATGGTGAAAAAAGTCAGGTTACATCCACTTGAATCCCATGGGAGCTTGAACCCTTCCCGAAATGGAGGGGGGGTAACCTAACCTTTTTTCTTAGAATCGTGGACTAGCGCATAAATTGTTTATTAACAAAATATTATTTTTTTATTACTGTACTTTTATTTTTAAAGACACTCTTGCATATACACACGTATCATAACGTCAATCAACACCTCAGCAGCTATCCACTCTATATATATATATATATATATATGTATAAAATATAAAAAATTAATAAATAACTTATGTAAATTTAACTAAACAAGAACTAATTAATGCCATCTATACATGTCTAGATAGAACATTACATCAGTCTTATTATTTATTTTTTGTATAGTTTACAAAACTGTACAAAACTATACAAAAAATAAATATATATATATATATGTATACAGTAAACCCCCGCTATTCGCGGGGGTTACGTTCCTGAGAAATGTCGTGAATACTGAGTTATGGCTCCCATAGTAATAAAGGGGGTTCCGTTCCAAAGTGTGAAATATATAAGAAAAACTAGTCTAAAATTTTGTCTACGTATGTATTATATGTATCTTCATAATATGACTATGTACATAGACAGTACATAGTGAAATGCAAGCATATGGCATCGAAATGAAAATAAGAAACAATTTAATATTAAATGGAATATTTATTAGAAATTTCAAACAAATCTTTCAAACCAGCGCCTTTGCTAGCAAAAAAAAACTTATCCTGCCAGTGCTATCACCAGTTTCCCTAAAGTGTTGATAAAGGAGTTTTGCCTTTTCACGAATGATGAGTGAACTTAACGGAATTTTATTTTGAGTTCGGTCTTCTATCCACAGATTTAAAGCCTTTTCCATTTTTTCTAATTTAACATCACGAGTTACAGAGAAAATTTTTGAAGCAATTAGCACGTTTTCACGGACACTACGCGGATTTTTTCTTCCGATTTCTTGATTGATCATACCATTGACTCATTGATTTTATAATGTTTTGCCACTGAGGAGACACTTTCACCATTAGAAATTTTGTCTAATAACTCAATTTTATTCGCTAATGTTTCGCTAATTCGCTAATATCCCCTTCTTTGATATTTTCACATTTCTCTTGTAATTCGTAGCCATAATTTTGTACGGGTTAGAAAGAACTTGTCCACAATAAAGTCACTTTCGTCCGTTAACACACTCGAAAAAGTCTGTTTTACACTGCAAAACGGTAGATTTATCACTTTTGTAAGCATATGAATTTATAAATTTATTCAATTTATAAGCATATAAATTAAAAGCAAATGACGAAAACTTCCATTACAAGCGCATAACACATACTGAACAAGGATTAGCAAAAAACATCCACGCTTGCGATTTTGTCACCCCTCTCCCCCCCCCACCCACTGAGCGCTGTTTTGACCGGGAAAGATAATTTTAGCCACCCCCATGTTTTTTTATGGTGGATAATATTCACGGCACTTTAAAATTCACATTTTTTTAGGTTTCATTTTATATTAAATCAGCGATCGCGAATACGCGAAACCGCGAATACAGATACCGCGAATAGCGGGGGTTTACTGTATATAGAATCTTCCTTTCTTTTCTTATATTATTTCCTAACCTAACGTTTAAGGTTAAGTCACTAAATATAAGGAAACTGTTTCTATTATTTCCTAACCTACCATTTAAGGTCAGGTCACGAAATATAACAAAAAATAAAGAAACCTTTTCCTTTTTTCGAAACCAAACCTAAATCAACAGCAGTGGTGTGGCTAAGGTGGGGTGGAGGGAATGGTCCACGCCGGGGGCACTTTTGTAATACTACTGCGAATTTTCCTCACAATTGCTGTAAGTGTTACTAGTTGTGAGAGGAGTTTTTCTAAATAAAAATTGATTAAGAATTACTTAAGATCTACAATGAGTGCCTTGCGTTTAAGAAATCTTGCCATAATGTCTATAGAACAGCAACTGAGTGATGAAATAGACTTCGGCAATGTCATTGACAATTTTGCTAACAGAAAAGCAAGAAAAATAACATTTTAGAATGTTGGAATTAAAGTTTGACTTCAAAAATAAACATAGGGTTTTAATTTATTTCCCTATACGTCGTTTTCACTTTTTGTAGTATTTTTGGTGTGCATTGAGAGGGGTGGCAAAAGCTCGGCGCCTCCATAGACAGATGAGCAGGAGCAGCAGTGCGTAGCACAAGCTTCTTGGTTAGACCGGGGTTTGAACCTGTGACCACCAAATACGGAGGATGCGGAAAGGTCAGGGAATGACCACTGCATATCCCTGGAGCAATATTGCCTTAGTTGCTAATGCTCCTAAAAACCAAATAACAAGCGGCAAAAGCTACAGTACAGATCAACAGCATAGTAAAAACACTCATGAACTCCAAAAATCTGCTTTTAATAATGAGAAAAAAACATAATGAAGAACATCAAAATGAACAGAATGAAACTTTTATTAATTTAGTATCGGGTACAGCCCGATACTGAATCTCTACCCCAATTTCTTCCATCTTTAAAAGATTCATTGCTACTATTACCTGTTTACCCTTCATTACAAAACTATTATGCACCGTTATTTACTCATAAATACTCATTATAAATGCCAACCAATGACTACACATTAGCATCGTGCCCACCACCAATCATTTCATCGTTTGCCACGCCTACCTTTCAATCAATATATCCTTCTCGATTTCAGCTCCAGACTGATAACACCTACCGTCTGTTTACCAATCGAGCAGCGCTAGAGTCCGGTGTTGGGAAACTAATTTTCTGCATAAGTTATCCGACATTTCTCATTGGTCTTGTGTTGGCTTTCTTTACCTTAGCCTATTTTTTTAAAAATCATATCAAATATTCAGGAAAATCTTATTTAAAAACTCACTTAAAGTTTTTAAGATGTGTTGCTACTAATATGAATAACAATTTTTGCTAATTCTAACCTTATTAAAAACACTAATTCTTTGACTTAGAACTCTTAATTTTCTGTCCTTAATGTCACTTAAACCTTTAACCTTATTGAACTAAATGACTCAGTGTTAATATCTGAAGGGAAATATTCCCACATATTTAGGGCATTATTTTGGTTAAAATACCTTATTCTCACCTCAGTTATCTATAAACACTTGTTGCGTTATGATAAAATATTTTTATTCTTTCAGTTCTGTCTGTTTCCAAAAAATAAAACTTTATTTGTGGAATTCATCAACAAAAATATTTCAAGTATGCTGTTTATGGTTTGGTGGTTTTTTTTTTTTTTTATATGTATATTTTGATAAATCTACTCCTTCCATTAATTTTGAAATATACTGTGCGAGGTAGCCGACATATGGAGTGAAACTAGCTTATAATAATAATTTCTGGACAGTTGCTAAAGTGCAAATCATACATTTAGCCAGCTTGTGTTATATCCTTATTACCCGAGTGGTCAAGTGCCCAGGTGTATAAGTACACGTGCCTTGAGTGACCGGAGTTCAAACCCGTGACTGCTGAATACGGTGCTGTTCTTTGTATTCTGTCTATCTTGTGAACTCCTCTGACCATTTGGTCGTCCCGGAGTATAAACAGAAAATTTTAAAAAAAATTTTTTTTTAATAAGTGAAAAGGCCTACGTGCTCTGGATTCATTATATATATTATTATTACGTGACACAGAGCAAAACAGAAAGAAAAGAAAATAAGTTGCAGCTAAATTTTTTTAATGTTAAAATACATACAGGAAAGTAATACAAAGCTTTCGGACAATATGTTGCCCTTCATCAGTTTGACCGTTAACCTAAAAATCTAGAAATATAGAACCTACATGCGTGTAATGGCAGTCGTGTATGGTGAACTGCGTGTATGTAACAATTAGCTGTTAGTTCCTATGCACCACAGCCACAAGCTTTGCCTTCTAGCAGCTAATTGTTGCATACACGCAATTCACCATACATGACTGCCATTACATGCAGTAGTAAGGGGGGAAAAAACTTCATAACACATTAATAATACTAGCAGTGGCTATTAAATAACGAGAATGCATGCATTGCCACTACATACAAAGTGCCACCTGTGAAAAAAAAAAAGACATACATCGGTAACCTTGAACCTTTCCCTAGTTGTTTGCCATTTCACATTCCAACACACTTGACTAATATTTATAAACAAGGATATTACCTATCCCAATACCTTATGATAAGGTAATAAGGCATTTGGCAGCTTTCTACCCTGCTGCACTTTGAACCAAAATTTTGTGATATTGTTTAAAAAAAAAAAAAAAATCCTCCAATTTCACCCATCTATTCACTACGAATGCTTGTCCAGCTTGGCCTTAAATTTATTTAAGCTAACAACTTCCACAACAGGAGATAGAAGTCTGTTCTAGCAATCAACTACCCACTGGCTAAAGGCAAATTTCTGCACATCTATTCTATAACTGTCTTTCCTCAATTTGAATCTGTGCCCCTCAGGTTCTTAATCTCAGCAAGAGGAAGAATTCCATCAGTATTGAACTTGCTCAACCCATTCAAGGCATTATACACCTCAATAAGATCACCTCACATGTGCCTAGTCTCCATGAGCTGCAAATTGCAGAACTTAAGCCTATCTTGATAAGAGCACCTCTTTGTTCCCCTCACCAACCTTATTGTCCTTCTTTGTACTCGTTCTAGCAACTCTACATCCTTCCTAAAATGATGCCTCCTGACTTGTATACAGTATTCAAGATGTGGAATGACCATTGCCTTATCCAATAGGATAATCACCTCCTTGTCCCTGCTAGCAAAATTCCTATATATCATTGACAAGACACCATGATCTGCTCTGGCAGCCTATCTGCACTGATCAATGAACTTCATATCTGACTGCACAATTACTCCCAGGTTTTTTCACTCTCCACTTCTCTGAGTGTAGTACCACACAGTTTCTCTTGGGTTACTACTACCCATATACAGCACTTTGCATTTGTCAATGTTAAACTTCAGTTGCCATTTCTCAGCCCATTTGCCCAACTTATCTAGATCCAGTTGCAGTAGCTTACTGTCTTTACTGTCGTTAACGACCCTGCCAACCTTTGCATCATCTGCAAACTTGGACATTAAGCCTGATATACCTTCATCAATATCATTGGTGAATACACAAAACAACAATGGGCCCAGCACTAAACCCTGGGAAACTCCACTAATAACATTAGTCCATGAAGAGCAGTATCCATTAATTACCACTCTCTGTCGTCTCCCACTCAACCATCCCTTAATTCCATACTGCTCCAATTTGTACAGCAGTCTTCCATGTGCAACAGTATCAAAAACCTTCATGAAATCCAAGTATATGATATCAAAATTATTTTTGGCATTCAGTTCCTCTGTGATCACATCAAAGCATCCAATCAAATTGGTCAGACAAGACCTCCCTTTAACAAACTCATGCTGTGTCTTAACTATTACTGCAGTTAACTATTACCTTGTCTGGATGATCCTGCAATGCTTATTTAACCAGTGAGTGTAATATTTTCCCTGGAACACAAGTCTATAGTTACTTGTGTCACCTTTTTGAACCCGCTTTGTGAATTGGGGATACATTTGTACACCTCCAGTCCATGGGGACCTCTCCCGAGTCCAAGGAAGCTGTCATAATTATGAATAAGGGTTTGCTTACTTCCTTTACTGCCTCCTTTAATATAACTGGATTGATCTCATCTACCCCAGGTGTTTTTTTATGTTTAACTTCAATAATTTCTCCTCCACTTTGCTCTCAGTTATTACAAAATCACTTAGCTCCCTATTAGAGTTTAATAAACGTCTGCCATTCCCCTCCTTGAATAACTCCTCATGTGTGAGTGTAGATGCAAAAAATACTCATTCAGTGTATCAGCTACCTGAGCATGATCATCAGTAGTCAACCCATCTATGTTAAGAGGACCAATCTCATTCATCCGTTTCCTTCTAGAGTTTACGTAAGTAAAGAACTTTTACTATTTTTCTTTGCATCCTTTGCCAAAGATTTCTCATAATCTGCCTTCACCTGCCTAACCTCCTTTGTGACTTGATTACAGATGGCTTATATGTGCCGTAGGCTTCTGTGTTGCCTGATAATTTATATGCATCCCATGCATTTTTCTTCTCTGCCACGAGCCTCATTAATTCATCTGACATCCATTTAGCCTGAACCTCGAACAGTATTTCTTATTTGGTATGAAAAGCCTAGTACCCTCCATGATTAAGTCCCTGGAGGCTTCCCGTTTATAGAATTCACCATTAACATCATCAGTTGATCCCACTGTATAGAATTTAAAAAAGGAGACCACTAGTCACCTTTATAAAAGCAAAAACCCTTCCCTTTACCCTTGATGGTAGTTACTTCTTTAAGTAAATCCCACATTAGTACACTGTGATCACTGTCACCCAGTGGTTTCTTTATCTGCAAATTCTTAATGCATGCATTGTCACTGCTGATAATCAGATCAAGAGTATTACTCCCACTGGTTGTCTCTGGAACATGTTGCTGTAGAAAACAGTAATCCAATAAATGCACAAAAGTCTTGCTAGTATGCAAGTGGCCAACCCACGTTCCAATCAATATGTAGAAAGTTAAAATCCTCCATTATAAGACATTCTGATTTACTGGTCCACTCTACTTCTCTGCACAATTGCTCATTATATTCATCAAATTCATTAGTCCTATAGCACACACCTACTCCCATTTTCCCTTTCCCAGTGCTTATGTCACACCACATTGACTCAGCATTCATTGTTAACCATTGTCAATTGTATGCACTTCCTTAGATTTTGTGTATCTTAACTAACAGCATAACCCCTCCTCCCTCCCTCCCTTCCTGTCCTGTCTATCCTTTCTGTACATATTGTACTCCCCAAATTCCAATTCTGCACTGCTTATATCTGTTAGACACCACGTCTCTGATATCCGAACAGTGTCTGCCTTTGATGTCTTGACTAGCATTTCAAGCTCCTCAAATTTATTAACTATACTCCTACCATTGGTGTACATGCTAGTATACATGCACCTGTTTCTACTCTTAGTTACCCTAACAGCCCATGCATTTACTTTTTCCACTGTGACTTCCAGCAGTCCTGGAAATCCCTATCACCTTGCTCTCCAAGCTCCTGCTCATTCTAATAGAAGCAGTACAAGAATCACTTTTGCCTCTCCCTGCAGCCATTGTTAATCTTGTAATCTGTGTATACCCCAAGCACTTCCTTTACTTGTGTCCAAGGATATTTTGCCATCATTGACACCAATAAACCTTATGACATGACTTATCATGATTGTCATATACTGTACAATGTCCGAGTACTGTACGAGGAGTTGCTATTAAATAACGAGACTGTACACACAGCCACTACATATACCGAGCACCTCCTGTGAAACAAAGGTACAGAAGTTGACCTTAAACCTTGGTTGTCTTCCAAGTCATGTTCCAACACACTCGTTCGCTTTGCAGTGATACAAGTGTTCATTACCCTGTATTTTTGCAGTTTGTCGGGAAAATGACAGACAAAAGAATCAACCTCAAATTTTTAACAAAACTAAAGTAAACATTAACTGAAAGTTATGTCAAGTTTATGGGTAAAATACTATGTCAAGAGCTTGTGTGTTTGAGTGGCATAAAAGATTTTAGAAGGAAGGGAGAATGTGTAAGGTGATGAACAATCAGGCTGTCCAGTATCCATGAAAACTGATGAAGATGTGGACCAGGTAAGGACATTGATTAGAAGATAAGAAGTGATCCTCATTTAAGCATTATAATGGTTTTACCAGAACTCAATGTGGATAAAGAAACAGTTAGACAAATTTTAACTGAAAATTTAGGCATGAGAAAAGTGTGTACACCCAGATGGTGCCAAAAATTCTGGATGAAGTTCAAAGAATGAGATAAATAAATCTTCACAGTAAATCTTCACAAACTTGGAGTTTGTGAAGATGCTTTGGAAAAATTGAAGACGATCCAGACTTTGAGTACTGTAATTACTTGCAATGAAAGTTGGCTGTTCCAGTACGACACAGAAACTAAAAGACAATCAATGCAATGGAAGACAAAATAATATCCCAGACCAAAAAAAGCAAGGATGTCAAAATAAAAATGAAATCCGTGCTTCTTATTATCAAAATCAAAAATTAAAACTATGCTTGTCATTTTCTTAGATATTAAAGGAATTATCCTCCCTGAAATTTTAACACCTTGTAGCGGTGAGGAGGCTTGCGTATCCCGATGACCCAGAAGAGCTATGCTGGCGGTAGCTAGACTGCCGGTAGGGCCACCCTAGCCAGACAGGTCAAAGGGTAGGGATCAGACGAAGAGTAACATACTGGTCCTCCAGGTTGGGGGTTTTACGGTAGGCTGGTTCCCTCCCCATGTAAAAAAAAAATAAAAACTCATAAAGCTCAAAGAGGAAAACCGGATAGGACAAAGAGATACGACTCGGACTGGAAAAAGGAAACGAAGAGGAATAATGGACATTTTAAATATTGCAACATGGAACATAGGAGGATTAGGATATAAAGAAGTCGAACTACTTAAACATTTAAAACAGAAGAAAGTAAATATAGCAGTAATAACAGAAACAAAGAAAAAATTAAAAGGTATGAAAGATTATGATTCTTATACAATGATATACAGTGGAGTAGATCAAAAGGAAAGAGCTAGTGGAGGGATAGCATTATTAATAGATCGGAAATGGAAAACCAAAATACAGAGCTACACATTTATAAATAGAATAATAACAGTAAGATTTAAATTAGACAGAGGTTATTTATGTATAATTGGAATTTATGCTCCAGAAGATGAAAAAGAGGAAGAAACAGATAAATTTTATTTAGAGTTACAAAAAATAACTAGATAAGAATATAAAAAAGGACCATGTAGTTATTTTGAGAGATTATAATGCTCGGGTAGGGAATAAGCCAGTAAAAAATATTGTGATGTTATGGAGAAAATAAAGTAAATGGAAATGGATGTAAATTAACAGATTTTGCAGCATTTAATAATTTAAAGATAAATACATTTTTTTAGAAAACGTGATATACATAAATATACATGGTCGGCAAGAGGTACACAATCAATAATAGACTATGTAATAGTAAACCAAAAATTAGCAAAACAATGTCAAGATACTAGGGTGTTTAGAGGATATGATATTAATTCAGATCATTTTTTAGTGGCTTCAAAAATAGACTTATGGGCTAAATGGAAGAAGAGAAAAGCTATTAAACAGGGGAAGGAGGAATTTGGTTATAAAGTATATCTATTTCAAGAAGAAAGTATACAAAATTTATATGAAAAAAGGATTAAAGACGAAATAAGTAAAACATCGGAGACATAACAAATAGAAGAAGAATGGAATAATATACAAAATATAATTCAAAAGAAAGCAAAAGAGACACTAGGACAATTCAGGAAAAACTATAAGAAGAGGGGGGGATAAAGATATGGAATGAAGAAATAGCTAAAGCAGTACAAGATAAATATCTTAAATATATATAAAACAGGACAAGATAAATATCTTAAATATATATAAAACAGGACAAGATAAATATCTTAAATATTTATCTTAAGAACACAATAAAACTAAAGATATAATAAGGAAGGCTAAAGCAGAGTCATGGGATAGATTTATAAGCACAATAGAACATGATGTTCATGGAAGACAAAATTTGGCATATAAAATGATGAAACACTTGAATAGCACAGAGAAAGACACTTCAATAATAAATATAATAAAGGAAGAACAATGTAAAAAACATTATGAAGAATTGTGGAAAAACCCAGCATATCAAACAGAAGAGATATGGTTAGACCCAGTTAGTGACATAGATCTGATAACGAAGGAAGAATTGGAAAAGGCATTGAAAGCTACAAAAATAGGAAAGCAATAGGAATGGATGGTATAAATGCAGAACTGATCAAGTATGGAGGAAGTTTTTTAAAAGACAGGATACTAAATTTATATAATAAATGTTGGGAACAATATAAAATACCAGAAGAATGGAAGATAGCAAAAATTATTTCAATATTCAAAAAAAGGAAATAGAAATGATACAAAGAATTACAGAGGGATAAGCATACTAAATACAGTATATAAAATGTATAGCAAAATAATAAATAATAGAATTAAAATTATCTCTGATGAAATATTAATAGAAGAACAGGCAGGATTCAGAAAAGGAAGATCATGTACAGATAATATATTTATATTAAAACAAATAATAGAAAAACGGAAAGAGTTTAATTTAGAAACGCATTTATAGATTATGAAAAAGCATTTGATCGAGTAAACAGACGAAAACTATGGGACATATTGAGTAATAAAGGATACCAAAAGCATCTTACAAAAATCAGGTAATAAATTAACAGGAGAAAGTATAATAAATCAATGAGTTAGACAGGGATGTAGCTTGTCACCAACGCTGTTTAACTTATATATCAAGGATATGATATGTAAATGGAAAGAAGAAATTAATACAAAGAATAGGATTAATACGCTGTTATTTTCAGATGATCAAGTAATTATTCAAGATAGTGAAGATAATTTACAAAGAGCAATATTTAAATTAAACCAAATAACAGAAGAATATAAAGTTAAAATATCAATGATGAAAACTAGAACAATGGCTTTTAAAGGGAAAAATATGGTGAGAACAAAAATAGTTATAGACAATAAAATATTAGAACAAGTAAAACATTTTAAGTATCTAGGATGTGATATAACATATAGTGTTGAAGAAGATATGAACCAGAAATTGGCAAAATTTCAAAATATATGTAGAACAATAAAAATAACTCTGGCTAAGAAAACAAGGAAAGAAACACAATTGAAATTAATGGCAAAAGTAATGGCAATACCAACACTTCTTTATTATGGTTCTGAAACATGGATACCGAAACAGAGACATTAATAGAATACAAGCTGCAGAAATGAAATTTTTAAGATATGTTAAAGGATGTACGTAAATATTAGAAAGGAATTAAAGATTTACTCAGTTAATGGAAAAATTATAGAATATAGACAAAGTTTGGCGCTCCAGTATCCGTACATCAAGACGAGAAGAAGTAGTCCTATCAAGGGCAAGAATAGGTCATACCCATCTAACCCATCTTTATTTACTTAGAGGAGACGATCCACCACAGTGTCCACATTGTTATATAAATCTGACTATTAACACATACCCATTGACTGCCCCTACTATAGACAAGACAGAACATCAACCCTGCTATCACTGGTAAATCTTAATAAACCAATAACTTTAGAGAATCTCATTTGTGCCAAGGCAAATATTTTCGAATTTTTCAACTTTCTGAAGCAGATTGGACTTTTTAATCTTTTCTGATTTTATAAAAATTTTTGATTTCCCTATATAAAAAATGAATAGGCGCATTATAGCCATAGTAGCTTATGCGCCATTAAACTCCCATAACAACAACAACAACATATAGACAAAGATGGAAAGAACATGTAGAAAGGATAGAAGATAATAGATTCCCTAAATTAGCTTATACCTATAGAGCAAAAGGAAAAAGAGACAGAGGAAGACCAAAGAAAAGATGGGCCTCTTTGAGATCAGAACAGGCAGATTGCCTAATCCATGAAGGAAGATAAGATAATTAAAGGAATTATTATGGCTGAATACATCCCTCCAAATCAGAATGGCACCCAAACATACTACATAGTTCTGACAAGGCTGTGTGAAAAAATTCAAAGGAAAAGACCTGATTTGTAGAAGGATGGTTGGATACTCCAACACACAGTGCACTCTCTGTTTGCCAGTTTCTGGCCAAAAAACAAATCCCTGTGTGTGAACATGCACCCTACTCACCAGACCTAGGCCCTATTGATTTTTTTGATTCCCTTAACTGAAAATTGTACTTAAGGTTATCCATTTTCAGTCCATTGAAGACATTCATAAAAAATGAATTACCAAAGGGCTCACAGAAGTTGACTTTTAGAAATGATTCTGAGCTTGGAAGTAATGTATGGATCAATGTGCGCAAACCAAAAGCAAATTATTTTGAAGAGGATAACTTGTAAGGTACGAAATATTTCATTATATTTTATCGGAACAGTCTCCTTATTTAATAGCCATACCTTATAGTACAATAGTAGCAGACAGTCATTACATTTTCATCCTACTGACACAAAGGACTGGGAATAGAATTGGTTATGGAATCCTGGGATACCAGGTCATGTGGTAGCAAGCATTGAAGTTTAGTGGGTAGGGGAGGTGGTTGAAGACCTTGGGAAACTACTCTGGTTGTATTGTGTTTGCTGCTTGTCAAGTGATCTTGTCTGTTGTTGTTTACTAGAGTATGCTCTGTGATTGGGAGGCTTCTTTGTGTGTTTCAGTTAGTGTTGGACCCAATATTAACTTGTATGATAAGAAGGAAGAGTTCTAGGTTGATTTCTTCTTTGAAATAGGGTTGGCTATGCCTGGGTGGGGGGGTTGCTCTCCTGGCGTTCCTGTTTAATGTATTTGTGAAGTTTTCGTGAATGTGGGACACCTCCATGAAGTTGTTTCATTTCTGGTGTTGTGGCTGTTGAGTGTTCTGTGCTCTCTAGTGTTAAACCTATGGTTTTCTGTGATAGTGTTGGGCCATTTTTTTTTTTTTTATTTTATTTCCTGGAATAGTTTTCATGTCCTTCAGCTCCTACATTTCAGAAAAAACACTAACAGAATATTCTGTCAATCAGATATTTTGTCTTGGCAGGTTATGGGGTGGAACCACATACCGTTTAGAATACCATAAAATATATTTTATATTTTACAGAAATATTTTATATTTTTTGTGCTATCTACAACAAAAATGTAACATCTGTATGCCACTATTATATTATAGTAGAATGTGGATTATCCAAACTATTGGTTTGATTATCCAAATAGTTTGGATAATCAACATACCCAGTTTATACAAAACAAAGTCTAATTAGGCCTACAGTTAAATTATTATATGCAAGGTTATTACTACTCTGTTTTGAAAAATGAAGTATTATAAAAAAATAATTGATCTCGGAAATGGTTTGTAAATAATAACTAATCTCTTCAATGTAAATATAATATACATTGACAGTGTATATCATATTTATTTTGAAGGTACCTAATTGTTTTACATGGTTTCAACTATAAATCACTTTTTTTACATGAACAGAAATAAACAAATACGAGTAATTGTACACAAATTAGAGTATAATGAATCTTGGGAAGATTTATTTTTTAAAATATGTAATCTTGAATTTTTCTTTGAACCATGCAAGGTTGTCTTTTTTTCGTGGTGAGGTCTCTCATTCTCTTTAATAGTAGTATCTCCATAGGTACTGCATTTAGATTGAACGTCGTGGCGAGATCCAATATTCCTTACATTTTGAGGGTACAGCTCTAAAACGGTGTTCCCAGGCCGGCCGCTGGTTAGTACACCGGACCGAACCTATTGGTAACTCTCTAGGAGGCTTCCAGATCAGCTAGTGTATAATCTTGCTACCTCTACTCTGCCAGATAGTGACTGGAGGGAGTCTGAGTATTGTGTATGCGGGGAGCATTGTCGAGGCCACGTTATGTCAAGGATCTGGGTATATTCTTACCACATGTACGCCATATCCAAAAATTTCATTACTTCATACAGCATGTCCCACCCACTTTTTCTTACTATTGAATATACCATGAATTGTCAAACTAATAGAGCAAGCTTTTTTGCGAAAAGATCTACTAAACCTCCCAAGGACTTCCTAATTCATTTCACAAATACACGTGGTCTCAATTCTGATCTCAACGATGTCAATTTCCACTTGCAGTCTGCCAAACCCCATGTACTTTTTCTGACAGAATCTCATGTGCCCAAATTATTCGCTGTATGATTCCTTTCGCCTCAAAGGTGGTACTTGTGCATATGTCCATTCTGATATTCCCTGTCAGAGACTTGGCAATTTGGAATCTCCTCTCTTTGATCTTCTCTAGCTTAAAATCTCTCTACCTCATTGTGTCAAATTCATCTGTTGTCTCTACCGTTCTCCCAACTCCACTAATCACTTGGAGCTCTTTGACTTCCTCTCTTTGCAACATGACTTTACTCATACTAATAGTATGAGTATTGCTGTTCTTTTTCATAATTTAGGTGGATGACCTCTGAAGAAGACACAGAAATTATGAAAGATACTGCAATGCTATTTCTTTTCAAAAATCTGCTATTTCTACCTTGGTCGTTCTTTTCAAATTTTGCATTTTTCCAAATTCGCACTTTGTTTATAACGTTACTCTTTTCCGTTCTTCCCCCCTTTATTCAACATACATCGCTCCCAGGGTACACGGTATTTTCATTATTGGCATAAGTTAAATTAAAGATTTGCACATAACATTAAAATAATTTTCTATATATACATTATGGTTGTAGGGTACCTTTGCTCTTGCAGTGTCCCTGATCCATAATTCATATTATTGATATTTCATTTTATCTCTATTCAAATTCAAATCCATTTTCTTTATTTACTTAATTTTAATTTTTTATTCTTAATTATGTATATATATATATATATATACTCTTTACTATACTTAACTGGCAGAGGAGACAAGGTAGTCTCAGCAAGTATGGTGCCTTTTCTGTGGTGCTTTCTGAATTCCTTTGAAAACTTTAAATACAATGCAGTGCAAAAATATTTCCTCATTTATGGCCTTTTGACTCAGTATTTTCACATATGCTATTCTTTAATTTTCATTTATTTTTATTTATAAATAGGTTTCTTAATATATCGTTATATTCCATCATCTTTCTTTTAATTTGACTAAAAAGAAAAGGAATAAAAAAACAGTGACAATAAGGTAATTGTATTAAACAGATACAGGTGCAAAAGTAATTTAGAAAGCACAAAAGCATTTTTAATCTTCTCTTGCTCTTTTTTTTTTTTTTTTTTTTGTATTTATTTATTACCCAAGCTGCTAGTCATTAGTAATTCTCAGAACCTTAGATCCAATTTTTTCATTTGTTAACACCTCAAGTACATCTAGTCATTTTTACCCAGTTCAGTAGAGATTTCTTGAATTTTCAATAGAGAAATTGCAGTAGAAACTTTTTTTTCAGTGGTGCTGTAAATTCCACTGTGTGAACAGAGTGGATTTAGAATGAAAAAGCACAACAAAAATGCGATTGATGTTCACCCAGGTTCCTTATCATGTACATCATATACTTAGGATACAGACAAAGACATTGAGTTGCATTGCTGAATATAGCATATTTTTAAAACCAGGATTTTTATAAACAAGTTCCACTGTATTTTATAATCTGTGTATTATTTTATATATCACAATTCACTTATAAGTACTGGAAAAAAAAAAAAAAGGATATTAAGCAGTGCTATTAATCATATCATTTAGCTGTTAAGATCATCACACAAAGTGTCCCAGTTTCTGCTAGTAAGATATTGCCTAAACCAATACCAAGTTCCATGGCTGCTGTTATTTCTAATGTTGGATTCTCTGGGGCATCTAAAGTGACTACAGTATCTGTAGCAGGTAATCTTTTAATTCTCTCCTTTTTAATTACATTCATCTATATCAGTGATTCCCAACCTTTTTGTGATGTAACCCATATTTGTAATTCAGTAAGTTTCACAATCCGATAATAATATAAGCTCAGTAATTCATCATCACACTTATTTTCTCTTCTTCCCCCCACCCCAAGTATTGATTGCCTTTCCATTAGCTTATGCAGTATAACTTTCTACCCCTTTTAATTTTTCATGTCAGTTAATTCATCACAATCATGAGAGTCCCACCAGTAGCAAATTACTGAGATTATAAAAAATTACAAAAAAAAAAAAAAAAACTGATGCAGAATTAATTAATAAATAATGAAATTAATTTACTTAATAATGAAAAAAACAGAAATTAGTATCTATAATTAAACACCTCTCAGGCGTACAAGGTGCACGTTAAATACAGCTATGACACAGTTGAAGGAAATGGGGAGAGCACAATCATTATTCCCCTGTGCAGGACATATATAATTGTTCCTTACTATAACACAGTTTGTTCAGCACTGGTTTGATATAAAGCTCTTGTACACTTTATACCTTTCTCTGGAGATCTATTGTTTCCTCCCAACCACTACTCTAGTGCCATTCACTCTGGGTTGTATGTCATGTTTATGGTACCAAATGGATTCTAATGTTAAATTTTAATGAACTTATATAAATAAATAAGTTTCTTTCAATGATGGCATTTATTTAGCAAAATATAGTTCAGTAAAATGTAGTGTTTTGTTTATTTGTAGTTATTGACCTTGGAAATAATTCATTTATAGCCTCCAAATAATTTTTATTTATTGGTTATTTAAATTTATTATGGAAAGATGTTTATCTCACAAATTGTAATCACTGCATTCTTAATGACATTTTCCTTACATGTCTTTTATGTTGATTAATGTTAATTATGATAGTGTTGTTTTTTTTAACCTCATTAATCATAGTGAAACATGATACACCCCAGTTTATAAACTGTCTGACTTGAAGTTACTCTCCACTACATATTCTCCATTAGCACTATGGAGCCATACTCTATTCAGTTTAGCTTTACGACTTATTGTTTATGCAAATTGCAATTAATATTTATGTAAAAGTTTGATTCAACTTCTTGTAATTTAAAATCTGTTCAAAGCAACCAAGTGAATCAGCAAGTTATTGTGACTTTAAATTAAAAGATGAAATTTAATATTTTGAAAAGATCTGGGAGAACAACAGGTTGATTAGTAGAACCACCATATTGTGAATCTTGCTAATTATAAACAAGAATGAGGAAAAAATCTTAATCTATAATGTAGTAGTTCCTTTAAATGATATGAAATTAATTGGTTTAGACTTTCAGTTATGGTTGATAGGGCAGTGTTATTAAATTTGTTTACGACAATAAGATAGTGCATAGCATGGATTCAGATCCTATCAGAGGCTGGAGGAATTCTTAAAAAAAAAACAAACAAAAAAAAAAAAAAACACCTTTTCATAAGAGACTGTAGTTAGAAGAGGAATAAGGCTGATTTTACCCTGTGAACTATTCTAGGTTTCTCAATCCATTACACCATGTAAACTGCCCCCATGAACACATTACACTAGTACACAGACATGCAATAAGCACTGTATGAACTAGCATTCTGTATGCATTAGCACACTATGACCAAAGTAGGCAATGCATCAGAAACTTGCAAAGAAACAAACTACAAGAAGGTAATGAATTAGCATGACAACCTTAAGAAACTTTGCTTGAAGAATGTAGGACTAAATGTTTCACTGCTAATAAATCATTTTAATAGGTTACGTATTGTTATATAGGAAGGGTGTGCCTTAAAATTGGCCAGAATGCTGGCCGAGGCATAGGCATTTATATTGCTTCTTATGAAAAAACACTCCTCCACAGGAGTAGCTGTACATTGTTAGATAATGCACACCACGCTTATTTAAAACTGTGGCTTTTGAATTTTATTTTCTAATACATATATACACACAGATCTAATTTTTTGAAGTTTTTTTTCTAAACTTTATACTGAATTCTACTCAATCCATAATGAATGTGCTAACAGCCCAAGTTTATATCACAACCCATGGGTTGGGAAACACTGATCTATATGTATTATTAGTATGATAGTGTTAAATGCAAACTTAACTTTAAAATTTGCAATAACTTAAAAAGTAAACATTAGTCTTAGAAGAAAAACTCAAGAACAGGTCATCTTTCAGTTGTTTAATCTAGAATTTTTTAATGGATTTGGTGGGTAGATATCTGAAGAATAAATCATAACAAATATTTATATAATACACATATAAAAATATAGACAACAGTGAATTAAAAACTCACTGAAAAAGTAGTCAAAAACAGATAAAATAAAATGCATTAAAAACAATAAGATCTAAAAGCTTCTCTGAGATCTTATTTTTATCCTTGTCAGTGATTTAATATTTGTTTTTAACTCACTTTTGCATTGAATTTTTATTGTATCATATATTTTTCAAGAATATTTATGCTTGATATCTTTGTCAGTCAGTAGAATCTCACCAATTTGGACTGAAGATGGGGGGGGGGTTAGTCTGAATTATAGAATATAATTATATGTAAAAACTTAAGCCATTCATAAAAAAACAAGCTGATGTGTTCAAAATCCAGTAACATATATTAATTTAGATGGGATTAAGACACAATTATGATAAAAAGGAATGGAAAATTTTAGGAAAAGTTTTATATTTATAACAGAATGAAATAAGAGTTACAATCAAATACTACTTAAATATACAATTTTTTAAGCAATAAACTTTAAAGTTCATCGTGTTAAAATTAATATCTTATAAATTTAATCAGATGTACATGGTCCCTCCCCAATTGTGTTGCCTCTTTTGAAGAAACTAGATCAGAAATGTTCTGTTGAGTAAAGGTCCTGTTGTACTGCTGTTTCATAATGTCATTCTTTGCTTCTCTTAAGAGTAAAAATATTTTTCAAATTCCTCGTCAGAATTATTAGCAACTTCAGCGAGTGAGTACCAAGGCAATGTCTACTTTTGCAAAATTTTAATTTTTCTCCTTTATTTATTTATTTTATTTTATATTATTTTTTTACTTCTCATTCACCTATAGACTTCCCCCCACCACCACCAAAAAATGTTGCCATTTCATCTTCTAGCTGCATTCTTACATCACCCAAAATAATATCCTTTTTGGCATTATTGTGTAACACATTTTGATTCCAGTTCATTTACTAGCTTTTCCCATGTGGAATGCTGTATAGGTGCATTATCTAACAGTAAAAATTTCTTATTGCTTCAGTTGCTTTTAATTTTTCCTTTTAAATGGTTTGACTGCTATTCCACTTTGAATTCTTCACCTGAGGATATCATGAGTCAAGTAGAAGTGGTCATAGGCAAATACCAAAGTTCAATCAAGTTGATAATATTTTGATAATATCATAGCTCAACTGATGATTCCTCTGTTTTTTGTTTTCTGATCTCAAATGATGAGTTGTCTGATCTCAAATTAAACCTTTGTGCATTAGTAGATAAATTTGAGTCACTGAAGAAATGGATACTTGCCCTAGAGACAAATAAAATTGAGAACTCACCAGAGACTCATACAGCATTAGTCAAAAAACTACCCACCTCATTGTCATCTGTACATCTCCTTTAACAATTTGTCTAATCCTTTAAATTTATTCAAACTAACCGCTTCCACAACTTCAGATGGAAGTTTGTGCCAAGAATCATTTACTCTCTGGTTGAAGTTAAATTTCACGCATCTGTCAAAAATTTTATTAGGAGATTCCATAGTCAGGAAAATGGGTAACTTATTTTGTTATGGGGTAGGTGGACTATAACCAATGTATATCTGCCAGGAGGAGCAATTAATGTTGTCACTAACAGATTGTTAGATTTAATGGGGGATAAAATGAGTATTCATATAGGATTAATGATGTTAAAAGCACACAAACTAATGATTTATTGGACTTTCTGAAAAATATTTTAAAAAATGCTACGAGTTAGGTTAGGACGATTATCTTTTCAGTTCTCCCCAAACACAATAGGAGGGATCATGTGCTGAAAGCCTTGTGAATTAACTCAAAACTTGAAGGATTTTACAAAGCTTCTAGGGGAAATTTTTATTACTGTGGCTTGCACTTGTAGATAGAAGGAATATATCTTTTAGAGACAAAATATATTTGAATAGAGGTGGTGCAATATCAGCATCATTGAGGATACCTTAAGGATTCAGGGGAACTGTTAGTTTTGGAAAAAGTGGTAACGTAGGTACATGTTTATCTGATGCTATGAGTCAAAGTAACTAATGTCTCAAGAGTTATTATTTGTTGCTGTAACAGCCAATATTGACAAGATGCTTTATAGGTAGCAGTATTTCAAACAAATGGGAAGCTAATGCTAGGAGAACAAGTCTAAATAACTACAAGGGATGTATCAGAATAACAAAAAATAGTCCTAACTGTCTACAGTAGTATTAGGAGTATTGTAAATAAAATGAGTAAACTCAAACTTCTCGTTAGGACAGCTAATGCTGATGTAATAGGGATAATGAAAATATAGTGTCAGCCAGAAATAGTTGTTAGTCAGAAGAAGAAAGATGCTGCAGTTGTTAAACGCATGGGTTTTAATTTGAGGAAAGGGGACTATGACAGCTTAAGACTCTTCGTGGCTGCTGTCAGCTGGGCGGATTGCAGAGGGAGGATGAATACATTAAAATTATGGAACATCTTTAAAGCAATAGTCACAGAAGCAATGAATGTGTGTATATATAACAGTATTTAATGAATAGCATATCATGGGAATCAAATGACAAATTAAATTTAATTAGAATATGGAATATAAGTATTCTGAGTAAAAGTGTACATATAGTGCCATAAGGCCAAGTATTTAGTTAACCTAGGTTGGACTTCATTGTTATACCCTAAGCATGCGCGCGTGTGTGTGTACGTACACACTGCCCTACCATTAATATCCAGGCACCCCTCCGTGGATGGAGAAACAGGTCCTATGCATGCAACATGTCATGGAACCTGCTATAAATATGCACACTGGGCTTCGAACAGACAATTGCAAAAGTGGGCATGCAAGATGACACATTCAACAGAATTGATCACCTTAACAAATGCTAGATGCCAATTAACATGGTATAAGGAGTGTGAATCCTGGACTGTAGAGGAGTAGAAAACAGTCCTATGGACAGACGAGTCAAGGTTTGCACTCTACCAGTCTGATGGCCGTTCCTGGATGTGGCAAATGCCAAAGGAACAGTTCCTTCCTGATTGTATCCTTCCGACAATGAAGTTTAGTGGAGGCAGTGTCATGGTATGGGGATCCTTTCGTGGTTTGGCTTGGGCCCATTAGTTGTTATCGACAAAACCAAGAATGCTGTGCAATACCAGGACAGCCTGGGCAATTATGCACTTCCAACATTATGGCAATACTTTGAGGAAGGCCTAAATTTTTCCACACCCACATCTCAATACTTTGAGGACGTGGGTGAGAAAAATTGTATTGGCCAGCCCAGAGTCTGATCTGAACCCTATCGAGCTTCTTTGGGATTCTAATGCATTAAGGGCTTAAGCCTCAAGCTGCGAAAGAGATTAGACTGGGTATTTTAGTGCAATTGCATCATTTATACACAGCTAATTATAGATTAGCAAATTTGCAATAGCGGCAGCGTATAAGTTACATCTCATATTGTGAATATCTTCACGACGAGTTGCCAAGACATTGCACTACTTCGAATAAGTAATGCTTCACCCGAATGAGAAGACTGTTACTTATTCTCAGTGGATACCACCACCCAAACGGCACTGTTTCAGGGCTATTTGGCCCTTCTTCGGTGGGTGGGAAGGTATTCAAGTGATGTAATGATGACAAAACAGTTGTGAAGTATATTTCCACAATATGAGAGATGCTTGGTGGTATATGATATAAATTAAGACCAATGCATTAAGGGCTTAAGCCTCAAGCTGCGAAAGGGATTAGACTATGTGTATTTTAGTGCAATTGCCTCATTTATACACAGCTAATTATAGATTAACAAATTTGCAATAGTGGCATCATATAAGTTACATCTCATATTGTGAATACCTTCACGACGAGTTGCCAAGACATTGCACTACTTCGAATAAGTAACGCTTCACCCGAAGGAGAAGACTTGTTACTTATTCTCAGTGGATACCACCACCCAGACGGCACCATTTCAGGGCTATTTGGCCCTTCCCGACCATTTTGCCCTTTTGTCATCATTACATCACTTGGGTACCTACCCACCCACCCACTGAAGAAGGGTCAAATAGCCCTGAAATGGTGCCGTCTGGGTGGTGGTATCCATGAGAATAAGTAACAACAGTCTTCTCCTTCGGGTGAAGCGTTACTTATTCGAAGTAGTGCAATGTCTTGGCAACTCGTCGTGAAGGTATTCACAATATGAGATGTAACTTAAATGATGCAATTGCACTAAAATACACATAGTCGCATCTTTGGGATGTATTGGATCATTGGGTACGTGCACGTCAAGATGACGGCCTCTGTAGCCGAGTGGGCAGGAGCGGGAGTGCAGTAGCACACGCTCTTTGAGTAGACCGGGGTTCAAGCCCCTGACTGCTGAATACGGTCGATCTGCCAACCCGCACTGGACCAGCGTGGCAGATTATGGTCCATTTCCCTCAGCATGAATTGTTGAGGAGGCTTCCATCCTGCAGTGGGTTGATAATGGCTGCACTTTACTTTACTTACTTTACGTCAAGATTGCCCAAAGAACAAGGCTGAACTGGTGGCTGCATTAAAGGCCAAGTGGAGGAACATATCATCTGACATTTATAAAAAGCTGGTTGAGAGTGTGTGCAAAGGTTGAAGGCAGTCATAAAAGCAAAAGGTTTCAGAACAAAATATTAAATGACACAATAAAAGCTTCTTTTTTTTGTCTAAAGGCAGTTGTCCAGATGTTAATGGTAGGGCAGTATATATATATATATGAATAGAAAAATACATCACAAGGAGATGAGATCAAAGTGCAAAGTGTGTTAGTTGTATGATGGCACCAGGGATTCCTCCCTCTCCCATCTCCTCGTGTACTCTGTTTGTGTAGCACAGAACTCTGTAGGGCAGTTCACAAGATCACCAGGATGGATGAATACAGAGCTATCCAGTAAATAGTGCAGAAAAAGGTTTCATTGGAAAGTTACAGGGCAATGAAAAGTAGTCAGCCATACATTCTGTAATAGTACAGAAAAGATTACACTGGAAAGCTTAGTATGAGAAATTACCAAAAGATCAAAGAATGGGAACAAAGAACTCTTCATGTATGGGAATACAAAAAAAATCAGAAAACAGTCAGATGAGACTCTTTGTGTAATGGGTGTGCTGATATAATAGGGATAATAGCGTTAATCCGGCTGATGTTGCTAATGAAGTGAATAGGTGCTTTATTGATGTTTAGAGACAAAAGATGCTTCATAATGAGGATAGGTTGTGCTGGTGAAGCTGAGCAGTATGAAATTACCAATAATGAAATTTCGGATGTTTATTAGAAAATCCTTCAAGTCTAAAGGCAAGTAAGGATTATGGAGTTGATGGCATATACACAGTAATTTTGAGGGGAAAAGAAGATGCATTGCACCATTAAGGTTAATTGTGAGGTGCATCATTGGACTTGAGAGAGAGATCTGGTAATTTACTTAAGCTATCAACTTCCATGACAGATGGAAGTTTGTACCAGCAATCAACTACCCACTGTCTAAAGGCAAATTTCTGCACATCTATTCTACAACTGTCTTTCCTCAATTTCAATTTAATTTGAATTTATGCCTCCTCAGGTTCATAATCTGAGCAAGAGGAAGAATCTCATCAGCACAGCTTGCTCAAACCATTCAAGGCCTTATACATCTCAATCAGATCACCTCGCAGGTGTCTAGTCTCCAGATGTTGCAATTTGCAGAACTTAAGCTTTTCTTGGTAAGAGGACCTCTTTGTTCCCCTCACCAATCGTGTTGCCCTTCTCTGTACTTGCTCAGGCAACTCTACATCCTTCCTAAAATGAGGCCTCCACACCTGTATGCAGTACTCAAGGATAAGCACCTCCTTTTCTCTACTAGCAAAATTCCTGTATATCATTGACAATACCCCATGACCTGCTCTGGCAGCCTGTCTGCATTGCTCAGAAAACTTCATATCTGACTGCACAATTACTCTCAGGTCTTTTTCATTTTCTATCACCCTAAGTGTAGTACCACGTAGTTGGTACATTTCTCTGGGTTATTTCTGCCCATATACAGTACTTTACATTTGCCAATGTTAAACTTCAGTTGCCACTTCTCAGCCCATCTGCCTATCTTTTCTAGATCCCGTTCAGTAGTAGCACATTGTCATTACTGTCATTAACAACCCTGCCAACCTTTGTGTCATCTGTAGACTGACTTGGACATTAAGCCTGATATATGAATGAAATTCATATATCAGGCTTAATGTCCTTCATGAATGAAAACAACATTGTACAAAACAACAGTGGGCCCAACACCGAATTAATTGGGGTACTCCACTAATTCTAAACAGTGGAGTGGGTAACTACAAACTAGTCTGTGATAACAGTGGTGGGGAAAATCATGAAGGCAATGATAAAGAGTGCAAAACATGGACATTTAGATAGAAATGGAATTCTATCTAAATACACAACAGTTTTTATTAAGAGAAAGTGATGTTGAACTAACCTTGTCATCCATTTTGGCACAGTTACTCATAAGCTGGATGTAATAAGTTTTGACCTTGTTTATTTGGATTTTACCAAAGCATTCGACTTGGTCTAGCATGAGAACTTATTGTCTAAGCTGGAACTTGTCAGGATCAGAGGTAAAATTGAATAAATCTACAATGAATCTCACTGTGGTTGCAGGGCAGGAAGCAGATGGTTTTGATTAATGTTTACTCTTCATATTGATTTAATGTTAGAAGTGTGATTTTCATAAATCACATCAACAAATTAATAGAGGGCATAATCTCAAAATTTGCAGATGATGTGAAGATTGGGACAGTAGTCAGCATCAAGCTGGTTTCCTGTGAGATGACAGCTTCAAGGATTATCAGAAAAGTGGCAGCTGTTTTAATGCAGTAAATTTCAAGGTCTCACACCTGTTGTAATAGCCACTGTCCAGATGGTACACCCAAAAATAACTTATACATTTGGTGGGATTGAATTAAAAACATTACAATAAGAAAGGAATTTGGGAGTTGTCATAACAGTGGACACAATGCTCTGAACAGCGTAGGCAGGTTGCAGGGAAGGTCCATGGCATGTTATCAATTATTTATTGAACATTTGCTTGTAGAAATAGGGGGGGGGGGTCATAATCCCAATGTATAAGGCAATTATAAGACTGCGCTTGGAATACTGTATCCAAGTTGCACCAAAAAAAAAAGTGTCTTGAAAAGGTGGGGAGACCTGCAAAAGGGCACCTGTATAAGGAAAGGAATTTGAATGATTGTTTCAATTTTTGGCCAACTAATGGCCATAAATTGAAGTGACTTGGAAAGAGATTTATAATGGATTATAAGAAATTTTCTTTTAACCAATGAGTTATTACATCAGTGGGTGGTTGAGGCTGGCAGCTTGGAGAAATTCAGTGGTCAGCTGATAGTTAAAAGGACGGAAACAAATCATTTATTTTTTATATATTTATTTTTTTAAATTTATTATTAATTTTCGTTTTATTTTAGTTATTTATTTAATTAATTTATTTTTATCATTATTTTTTCACTAGTGTGGCAAAAGCCTGTGGCTTATTTGTACTATATGGCTGATACTGATAATAATATAAAATTATTGTGAAACATTCCAAAAGAAGTTCAGACTTGAATCATTAAATTCTTGTTTAGGAAAAATCTCTATTATGCATAAATAAAATACAAAAAAAAGTAGGCAGTCTGACTCAGTGAGGTTTTACTGTAAATAAATAAATAATTGAAGAGATTTAGTTTTACAGAGTTCTTCACATGTACATGTTGTTGTTTGTTTGTTTTTAAGAGCATTAGCAACTAAGGCCATATTGCTCCGGGATATGCGGTGGTCATTCCCTGACCTTTCCGCATCCTCCGTATTTGGTGGTGATGGGCTTGAACCCCGGTCTAATCAAGAAGCGTGTACAATGCACTGCTGCTCCTTCCCACCTGGCTACGGAGGCGCCATACATGTACATGTGCATGTATATAAATGTGCATGCAGGACTTAGTGTTATATTTGTACCAACCTTATCACTTTTTTCTCTTGATGATCTGTGTCCCAAATACTACTTTTTATTCCACTTTCTGAAAAAAATTTAAAAATCCTTGTACTATGGCTCTAATTGAATCCAGATAGCTATAGTTAAGTTATGTTCTGCAGATTATGTTATTAGATAAGTTGACCTGAGATATAAATAAAACAAGATTCCATTGAACGGTACATATTGAAATATATCTAGATAAAACAAGGATTGTTTAGGTGCATGCTTAGGCACACCTAATAATCCTTGTTTTATCTGTTATATAGAACTTTGATTTAGATCATAGTTCAGTATAACATACAATATATTTATGAAATAGCTTTGAGTAATGTTCTGTTTTGATTGCTCCTTTCATCACCAAAAAGTATAGTATTTTTTATCAGTACAAAATGAGTGTATTTATTGAGGCAAGGAACATTGTTTGAACAATGACTTTTAGACATACTTGGACTGAGATTTTGTTCCTAAAACTGTGTAATATTTATATTTCAGTAGCTTGAATTATTTTCTGTCCTTACCTTCACTCCACTGAAATTCCAATTTAAAATATTTCTCTAATTGTAAAGGATGGTTGCCCTGAATTTATCCACTTTTTGAATATCTACAGCCATATCACACAAACAACAGATCTGTTGAAATTACTGGTTTATTAAAGGTCAGCAAGTTGTCCCTCTGGTATTCTAAAATTGTGCCTTCAGCAGTATCATAGTAGCACTAAGTAGAATGTATTGAGGCAAAATTCGCAACAATGGTTTGGGTTGATTAACAAAATGCAAATTGACCACCATCACTTCTCTTTGCTTTATATCATGTTGATTTTTACTAAAAGCTTTCTGTGTTGCATTAACATGACTAATCCTTTGCTTAACTTTGTCACAATCTCTAAGGAATGCTTCTAACAGAATTCATAGTTTTATAGCAGTGTTAAATTTATAATTATTAAAAATATGTATATTTATAGCCTTAAAAAAGGCTCCTTGAGGTGAAACACACCTTGTGATATTTTTATTTTTATGGTTTTAACTATGCCATATAAAAAAACATATTGGAACAGGTCCTATCCAAAGAGGGAGTTATTAGCTCTGCTTCCTATTTTGTGTAAATAGGCAGATTTTACATTTTTTTTTTTTTTTTTTATTATTATTATTATTCTTTAAATGCATGAAATACTGCTGAGATTCTTGGGCAGTGCATAGGCATACATAGTCACTTTGCATTTTACTACAGTCATACTTTTGCAAACTAAATGGTTATTGTAGACTATTACAGAACAACAACCATACTTGCTTGCATGGTGCCTGATTAGTCCCCCAGCATTTCATATGTATTGCCCAATAATATATTTTTTAAATTGTGGAATAAAATGATTTATTTACTTCATTTATTCAAGTTTAAATATACATTGATACTGATGGCAATGATAGTACACAGAGATAGGAGATGATAATGAAAGTTAAGCATTCATGTTAACTGTTTTTATATGTTTAGTTTTTGCTTATTATTTACAGTCTACATTATTACAGGTTCTAGCAGTTCATGCACTGGTAAAGTTCCAAATATCATGACATCTCATGCAGCAAGGCTAATGTCACGTCCAGCTGCCCCAAGTATCATGTCACATAATCCAAGGCCAACTCAGCCGCCTGCGCTGAGAGTTACACTTCCAGCTGGAGCTCTTAGTCCTTCTACATTAATGAAATCAAGTACACCTGGAGTTAAACCAAATGTAATAGTTGTGCATAAAGCTCATGTGTGGCCACAAGCTCAAGGGCAAGGAACAACAATTGTAGTTTCATCAGCTGGTCCTGTTTCTAAACTTTCTGCTGAAGCTGTAGTGAGTAACTCTAAAAGTCATATTTTTTAATTTTATTAATATATTTTCACCTAGTTTGTAGAATTCTGTAAATTCAGAATTCTCCTACCTTACTCACTTTATCCTTGGTACGATCTGTTGAACCATTTATTATCATCCTTGTGATGATATAATATTATTTTTTAGATGCATTTGCAATGCATAAAGCACCTATTAGCTTCATTTGTTTAAAGGGTTTAAAAATAGGTGCTAATTGTTTTTTCTGTCACATTTGTAACCGTTTTTACTTCCTTTTCCTCTATATCTTATTGGTAAACTTAAAGTTATAAATTATAAAATTATTTCTGTTTATCTTAATTCGTAGTTAACATTTGTCATTAATAATTTACTAAAAGAAAAATTTTGTTATTTGGAGATGCAAAATCAAGAAAAAGAACCAGTAAATGTGAAGTAGTGAAGATGACATGTTTAAAGGCATCCGTTCAGATGATCTCTTCTCAGCTATTCAGAGTTTTGTTAATGAAAGTAATGTTTGCATTTTTAAAGAGCAGCATAAAGCAAGATTATGATATCTATAAAAGTGAATATTCATTCAGATTTCAGTTGTTGGATTATGTTATATGACAGATAAAAGGTCTAAAAACCTGTTGTTTGGTTTCATTTGGATGAAGGGTTACTGTTTTTTTTTTAATAAAACCCCAAACATGAGAGCTATTAGAACCTATATTATTTAGTACCGTGCTTAGGTTGGAGTTTGGGAAGACTAAAGAAGATATTTGTTGACATTAGGCTTCTGTAGACTTTCAGGAAATACGTATGAAGAAAGGTTGTTCTAGAAAATGGCAGTTGAATGAATAAACGAGGATGATGAAAAGTTGGTTCTGTGAGTTTGAAGTTGGACAGTAATTGGATGTTGGCTGGTGGTGGTATGTGTATGGACTGTGTTGAAAGAGAGAGCGGGAATTATAGAAGCCAATTCAGAAGAACAGTACCCATGAAAGTATCTGTAGAAAAGGCATGCAGCAGAAACAGTATGTCTATGAGACAGCGAGTGGAGAGACTCTGTTAGAGATGAATCATTAATTAACCTAACTGCCCTCCTCTGAATGGAATCTAGAAGCCTGAGAGAGGTTTTGGGGGCACCGCCCCAGATGTAGGAACAATATTCCATGGTAGGACGGATTTGCGAATTGTACAGAGTGAACAGCTTTGGAAGAAAAGTTTTTGGAAAAGTTTGGAAGAAAAGTAATGCCGGGAGCAAAAGAGAAAACCAAGTTTTTTAGCTGCAGAGAAAGAAATATTTGTAATATGCTTGTGCCAAGAGAGATTAGAAGTCAGGGTAATCCCCAAAAGAGACATATCATTTTGTCTAGAAATCGGAGTGTCACCAAAGGTAAGCATAGGAGCAAAAGAATCCTTTTTGCAAGATATAAGACAACACTGAGTTTTAGAAGGATTGAAATCAACTAAATTGTCTTTGCCCCACTGGAGAATTACCTGGAGATTGGCATTTAAGGAATTGGTAACAGATATTCAAGAAGTTGAAGCTGATTGAGCAGAGCAAGGTTTCTCAAAATTTAAAGTAGAATGCAATGTGCTATCATTGGCAAAACTATGAATAGGATTTCCAGTCAATGGAAGAAGGTCATTAGTATACAAGAGGAAAAGAGTGGGGAAAAGAACTGAACCATGCGGGACGCTGGCATTAGTGGAGAAGTTAGAAGACAGAGAGCCATCTACCATCACCGTCAGTCAGCAATCAGAGAGAAAACTGGATAACCAATTACAAAAAACAGTTGGAAAACCATAAGATGGAAGCTTGTTTATAAGACCTTTATGCCAAACACGATCGAAAGCCTTTGAGATGTCAAGAGCAACTGCTTGTGTTTCACCGAACTTTTCCATTGAATTTGTCCATAAATGGGTAACATAAGCCAGAATATCACCAGTGGATCGACACTGACGGAATCCATACTGGCGATCGTTGATCAGACGGAAGGTTTCTAGGTAGTTTAAGAGTTGGCGGTTAATTGATTTCTCCATTACTTTAGAAAGAGTAAAGTAATTGCAATGGGATGATAATTGGATGGGAGGGATTTGTCACCCATTTTAGGAACTGGCTGGATGTGAGCAAATTTCCAAGCAGAAGGAAAAACACCTTTGGAATAAGAAAGTGAAAAAAGGTGGCAAAGAACAGGAGTAAGTTAAGTAGCACAGGTTTTGAGAACAAGTGGAGAAATACCATCAGGACCTGGAGCTTTCTTAGCATCAAGATTCGTGAAAATCCTTCTGACATCCTTTTGATGGAAGACCACAGGAGGCATTGAATGGAGCGTGTTTGGAATGGTGGGAAGTGTTTTTCCAAGATCATTAATACATGAGTTGGAAGAAAAATGGGATGCTAGCAGGTCAGCTTTATCCTTAGCTGAAGTGACAAAAGAATCATCTGGTTTTGAGAGAAGTGGGAGCAGAGATGGGTAAAAGTTGCAGCCAAGCATTCTGGTCTCTTACCAAAGCTAGGCTACCGTTAGGGTAAGAAGCAAGTTTTCTACTCTTAGACTGATTAATAACTGCTTTACAATTGTTGCGAGCTTTGGTGTAGGCAAAAAATGAAACTGAAGAATTAGAAACAAGCCAATTACGATATGCAAAGTTCTTCTCTTGAACAGCCTTAGCACATTTATTGGAAAACCAAGTTTTAGATAAAGGACGAGATTTTAAAGTGGAGTGTGGGATAAAGGATTCCATTCCTACAAGAATAATTTCACTGACACTATCTGAGCGAACATTGACATCAGAATTTTTGAAACAGTAATCCGATCAAGGAAAAGAAAAGAAATCTCGCATGTCATCCCTTGCATTCTTATAATGCCAAACAATATGAGGTTGGGAATAGCCATGAGATAAAGGCTCCATTGGAGAAGAAACAATCACCAAGTTGTGATCTGAGGTGCCTAAAGGACCACTCACTTCGACAGTGTACTTAGAAGGGTTGTTTGTGAGAAAAATATCAAGCGTGTTGGCTGTATGGTTAGGATTGTTCGGTATTCTTGTAGGTAAATGAACAATCTGTGCAAAGTCATTAGTAATTGCAAAAGCCTCAACATCTCGACCAGCTAGGTTGGTGTGACTAGAAAACGGAAGTCAGCTGGAATTGTGAACATTAAAATCACCAAGGAAAATTACCTCACTGTTAGGAAAGTTTGACTGGAGAAAGTCAAATTGGAAAGAGAGGAAGTCAAAGATCTCCAAGTGATTAGTTGAGTTGGGAGAACGGTAGAGAAAACAGATGAATTTGACACAATGAGGTAGAGATATTTTAAGCCAGAGAAGATAGAAAAGAGGAGATTTCAAATTACCAAGTCCCTGATGGGGAATATTGGAACAGACATATGCACAAGTACCACATTTGAGGCGAAATCATACAGTAAATAGTTTGGGCAACTGAGTTGAGCAGTAGTTGAATCAACCGATAACTGAGATTCTTTCAGAAAAATTACATGGGGTTTGGCAGACTGCAAGTGGAAATGGACATCGTTGAGATTAGAATTGAGACCACGTATATTTGTGAAATGAACTAGGAAGTGTTTGTAAGGTTTAGATCTTTTCCCAGATAAGCTTACTCTATTAGTTTGACAATTCATGGTGTATTCAATAGTAAGAAAAAGTGGGTCGGACATGCTGTATGAAGTAATGAAATTTTTGGATATGGCGTACACATGGTTGTTTGTTGTTTACATTTTTTTAAATTAATATATATTTATTAATTAAGGTGGCCCCAGCCAACCTTTGGCAACCCTACTGCCATTTACAGATAATTTAGCAGTATGTTTGTCATCTGCAGATAAAAGTAATAAAATTGCAGTGCCTGGAGACTAGACACCTGTGAGGTGAACTGATTGGAGCCTTGAATGGATTGAGCAAGCACAATGCTGATGGGATTCTTCCTCTTGCTGAGACCATATACATGAAGGAGAGCAAAATCAAATTGAGGAATTTCAGGTGGTTGATTGCTGGAACGAACTTCCATCTGTTGCTGTGGAAGTTGATAGTTTAAATAAATTCAAGATAGAACTAGACAAACTATGAATAGGTGAAATAGGAGGTGCCAGAGTTTTTTTTTTTTTTTTTTGGATTATGCTTTATAAGCTTGTCTTCTTGCAACATTTGTCAATGCTCATGATAAGGCTAAAGTTATGGAGCAGCAGTTTACTCTACTGTTCTTTATAAAGATTTTCAGTTTGTTCCTATCAATCTTTTTTGGTCATGGCAGGTTTTTTTCCCTGCCTGTACTTGGGAAAATAGGAGAGGGAGTATATAAGAGTACTGCAAAATTATGTGTAATTGACAGCGGGGTTGCTTTTGGTTGGCTGGGACCGCTTCCACCTTAGCTTTAAAGTTTCAAAAAAATAGTTTAATGAATATGTTATATTGTTACTTTTTATTAAGGATTAAAGATGTGGTGAATGTTGAAAGCGTGTATAAAGCTTGAATCTGAAGTTGTAAATAATTGTTTTGAAATATATTCAAGCTTAATCATTTTTTGAAGAATGATTTATGAACTGAAACTTTGTGTGTCAGACCTGTGTATGGGTTAGAAACCCATTTACCATCATTTAGGATTGGGTAACATGTTCACTGCCTCTCCATATTTAATCATCAAAAATCACTAGAAGTGATGTGCATGTCACATATAAGTGTTCAAAGTCTACCAGGTAGGTAGACTTTGAAGATATATCAGGCTTAGTGTCAAAGTTTGCAGATGATACAAAGATTGGCAGAGTTGTTAATGTTGCAGTGTGCTACTGCAACAGGATCTAGAAAATTTGGGCAGATGGGCTAAGAAGTGGCAACTGAAGTTTAACCTTGACAAATGCAAAGTACTGCATATGGGTAGACGTAACCCCAGAGAAACGTACCAACTGTGTGGTACTACACTTAAGGTGGTAGAAAATGAAAAATATCTGGGAGTAATTGTGCAGTCAGATATGAAGTTTTCTGAGCAATGCAAACAGGCTGCCAGGGCAGGTCATGGGGTTTTGTCAATGGTATATAGGAATTTTGCTAGCAGGGAAAAGGAGGTGATTGTCCCTCTGTATAAGGCAATGGTCAGGCCAAACCTTGAGTACTGTGTACAGGTCTGGAGGCCTCATTTTAGGAAGGATGTAGATTTGCTTGAGCGTGTACAGAGAAGGGCAACAAGATTGGTGAGGGGAATGAAGGAATCCTCTTACCAAGAGAGGCTTAAGTTCTGCAAATTGCAGTGGCTGGAGACTAGGCACCTGTGCGGTGATCTGATTGGGTGTATAAGGCCTTGAATGGGTTCAGCACACTGAATTCTGATCGGATCCTTCCACTTGTTCAGATTACGAACCTAAGGGGGCATAAATTCAAATTAAGAAAAGACAGGTGTAGAATAGATGTGTGGAAATTTGCCTTTAGCAAGCGGGTGGTTAATTTCTGGAACAAACTTCCATCTGTCGTTGTGGAAGTTGATAGGTTAAATAAATTTAAGGCGGAACTCGACAGACATTTGGAGGGAGTGGTGTGATTTTTTTTTTTTGGCTGATGCTGCATAAGCTCATGCACTTGCTTTCTTGCATCACATGCCACTACTACTACCTGTGTATGAGCAGTCCTTAAGCATCAATAAATGAGTGTCATAAAAGTAAAGGCACATGAAATTAACTACTACTCAAATATTAGCACATGAACTAGTGTTAAATGTCTCAGGATGAATCATGTTACATGTTGCAACTACATAGTAATTATGATATATAGTCTGGAAAATATGTAAAAAGAAAGAAGTTGGTGTTTGTAAATTATTATTGAACATAATGCATAAATAAGTCCATCCAGCTTATTTTCATTTTGCCTTTATATGGTTCACTACCCTCAGAGAAATATTCAAAAAGTGCCAGGTTTTTGGAGCTCTGCTGTAATTAGATAACATTTAAATTTCCTCTCAGAAATGAATAACTTTTGTTATTAAAAGGTCTAGATATGATTGCAGACCATTGTATGCCAAAGTTGGTTAAAGAAAATTTGAATTGACAGTTTTATATTTTTCAAGAAGTTTCAGTGGATCAGAAGTGCTCATTATTTTTAGCACTTCTGATTTGGCTTAAAAACTGTCTTCTTAACTATGGGTTTTCAAATTGTATAAACTACAGCAGCATTCAGTCATTGTTGGTACAATGAATGAACAATAATAGAGGTATTCTCTGCATTCTCATCTTCAGCAGGATAGATTTTTGAAAAAATTGTATCAAAACACTGGTTTTCTGGTATGAGGAAAAGATAGCAAACAATTGAAAACTTTCATTTTACCAACAAGGTAATTCCAAATTGTGAACTTTATTTCTAACTTCCTGTGAAGGAAGCTAGAAGGGACAGGACAGATATAATTATTATTTTTTTTTTACTTAAACCTGACTTCATCTGATTTGTTTAAAAATTTATAAAGAGCCCAATAACTACCTTTCAGATTTGTCCAAAGAAATCAGTGCCTTACTCAGGAATGGAATGATATTCTTCTTTCAAGAGCACGTAGTTGAAGAAGAGAATCTAAACTGACTGAAAAAGAGAATCCAACAGAGGTCAGGACCTCTTCAGTTAAAGAGTGGAAACATATGTTCCAAAAAAAGATCTTGGTTGTATCCCATCCAAATAACATTGATTTAAACAATTAGTTGAAATCAGCATTATAAACTTTAGTTTCTAATTAAAACATATGTCTATAGCATTAAAATAAAGTGAAGATAAAATATACATCTCAAACATACCGTTTAAAAATGTGTACTCAGTCGTAAAAATTTCAGGATTATATTTTGATGCAGGCATTGGAATAATTTGAAAATTGTTATCTGTGCATTCACTTCTACCTTTGAGGACACATTGGATCCCCCAGTGACAGCAACTAAAGACTGCCGTCATGGCTTGAGCAGATGCTTACAGTAGAGATAATGCCATTATCCATAGGTCAGTATACGTTGCTAACATCTTTCAAATAAATGGCATCACCAAAAGGTGACTGCTGTTTCACTTGATGGGTGGCTTTGATTATTTATCACAAAGTATATGCACTCCTAGTACTGGCACAAACACACATTAATTCTGATTTCATCAACAGTATTAAGTGCCCAGTGTGAATCACTGCATCTTCCCTGGTCTTGCTTCAATAAAGTGAGAGTGCAGAGGTTCGTAAAAAATGGTGTTGACTCAGATTGCAGCCACTTGCTTTTTTCAATTTAATCTTTTCACCTAAATTCACATTCTGATTTTACAGCAGAAATTCTTTTTAACCATGGACAAACTGTAATTCAAGAAGGTAAAAAGAAAAAGATCTGTCTCTTTTGTACAAACAGATCATTCAAACCTTTTGTGTGGATTTGACTGGTGGCCTGACTACCATCATTACTTGTTAACTGGTTGATACTCTTCCTTCATGTCTCTGATTGGCAGTCTGTAATGCCTTCAGATTCACTTTCCAGAATGTCAAGCATGTTGATGGTTTTCACAAAACAAACAATGCTGTCATCACGAGTGTCGAAATGTTGATCAGTCAACATTTTAATACTCATGATTCTAAACTGTCATGGACTCTAGCTTTTATCTTGAGGCCTGTTTGCTGGAAGTCCATGAATGTTTACAGGATTTCACTCATTGAGAGTACCAGGAGTGCATATACTTTGATCACAGAGTATATGCACTCCTAGTACCGGCACAAACACACATTAATTGAAAGGAGTTTCCAGCAAGGAGTATGACCTCTTATGATTATCTGCGTGTTACTGCCCTTTGTCCCTCTGCTTTGAAACATTTTCATTAGTTTACCAACACCAACACTACCACCATTCTTCCGGTAGCCATGACTGGCTACTGGAAGAATTATTTGACATGATCTATAAATGAGCAAAATTTCAGATAAGGTTTTGGCATGACAGTTGAAAGTTCATTGTTAGTGAAACAATGAAGTGAATGTCTAGTGGATCACAGGCAAGAACCTCAGATGAGTTTATAGTGAAGCTTCCTAATATTTATGGATCATATAATATTCTGAATAAATGATTTTGAGTAATTTTGTGTTGTGGAAAGGATAAAAAGATTAAAAACTTATTTCCTTCTGTCCAGCAGGAAGCACTAACGTACATTCAACGTCAGGAGAAGAATCGAACAGGTAGTGCCATAGCATTGATGAAAGCAGTGACCACTCAGAATACTGTACTTCACAGCTGCCCCACCACATCTACAGTGAGTAATGTTTACAATACAATAACATCAACAGTGTCATGTCCTCCTGGAATGCAAAGTTTAGTGCCTATCACATTACACAGTGATTCTGTAAATAACAGTAATCAAGATATAAACAGGATATCAGAATCAAAGATGCTTACAACTTCACAACCAGAAATCAAGGTTTGTATTAATACGTGCATTGTATTTCATTGAGTATATGTTTAAATATTTTGTGCAGTTTGTGCATGTATACGAGATGGCTTGTGCATGAAATGGATTTGCCCACCTAGTGTACATACCTGACATTGCCATAAGTGCCATGACAGAATATTTAAGTAATTACACAAGAAACATAAGTGCAAATTTTTGTTACCATAATCATTAACACATTATCCAAAGTTTACTCAATATCTTTCTTGCACTTTTACACAGATTTTCAAACAAGCGAGTTGTCACTTGTTGAATGCACAGTATTAATGGGGAGATTGACCACTGCTTTCTTCAGGGTCACTTAAGATTTTTGGAGTGTTATCTGCTGAATGCCATCCACTTTAACTCTGGTCACAGTCTAAGTAATGAACAAGTAAATTACAGATTCCCAGCATTTTGCTGGGTAGGTTGGTTATTTGTGTAGCATTTTTGCATAAATTGTTTATGTAGTTTATGCCTTATATGTTAAAAAACTTAAAATTTTAATGGTCAGTGATTGGTTAATTTATTTGATCTGTAAACTTTATTCCTGATAATAAGTATACTTATTTATACTCATTTATTTATACCCATATTTGACCACTTTTGTGCATGTGTCAAAGTGAATTAAAATTTGAAGGGAAAAAATGCCCCAAGATTCAGTGAACAGAGATTTGATCCTGTATCTCAAGGGTAGTCATTCAAAATAATATTTGAAAGCCGGAGAGTCACAAACCTTTGAGATGTATGAATGATTGTTACTGAATAAACTTTACAATAAATGCAAAAAAAAAAAAAAAATTCAGATGATCATTTCAAAGTCACTATAAATAGTTTTATTTTAATTGCATTTTGCATTTAACATGCTCAATAATGAATAAAGTAGCATATTATGAAAATAAATTTTCATGCTGTTAATTGAAAAAAAAAAAATTAGAATTGAACTTTTATAGTCATTTTCATATACACTAAGAAGTGCTTAAATTGTAAGATCTGTTTGAAAAGCAAGGTAACAAACTATGCCTTTCCCAAAAGGAATCATTGCATGGATAATTGCTTCTGGGAATTTATGCTATTTTCATGAGGCTATCTATATATATCTGGATTAATAAAACTTAGAAACATGAAAATTTATTTCAAGAAGAAAAGATACATTAATGTAACATTTACTAATGTTCTCCTTGAAAAGATATTTCTGAAAATATCTTTTTCAAGGAGATTTCACACTAGGAGAATATTCTGTTATTTTACTCCATGTGACTAACTAGTAGGGGGGGATATGCAGACTAAAAGGTTAACAGTGGCTGCAGGCAGAGGCAAAAGTGATGCTTGCACTGCTTCTATTAGAATGAACAGCAGCATGGAAAGCAAGGCAATGAAGATTTCCATGACTGTTGGGAGTCATAGTGGAACAAATAAATACATGGGCTGTGTTAGGATAACTAAGAGTAGAAACAGGTGCATGTACACCAATGCTAGGAGTATAGTTAATAAATTTGATGAGCTTGAAGTGCTAGTCAAGACATCAAAGGCAGATATTGTTGAGATATTGGAGACATGGTGTCAACACAGATATAAGCAGTGCAGAATTGGAATTTGGGGAGTACAATATGTACAGAAAGGATAGACAGGACAGGACAGGAAGGGAGGAGGAGTTATGCTGTTAGTTAAGAAACACATAAAATCTAAGGAAGTGCATCCAATTGATGTTGGTGGACAATGCAATGTTGAGTCTGTTTGGTGCAACATAAGCACTAGAAAAGGGAAAATGATAGTAGGTGTGTGTTATAGGACTAATGAATCTGATGAATATAATGAGCAATTGTGCAGAGAAGTAGAGTGGGCCAGTAAATCAGAATGTCTTATAATGGGGGATTTTAACTTTTCAGATATTGACTGGAACTTGTAGGTTGGTCACTTGCACACTAGCATGACTTTTTTGAATTTATTGGATGACTGTTTTCTACAGCAGCATGTTCGAGAGGCAACCAGAGGGAGTAGTACCCTTGATCTGATTATCAGCAGTGATTATTCATGCATTAAGAATTTGCAGATAAAGGAACCATTGGGTGACAGTGATCACAGCGTACTGAGATGGGAATTACTTAAAGATGTAACTGCCCTCAAGGCTAAAGGGGAGGGCTTTTGCATTCATAGAGGTGACTATGGGGGTCTCAGACAGTTTCTAAATTCTGTACAGTGGGATCAACTGATGATGTTACCAACATTGAATTCTAAATGGGAAGCCTTTGGGGACTTAATCTTGGAGGCTACTAGGCTTATCATTCCAACCAAGAAATACTGTTCAAGATATAAATAATGTCAGATGAATTAATGAGGCTCGTTGCAGAGAAGAAATATGTATGGGATGCATTTAAATTATCAGGTGACACATAAGCCTATGGCAGATATATAAGCTTGTCTGTAATCATCACAAAGGAGGTTAGGCAGGTGAAGGCAAATTATGAGAAATCTTTGGCAAAGGATGCAAAGAAAAACAGCAAAGAGTTCTTTCCTTTTGTAAACTCTAGAAGGAAAGGGATGAATCAGATTGGACCACTTAACATAGATGTTTTGACTATTGATGATCTTGCTCAGGTAGCTGATAAACTGAATGAGTATTTTGCATCTACATTCACACATGAGGAGTTATTCAATGACGGGAATGCCAGAAGTTTATCAAACTCTAACAGGGAGCTCAGTGATTTTGTAATAGCCTAGAGCAAAGTAGAGGAGAAATTGTTGAAGTTAAATATAACTTAAACAATTTCCTTTAATATAACTATCCAGTTATATTAAAGGAAGTAAGTAAACCCTTAGCCATAATTATGAAAGATTCCTTGCACTCAGGAGAGGTCCCCATGGACTGGAGGTGTGCAAATGTATCACCAATTCACAAAGGGGGTTTAAAGATGACACAAGTAATTATAGACCTGTTAGTTTAACTTGTGTTCCAGGGAAAATAATGGAGTCACTGGTTAAAGAAGCATTGCAGGATCAACTAGGCAATACATAGTTACGAAATAGAGGCAGTAATAGTTAAGACACAGCATGGGTTTCTTTAAGTGAGGTCTTGTCTGGCCAATTTTATTGGATACTGTGTTGTGGTCACAAAGGAACTGAATTGTTAACAGGATTGTTAACAACAATAAAGACAGCCAAAAATAATTTTGATATAATATACTTGGACTTCAGGAAAGCTTTTGATACTGTTGCACATGGAAGACTGCTTTACAAATTGGAGAGGTGTGACATTAAGGGTAAGTTGCTACAATGGATAAAGGAATGGTTGAGTGGGAGATGACAGAGAGTGGTAATCAATGAACACTGCTCTTCGTGGACAAATGTTATTAGTGGAGTTCCCCAAGGTTCAGTGCTGGGCCCATTGTTGCTTTGTGTATTCATCAATGATATTGATGAAGGTATATCAGGATTAATGTCCAAATCTGCAGATGGTGCAAAAATTGGCAGGGTTGTTAACAACAGTAAAGACAGTATGCTACTCCAACTGGATCTTGGGCAAATAGGCTGAAAAGTGGCAATGAAGTTTAACATTGACAAATGCAAAGTACTGCATATGGGTAGCAATATCCCAAGAGAAACATAATAACTTTGTGGTACTAAACTCAGGGAAGTGGAAAGTGAAAAAGACCTAGTTATAATTGTGCAGTCAAATATGAAGTCTGCTGAGCAGTCCAGACGGGCTGCCAGGGCAGGTCATGGAGTCTTGTCATTGATATATAGGAATTTTACTAGCAGGGACAGGGAGGTGATTATCCTGTTGTACAAGGTAATGATCAGGCCACACCTAGAGTACTGTGTACAGGTCTGGAGGTCTCATTTTAGGAAGGATGTAGATTGCTAGAATGAGTACAAAGAAGGGCAACAAGATTGGTGAAGGGAACGAAGGGATCCTCTTACCAAGAGAGGCTTAAGTTCTGCAAATTGCAGCTCATGGAGAGTAGGCACCTGTGAAGTGATCTGATTGAAGTGTATAAGGCTTTGAATGAGTTGAGCAAGCTGAATGCTGATGGGATCCTTCCTCTTGCTCAGATTAAGAACATGAGGGGGCATAGATTCAAATTGAGGAAAGTCAGTTGTAGAATAGATGTGCGGAAATTTGCATTTAGGCAGTTGTGGGTGGTTGATTGGTGGAACAGACGTCTATCTTTTGTTGTGGAAGTCGATAGCCTAAATAAATTTAAGGCTGAGCTGGACAGGCATTTGGAACAAATGGAAGGGTGAAATGGGAGAGTTTTTTTTTTTTTTTTTGGCTGTTGCTGCATAAGCTTGCTTTTTTAAATTGTATGCCTCTACTAATGCTAGTATTAAAATGATTTGATTTGGTTGCTATTGGCAATTTTTTTTAAATTTCCTGTTAAAAAAATTATTTTGAGGCATCAATTTTTCTAGTCCCTGTTTCTCTGAGAGTCACAGTTCAAGAACTAAAGAACAACAGTTTGGTTGTGTCTGTCATATATGGACAAACACTAATTAAAGTGTAGTTTAGTTGGATAAATTAATTATTAGTCCTAGTTCACTTTATAAGCTTTATTAATAAAGTTGTAAGTTCATAAACTTTATTCTTTATCAAGATCTTTCAAATGATAATATGGTTTATCTTTAAATTTGCAAAACTTGGGAGTAAGATTGTGGGTAAACATATTTTCAAGAATTGCTTTATTTACAGTATAGTGGATTCATATTTGAGAATCTAGATGTGGGGAAGGAAAACAATGGTTTTAGCCTTGTGAATAAGAGGATCATTTCAATATATACCCGTACTCCCTCTCCTCTGGAATTTGCTACCTTCTCTAGAATATCTTGCTGGTGTGATTTTGCACTTTTTTTAAATACCTTTTCATTGTTCATTAAGGTCATTGTATGAGACTGACCAAACCATAAGTGAGATAAGGTGGTAACATCTTTGCATTTTGTGGATGACTTGAGCAGCTTGCAAAGAGCTGTTGAACATCATTTTATGTTCAATAAGACCCCATTTTTTGTCGTTCCTCTAATATGGCACTTTTTTAGCATGACTTGTTTAGCTGCCGAGTCTGAGAAGGGCATCAGGTGCCATTTTATTGTCATTGATTCAGTCTGTTCATAGCATATGATAGCATAAACATGTTATTAGACTTTTATATGCATTCGCAAGTGAAAAAAAGGCTGTGCCACTTTTCAGCGGGGTTCTGAAACCTAACCCGCCATATGAGTGGGCCCTACTGTATTAAATTAAATTGATCTACAATAGTGAAGCGTAGGCAGAAAATAAAGCTGAAGGTTTCTGTTTATACCTATATATGCCATATTCTTATTCTGAATAGCTGTAGTACATTGTTTGAGAAACCATGGTTTTGATATGGAAAAGGATGAGAGTGTAGAATAGAAAAAGGAATGAAAGATTTAAACTCTGCAAGAATGATTTTGCTGTGTGTTCAGAAATCTGAGCAGATTTTAAACTCAGAATTGAAGTAGTTCACCAAAGGAAATGAGGAATAGAATTTAGATCATCCCATTTTGCATTCTTTTAATACCAGACGTGATGTTGAAAATGGCTCTTGAATAGAGACTCCATTGGAAAAGAGACTGCCCTGAAGTTGTGACCTGATTGTACCTAGTGGATAACTAATATTAACTGTGTTCTTTAAAGGGTTTATGGTGTGGAAAAGATCAGGAGTATGGTTAGTGCCCGGTATTCTAATAGGTAAATGAATAAGTTGTGAAAGGTTATTGATAATAGAAAAAGCTTCAACAGCTCTATCAACTGAGTCTGTTTAACTGAAAAATTGAAGCTGGCTGCAGTTGAGAATATTAAAGTTAGCAAAAAAATGCTTCACTATTAGGTGAGTTATGAGATACATAACAGAAAATCCATCTTTTTCACTCAGTTTGACCTGTCTCCATCCTCCCCATTTGTAATATAGTTTGTGACAAAGAGTTTATCTGTACTTTTGCAAAAACAGATTTTCTTTGTCTTTTTATTTTCTCAAAGTGCATATAAAGAAATGCAAAAATAGATGTTGCATTTCATAGTGAGGATGATGTTATACATGCCAAATGTTTATTTGCATTTGTCATAGAACATTTGCTGATCATGCAGGTGCATTATTTGGAAATGTTTCTCGATAGAAAAAAACAAAAACTTGTGGAAAGCAAAAACAACAGGCATTGACAAATTGATAAACTGACATCTCTGAAAACCGGGCCATTTTTAATTGCTAAAAATGGCAATAAAGTGATTCCAAGCTGCATCCCATTGTGACATTTTTTTTTTTTTTAAATAAAAAACCGCCAAATTGAAAGCATGTACTCTCAGTGTTAGCATTGGTAGGTGACTTGGGTACAGAGTACATTGTTGTGAGCGTCTTCTTTTGAACAACCTGAAACGTGTGGGATTCATTAAAAAAAATTGTCTGGCACTTAGTGTTGATGATGCATATATTATAGTATATGTGAAAACGGGAATAACAAGGGTGGGTATTAAAAGAGGAGATTGAGCACTTAGTAATAGTGTGTAATCATTGTCATCTTATTAACCTGCATGCTCTCCTCTGACAGTAGATGAATACTTAATTACTACTATCTATAAAAATGCTAAAAGGAAATATAGGTACAAACAGTTTCAAGCGTTGAAATTGTAACATACACCAGCTGAAATCTAAAATTTCAACTGGTGCATGCTACTAAAGTAAAAAAGATTTTGAAGCATGGCTGTATTTGGTTATATGTGTAACTAGACCTGTAAAAAGCAACCCTTGACAAGTTTGTTTAAAGAAGAGATGATGAGAAAAGCAGTATGAGCACTTTTCATAGTTACAAAATTGAAAAGTACAATAAGCGATCGCTAGTGGGTGGCACTGATTCATTTTCAAATCCAGTTCATGATCCAAAGTTTTGAAAAAAGACAAATTGATGAACTGAAGAACTTCTGAATTGCAAACTTCTGGTAAAAGCAATCCTAAACAAACAAATTGATAATTTGAGGCATGTTATCCTTACTTGTGCAGACAGTCTGCACAAATGAGGATAAAAATTGAAACTGATGATTCAAATCATCAGTTTCTTTCTTCTGGTTTGAATAAAATAGTTTGCTTGTCTCTTAAATGTTATGCCAATATTTGAAAATCCAAACAACTTTTTAATCCAACATACCATACATTATTGTACTGAGATCATGCCTAGATATATTGAAGAATATTATGTGAATGTTTTATTTACCAATGGTTTTCAAATCTTTCACTTCCATTTTGGAAGTTGATTACCATACCAGACTAAACCAGAAGAATGAGTCTGACTAAGTCATATGCATTTCTGTTTCCAAGATTCTATTCTTTTGCTCTGTGAAGAAGTACTTTATTGCTGGATGATGTGACTAAATGGTGTACAAGTTCCCAATGAAAAATTATGTTCTTATAAATGCTGAGGTAACACAAATTTCAATTGGCAGTGCATCATTTTCAAATTTGTAATTTTTTATGGACAAGTTTCCAGTACTACTTGGTGTCATTAAAGATAAAGAAATAGATGTTTTGTAGCATCAGTTCTGTTAGTGTGAGAATCTATCAGATTCTAATATGAAAAGAAGAAAGAAATCTTGTATTTGGTTTGTGAACTTACAAGTCCACAAAGAAGCTCAGAAATATACCAAATCCTCAAGTCATTTAACAATTCCTCATAGCAGCATTGAGTCAGGGAGGGTATTTATCCAGGTTAGAGAAACAAAAACTGAATTCAGATCCTCTTTTTCTGTCAAAGCTTTGGAATGCTTCTGACATCCAAGTCTGGATGGCAGGGCCATTGTTATGAATAAAACTTTGACTCAATTTCCTAAGAGTGTAAAATCAAAAGCAGTAAAAGGTTTCCAAACATAAATCCACAGACAGAAAAATGTTAGGTAAGCTAAGGTTTAAAGCATATTGTACTAGTACACAATCCTATGGTTGTATTTTGATATAAAATGTCTAAACTGAAAAAACCTCCTGCTTTTTTTTTTTTTTTTTGAAAAATCTGTTTTTCATCTGTTTTGGTGGACCAAATCCAAAAACATGTTTTCCTCTTACTTACAAATGCATGTCTCCAGTGTTTCGAAAGTCAAAAGTTGGTAACTGTTATTGACTTAGCAAGTCAGTAACACATGATGTGATGATGACATGATGTATTTTATTTATTTGTATCATCCACCGTGCAGAATTTGAAATTGAGCTTCAGTAGATATAGTTTCGAGTATTTGCATTTACCTTGATGATGTTATTGAGCATTTATACTCATTATATGTGTTTATTAAATTAAAATCTTAAAGTTAAATAGCAGTCTATTACTCGTTGGATTGAAAAGTTAATATTTAATGAGGGATTGTCATATTCATTCTAAAATTCATGCTATTAAAGGTGAAATATATTTACATAACATAATTCAATCGTGTTTACAAGTATTTAATTTCAAGTTAATTTCACCAGTGAGCATACTCTACATCCACAAGATAAAATAGTGTGAGCTCAAAATTAAATTTGTTTTAAATAAAAAAAATAGATTAAAAAATTACACAGGGAAAATAGCTTCACTATTTCTTTTTCTTTGAGAATGCAAATAATAATGTGACATGCTGTTTAAATTCTGTATTTTCAAGAGGAAGTTTTCTCATTTCATTGGTGGCCATTTATTTAGTAACTCAAACGGAATGGAATGGAGCTAACAATTAGTGGTTTGGAGCCGAAGTTTTGATGTCAAATATTTTGTAGTGTTTTCAGTTTCCATATCAAAATCACAGCCTTAAAAAGAGGATGTCATTTGAGGAGTTTCTCTTTGAGAGAAAAAAAAAAAAAAAAAAAAAATTTTTTTTCTTTGAATTTACAATACTGAGTCTGCTGTTTTGTAGAAAGTTGTTTCCTTAGAAAGATTTTTCATGCATTTTTAAATATTTTTGCTTCTTAGAGAATGACACATTGAGCTCATCTACCATGTCTTGATGCAATTATTAATGCAGGTTTACTTTGAGGCACATTTTTAGAAATATCGGACAGCCAGTTATAAAGAAAATGGGAAGCAAATTGAGCTGAAATATTTAAGGGACCCCTATGTGAAAAGCATAAGCATTTCCTTAAAATAGTGCTTCTACTTATTTCTGAATTTTTGGATACTCTGTGCCTTTTTTTATCATAAGGCTAGGGAAAACAGTATATGTATATTAGAGGAGAAATAGTAATTTTGGTGGGGATGGGGAGGAAAAATTAAGGATAAAACCTGGACTAGAAGAGTATAAATAAATATAATGGTTAGAGAAGAATGGAAGACGACTTAAAGGCAAAATGTAAAATAGAATATTATTTTATATTCTATTTTACATTTTATTCTATTTTATATTATATTCTATTTTTAATCTCATATTACTATATCTGTCTTAAACGTATATTCATATACAGAAAGAATTATATGCAAATGGTCACAGTTAATTATTTTAGAATGTGAAATTATATTATTTTAGAATGTTATATAAAATATTTTTTTCTTGTTCTTTTTAAATACAGGCTGTTGAAATTAATAAAAAAAGCACTTTATTAGCTGATCTCATTCAAGCAGCGGGTATTCTGCCTGAAAGTGCTATGGAAACTCCAGTGATGACATCAAATAGTTTGCCAACAGTACCTGCAACAGTAACATCCAGAGATGTAACACCAGTTATTCTGGAACCAGCATCAGAAATGCCAGCGTCGCAAACAGATGTTTCAGATTCAGTTGTTGATCTACAAAACACAGTTATGCTAGAAGAAGTCTCAAGTACGTAGAAAAATTATCTTTAATGATGTATCTGAAAATAAAGAATTTGTATTTAATCAGGAATGATAACACATTTAAATGACAAAAAAAAGGTGCTGTAAACAGATATGCCTTCAGGTAGATATGCAAATAGCAGGTGGCTTGGCAGAAAAGTACTTTTAGTTTTTTTTTTTTTTTTTATTATAGACAAAAGTGCACATCTGCCATTTATAACATTTGTCTGGATGAAAAAACATTTTCATTCAGTTTCCGGACAAAAAAAAAATAGCATTTTCCACTGAGCAACCCTTGCCTGAAACTGATTAACTCAGCCACGGGGAAAAGCAAATTATCATTCCTGAATTTGCACTTTTGCTGCTGCCTGCAAGTGCAAAAAGCCTAGGGCCGAGTCTAGTCTTCTCTAGATGGAGAGGGCAGACACTTTTATAGACTTGCTTTTCCCCATGGCTGAGTTAATCAGTTTCAGGCAAGGTTGCTCAGTGAAAAATGCCAGTTTTTTTTGTCCGGAAACTGAATGAAAATGTTTCTTACAGTTAAATAGTTTTTCATCCAGACAAATGAAAAGCCATTTGTTCAGAATTATTGCAGATGCATAGTTGTCACCTCTTTGGATTTATGACAGAGTATCCATCTTTTATACTAGAGTTGGTACCATAGAGTTTCTCCATCTTTTTGCAAAAACACCATTTTTCTCCATCTTTTTCCTTTTTGGAAAAAAATAGCAAAACTGCATTAAAATTGGAATTTTAAATAAATTCTGTTATTTTTTTCTTAATTTTGTTAAATATGGCCATGATCAATACCTGAGAATAGTTTGCCATAATTGTTCAGTTAGCCAAAAAAATATTTTGCAGATTTTTTTCCGGTGCAATGCATACATTACAACCCAGAATAACTAGTCCTGATTTCACCTAGATATCTGTCCAACCTTCCTTAATTAAATTTATGCAAGCATTCTGGTTTAAAAGATTAAGATTAGGTGGAAAATGGTTCAATAGTTAATAACCTTTTAGCTGAAATTTTTTTTTTTTCTATCCGCTCTACAACTGTTCTTCCTTAATTTAAGTACATGCCTCTATTTTGCCACCATTGAAAGATGTCTGTTACAGGCATCCCTCAGGTTACCTGACTAATGCAAATCATATAAAAATCAATTGCTGAAAATTATTACAGGAGGCAAAAGTCTCATTAAAAAATAAATCCTATTGAAAATAATATAACAGTGTTGTTACATTTATGCTGCCTAACTTATTATGAGTTAATTTATATTACATAGATTTCAGTGTCTCTTGACAATATATGTTCAGCTATGCAGTTTTCTGTTACTTCACTTCAGTGTTCATTTTGGTCTAAGCCTTGAATAAAGGTATAAAAAGGTTTAGTAGTCTCTAAATTTATCTCTTGGAACATTTAACATTGATACTTGTGAGGTTCTTCAACTGTTAAACAGAATTTGAGTAATGCCCCCAAGGTCATCATTCTCTTGTGAAAATTAAAATCCAATCATTTAACTTTAACAATAGATATTTCTTTAGATATGTTCCTCATTAATGTTTTGATTAGCAGTTAGTGATCTCTTAATATGAAAATTCTCAGTATTAATTGTGAATTATTAGTAAAAATAAAATAAGAATATAATTCTCCCATGTTGATATAAGATGCTCCATCAGTCTCTTTTCTGTGTGAGCAATCCACCAAGTCTATTTCTAGTAAATTAGAGTTCCCCATGATAATACATTCATAACTGCGTACCCACTCCATTTGTCTGCATAAATTATCATATGTTCATCACACTTTGCTCTATAGCTTAGTTTCAATTTTGTTTCAATTTTGCCTTCTCATCACATCAGACTTACTCAATAAGACCTTCACAATTCTCATTTATGGAATATGCTCTGCTCAGATGCAAAACGCTTCTGCCGATAAACCAGATATGCTTTATACTGGTCATTAAGCACAAAGAAAACTCATTGGTCCAAAGTTCTTAAAACTTTGTTTTCATCTTCTAATGCATACCATGGGCCTTGCCATGACTTATTTTTCTAGCCTTTTAATAATAAAAAAAAAAAAAAAAAAGGTAATGTTTTTTGAAATAAAATAGGTAGACTAAAACCAAGTTGTGTATTTGCCATGAGCAGCAATTGATGACATTGACAACATATTGTCAGATTTGGGGTATGGGTGTAAAAAGGACATTATTATTCATGTGGGTACTAAGGATATTAAACAAACATGACCTGACAATTTGTTGGATAAATATAAGATCATGCTGAAAAAAATGTCATGTGTTGGAATGTTTATGTGTTTGTAATTCTGCCCAGACACGATGAGCTGTGAAAGCCTTGTGGATTAACTCAAGATTTGAAGGACTCTACAAAGCTTTGTGGGGGGAATTTTTATCAGCATGGTCAGCACTTGTAGATAGAAGGAATATATTTTGTAGACACTGTATTCATTTGAACAAAGGTGTGCATGGGTTTTTGCCACTAACATTGAGAATACCTTAAGGTTTCAGGGAAACTACTAGTTGAGGTGGGAGGAGAAAGAAGGGTAATACAGATATACATTTAACTGAAGATATCAAAGTAGCAGAATTTACAATAAGTTTTGGCAGTTAAAGAATTCTTTGGTCTAACTGTCAATTCCAGCTGCCTATGCTTTAGCATAGCACTGGTATTTGAAAGTTTAAAGGGCTGCTTTTTAAATTCTACAGGTTATGGATGCAGAGGACTTTAATTAGGTGGAGAGGTTTGTCACATTGATTAATTATCTAATTTTGAGACAAAATATCACATTATCAAAATCCTGGATATAACCACCATGTAACATGCACACTGTGGGTGATCACCAAGGTGTGAACCAATGTAAGCAGAGGTCGAGGTATGGTGTTCACACCACATGGAGGAATGCCGTCCCTCTGTGTTACCAGGCAATACTAGGTGGTAGATGACTCTCATCAACCGGTGCAATACCGCCACTTTAGTTATTGGAAGCTTGAAGTGGTGGAACCCATGTTTAGTCTCCAAAGCAAAGTTCCGGTTACCCATTTCCCATCTCTTCCATCATGCAGTATGACTTTTGAGGTTATGATGGACATCATGGCAGGATCCAATCTTCCTTACATTTCAAGGGTACAGCTCTAAAATGGTGTTGGCAAGCCAGCTGCTAGTTAGTACACTGGACCAAACCTGTTGGTAACTCTTTAGGAGGCTTCGGATCAGCTAGTGTATAATCTTGCTACCTCTATTCTGCCAGATACTGACTGGAGGGAGTCTGAGTAGTGTGTATGTGGGGGCATTGTCAAGGCCATGTTATGTCAAGGATCTGGGTATATTCTTACCATGTGTACGCAGCATCCAAAAATTTCATTACTTCATACAGCATGTCCCCCCCCCACTTTTTCTTACTATTGAATAAACCATGAATTGTCAAACTAACAGAGTAAGCTATTCTGCGAAAAGATCTAAACCTCCCAAACACTTCCTAGTTCATTTCACAAATACACGTGGTCTCAATTCTGATCTCAACGATGTCAATTTCCACTTTCAGTCTGCCAAACCCTATGTACTTTTTCTGACAGAATCTCAGTTATTGGTTGATTCAACTACTGCTCATCTCAGTTGCCAAAATTATTTGCTGTATGATTCCTTTCACTTCAAAGGTGATACTTGTGCATATGTCCGTTCCAGTATTCCCTGTCAGAGACTTGACAATTTGGAATCTCCTCTCTTTGATCTTCTCTGGCTTAAAATCTCTCTACCTCATTGTGTCAAATTCATCTGTTGTCTCTACCGTTCTCCTAACTCCACTAATCACTTCGAACTCCTTGACTTCCTCTCTTTGCAACTTGACTTTCTCCAGTCCAACTTTCCTAACAGTGAAGCAAATTTCCTTGGTGATTTTAATGTTCACAACTCCAGCTGACTTCTGTTTTCTAGTCACACCAACCCAGCTGGTCGAGATGCTGAGGCTTTTGCAATTACTAATGACCTTGCACAGATTGTTCATTGTTCACCTGCAAGAATACCGGACAATCCTAACCATACAAACAACACGCTTGATCTTTTTCTCACAAACAACCCTTCTAAGTACATGGTCGAAGTGAGTGGTCCTTTAGGCAACTCAGATCACATCTTGGTGATTGTCTCTTCTTCAATGGAGCCTTTATCTCATGGCTATTCCCAACCTCATGTTGTTTGTCACTACAAGAATGCACAATGGGGTGAACTGCGAGGTTTCTTTTCTTCTTTTTCTTGGTCGGATTACTGTTTCAAAACTTCAGATGTCAGCGTTTGCTCAAATCGTGTCAGCGAAATTATTCTTGTAGAATTGGAATCCTTTATCTCACAATCCACTTTAAAATCTCGACCTTTATCTAAACCTTGGTTTTCCAATAAATGTGCTAAGGCTGTTCAAGAGAAGAATGTTGCATATCGTAATTGACTTGTTTCAAATTCTTCAGTTTCATTTTCTGCCTACACCAAAGCTCACAACAATTGTGAAGCAGTTATTAATCAGTCTAAACTAGATTTTGAACAGGCTAAGAGTAGAAAACTTGCTTCTTGCTCTAATGGTAGCCGAGCATTCTGGTCTCTTGCCAAAGCTATTGGCCGCAACTTTTGCCCATCTCTGCTCCCACCTCTCTCAAAACCAGATGGCTCTTTTGTCACTTTAGCCAAGAATAAAGCTGACCTGCTAGCATCCCATTTTATTTCCAACTCATGTATTAATGATCTTGGTAAAACACCTCCCACCATTCCCAACACGCTCCGTTCAATGCATCATCCTGTGGTCTTCCGTCAAAAGGATGTCAGAAGGATTTTGACGAATCTTGATGCTAAGAAAGCTCCAGGTCCTGATGGTATTTCTCCACATTATCAAAACCTGTGCTCCTGAACTTACTCCTGTTATTTGCCTCCTTTTTTCACTTTCTTATTCCAAAGGTGTTTTTCCTTCTGCTTGGAAATTTGCTCATATCCAGCCAGTTCCTAAAAAGGGTGACAAATCCCTTCCATCCAATTTATCGTCCCATTGCAATTACTTCTACTCTTTTTCTAAAGTAATGGAGAAATCAATTAACCGCAAACTCTTAAACTACCTAGAAACATGCTGTATGATCAAGGATCGCAAGTATGGATTCCATCAGTGTCGATCCACTGATGATATTCTGGCTTATGTTATCCATTTATGGACAGATTCCAACGAAAAGTTTGGTGAAACATAAGTAGTTGCTCTCAACATCTCAAAGGCTTTCGATCGTGTTTGGCAAGAAGGCCTTCTAAACAAGCTTCCATCTTATGGTTTGCAAACTGTTTTATGTAATTGGTTATCCAGTTTTCTCTCTGATCGCTCACTCATTGTGATGGTAAATGGCTTTCTGTCTTCTAACTTCTCCACTAATGCTGATGTCCTGAAGAACTGAACTCCCCCAAGGTTCAGTTCTTTCCCCCACTCCTTTCCTCTTGTATATTAATGAACTTCTTCCATTGACCGGAAATCCTATCTGTAGTTTTGCAATTTTGAGAAACATTGCCCTGCTCAATCAGCTTCAACTTCTCAAATATCTGCTACCAATTCCTTAAATGTTGATCTCCAGGTAATTCTCCACTGGGCAAAGACCACTTAGTTGATTTCAATCCTTCTAAAACTCAGTCCTGTCTTATATCTTTCAAAAAGGATTCTTCAGCTCCTTTGCTTATCTTTGGTGACACTCCAATTTCTAGGTAAGTTTGTATATCTCTTTTGGGGATTGCCCTGGCTTCTAATCTCTCTTGGCACAAGCACATTGGAGCTTGTACAAATTGGAGCAGAATGGTATTAAGGGTAAGTTGCTACAATGGATAAAAGGATGGTTAAGTAGGAGAAGGCAGAGGGTGTTAATCAATGGGTGCTGCTCTTCGTGGACTAATGTTATTAGTAGAGTCCCACAGGGTTTTGGGGTTGGGTCCACTGTTGTTTTGTATATTTATCAATGATATTGATGAAGGTATATCAGGCTTAATGTCGAAGTTTGCAGATGATACAAAGGTTGGCAGGGTTGTTAATGATAGTAATGGCAGTGTGCTACTGCAACAGGATCTAGATAATTTGGGCAGATGAGCTAAGAAGTGTCAACTGAAGTTTAACCTTGACAAATGCAATGTACTGCATATGGATAGAAGTAACCCCACCGAAACGTACCAACTGTGTATTACTACACTTAAGGTGGTAGAAAATGAAAAAGACCTGGGAGTAATTGTGCAGTCAGATATGAAGTTTTCTGAGCAATGCAGACAGGCTGCCAGGGCAGGTCATGGAGTTTTGTCAATGATATATAGGAATTTTGCTAGCAGAGAAAAGGAGGTGATTGTCCCTCTGTATAAGGCAATGGTCAGGCCACGCCTTGAGTACTGCATACAGGTCTGGAGGCCTCATTTTAGGAAGGATGTAGATTTGCTTGAGCGTGTACAGAGAAGGGCAACAAGATTGGTGAGGGGGAATGAAGGGATCCTCTTACCAAGAGAGGCTTAAGTTCTGCAAATTGCAGTGGCTGGAGACTAGGCACCTGTGCAGTGATCTGATTGAGGTGAATAAGGTGAATATTGTTGAGCACGCTGAATTCTGATGGGATCCTTCCACTTGTTCAGATTATGAACCTAAGGGGGCATAAATTCAAATTAAGAAAGGACAGACGTAGAATAGATGTGTGGAAATTTTCCTTTAGCTAGCGGGTGGTTAATTGCTGGAACAGACTTCCATCTGTTGTTGTGGAAGTAGATTGGTTAAATAAATTTAAGGAGGAACTGGACAGGCATTTGGAGGAAAAGGTGTGGTTTTTTTTTTTTTTTTTTTTTTTTGGCTGATGCTGCATAAGCTCATACACTTGCTTTCTTGCATCACATGCCACTACTACTACGTTACAAATATTGCTTCCTCTGCATCTAAAAAACTTGGTTTTCTCTTTCACTCTTGCCATTAATTTTCTTCCAAACAGCTGTTCACTCTGAACAAATCGCAAATCCGCCCTAGTATGGAATATTGTTCCCACATCTGGAGCAGTGCCCCCAAAACCTCTCTCAGACTTTTAGATTCCATTCAGAGAAAGCATTTAGGTTAATTAATGACTCATCTCTAACAGAGTCTCTCCACTCGCTGTCTCATAGATGTACTGTTTCTGCTGAATACCTCTTCTACAGATTCTTCCATGGGCACTGTTCTTCTGAATTGGCTTCTATAATTCTCGCTCTCTCTTTCAAAACAGTCCGAACACGTGCAGCCACCAGCCAACGTCCATTTACGGTCCTACTTCAAACTCAGAAAACCAATTTTTCATCTTCCTCATTTATTCATTCAACTGCCGTTTTCTGGAACAACTTTCCTTCATATATATTTTCTGAAAATTACAGTCCACAGAAGTTGAAGTCTAATGTCAACAAATATCTTCTCAAGCTCCAACCCAAGCACAGTACTAAGTAATATAGGTACTTAGTACTGTGCTTTTGCATTTAGTTTTGCATTTTAGTACCACAGTACTAAAATGCAAAAACTTTGGGGGGTGCATTGTGGCCACAGAAGCCAATGCACCAATAACTAACAAAAAAAAAAAAAAAAACTCTCTCGTGTTTTGGGTTTTCATATAAAAAAAAAAAAAAAAAAAAGATATAGAATTTTAAAGACTTTTTGGTTTTAATTAGTAGTAAAAGCCTATACAGCCATATAATAGTGCCACCACTGGAAAAAGGCATGGTGACTTACTCCAGTATTTTTCACCGGAACTCTTTATGAACAAGCTCAAGAATTTCGTAATGCTAGGAAAGGTCAATGGAACAAGGAGAAGAGGTCGGCAAAGAACATGCTGGCTCGACACCATCAAGAGCAGCACTGGTATGAGCATGAAGGACTTGTAAGAAGCTGTTGAAGACCGGACAGCATGGAGGCAGCTCACCCATAAAATCTCGTGTTTTGGGTTTTCATATAAAAAAAAAAAAAAAAAAAAAAGATATAGAATTTTAAAGACTTTTTAGTTTTAATTAGTAGTAAAAGCCTATACAGCCATATAATAGTGCCACCACTGGAAAAAGGCATGGTGACTTACTCCAGTATTTTTCACCGGAACTCTTTATGAACAAGCTCAAGAATTTCGTAATGCTAGGAAAGGTCAATGGAACAAGGAGAAGAGGTCGGCAAAGAACATGCTGGCTCGACACCATCAAGAGCAGCACTGGTATGAGCATGAAGGACTTGTAAGAAGCTGTTGAAGACCGGACAGCATGGAGGCAGCTCACCCATAAAATCTCCAAAAGTCAGCTGCTACTGAACAGGTGAAAACAACAACAAATTAGAGGCTGAAGTCCCCCCCCCCCCAAAGTCGCATATTTGTTCTTGTTTCATTTATGGGCTGAAGATGATAGTACAGTAACTTGAAATTTACAAAAACCATACAAGAAAAGTAATGTGTAGAGCTAAAATCATAAACCATATAATGGGATCTCCTCATTATACCAAAAATGCATGACAGCTGGGTTTGGGTGTATTTGATGAGCTGTATTTATGAGTGAATGAAGCATACAAATACACAAGTATGTTTTTGCTTAAGAAAAAAAAAAATTACTGTAGCATTGCAGTTTTAGCACACAGCTTTGTAGCTGTGTATAGAGAATGCTAATTACTTTATGATTTAAATAGAAAAAAAAAATAAGAAAAATACCACTTTTATAGCTGAAAATTGTTACCCCAGCTCTCATCTACAAAGTCAAATTGCATTGTGACTAGCCTAGTGAACCATCTTTGCACCTTATACAGCTGCAATAAAATTACCACTGAAAATGCAAAATGAATTTTGAAAGAATCAAAGTTTTCTCATCAAAAATTAATTAAACTATTTTCTAAACTAAAATAATTTTAAGTAGATACTCTTGATAATTTGCACTTTTATCACATATGCTTTGATAGTATATTTCACTAAAAGTATACTTGAAATAGTGTGCTATATTTAACTTCATATACATATAGTGTGTGTTAAATCCAGTATTTAACTGTGGAAAATATTTCATTCTTACCCATTTTACTTTCAAAAGGGGATAATTTATGAAGTTGCAGAAAAGTTCATAAGATCAAAATATGAGTTTGTGAACTGGAAGCTCATTGTATTACAAATACCCCAATACTGACATCCACCAGTATAAATTGCAGTCATATTACCATCAGAAGTTCTCAAATGGTACTTGTGCAGTGTTCAAAAATATGTAACCAGATACCTGGCAGCTGCCAATTTCAGTAATTTTAACTATTCTTCCTGTAACTGTTTTCAGCAATTCTTGATTTTAAATTACTAATCTGTTTGATTTTCAGATGTGTTTTTCTCATCATTGGAAGAAGTAATGGAAAAAAAAGTCATTTGAACTTATTTTTGCATAGCATATAAAACCACATACTGTATATTAGATGCACTTTCAAATTAATTTATTATATAATGTACTAGTAGAAAAAGATGGACAATATTACATTTTTATGTTATGTTTAGCTTCTTCACAAGTTCTAGAACTAAATGAATGGATTGGTCATGCTGCTCAGGATGACTCAGAAAATCCCTCAGGTTCACTGATTGAGACTGTTGAAACAAAAGAACCAGAGTTAACAACAGATACCAAAGAAGATCCACAACCATTACCACCACAACAGCAAGAAATTATAGGATTAGATCCAAATACCACATTAAGTATTCAAGAAATAAGTGTTCCTATTGAAGAGCTTCAAGAAGGCCAAATACTTGAAATACGTAAGTATTTATTAAAGACATCATTTACCCACAGAATTTTCCTTGTGTGTGTTTTATAAGTTAAAAAAAATCTATATCTGTCAAAAATAGCTTCACACATTTGGTGTCATATTACTTTCTATACATAAAAGAAATATTGTCTTGAGAAAAATTTAGTACAAACCCAAAGTTACAGTTACTTTGCAATATGATTTCCATTAATGCAACATATCCCAGCAATAATCAACTTCTTTCCAGGTGCTTTGTAATTAATATAGATGATGTAACTGTATCAATCATTGCAGTAATCCTTCTCTTCAAGTTGTTCACATTAGTTGTGGTGGGGGAAGGGATGTTTATGTGTCTGGTCTCTTAACATAAACACACTATTGGTAGGCTGACCACTGGTGTTACACCAGTGGTTGGACTACCAATGAGGCCTGGTGAACAAGTGGCCACAGAATTTGACCCACACCCTATCAACCTGGAAAGTGGAGATCCAGGCAGCCTTGAGCATACTTATGGAGGTTGGGTGGAGGATGTACCATCTTGTTGAAAGAACACATAGTTGTCAGAATCATCCTGAGAAATTTGCAGGATTAGGTAATTTTCTGGCTTGTCTTGGTACGATACATACATAGGACTGGTGATTGTTCTTTCTGTGAAGAAGAATGGACTATAACCTTTCTGCAACTTGCAGCATAAAACATTAATTTGGGGATTCTTTTCTAAAACTATTTTGGGTTTTGGAACACACATTGGGTGTGTCTTGTCCTTAATTTAACCCTGCAAAAAGATATCTGGTGGTGGGTGATCCATTGGACTCACATGTTGGCCTTTGACATAACCCTGCACAATGTCCAGTGGTGTGGGTCTGGTGAGTGAGCTGGCTGCAGAATTGAGCCTACACCCCTACATTTTACCCGGAAATTGTAGATCCAAAAAGTCTCAGAGATTTTTATGGAAATGATAGTGGCGGGGGGGGGGGGTGCACCATCTTGTTGGAAGAGCATGCTGTTGCCAGGATCATCATCTTGAGGAATTTGCAGAATCAGGTAATTCTCCAACATGTTTCAGTACACTAGACTAGTGATTATTCTTTTTGTGAAGAATGGGCCATTTATCTTTTCTAACTTTTAGTGCAAAAACACTAATTTTGAGACTATCTCAGGCATATTCAAAACTGTGTCAGGATTTTCAATTCCCCACACACTCACTTTGTGGGTGTTTGCCTTGCCAGTGATGCAGAATGTCCAGTCGCACTAAACGCAAAAAGTTTAAGCAGTTTATCTTCTGGTGTCTTAGTAAGCATATCCACACAATGTCTGCTCTTGTCATCGGCTGTAATGGCTTGTGCCAGCTGCAGCTTTTATGGATTTTGAATTCATCTGCTTCCACAACACTCTCCACTGTATTTTTTATGGTACCTCAACAATTTCCTTGTTTATGGTAGGCCTGCTAGTATCTTACTATAATATGCAGAATATCTGGTAGCTACAAAAGCATTTTTCACTTGTATATTGAATCTGCTCTGTGGAGTTATCAAAACTTGTACAAAATTTTCACTTAACTTGCGCCGACCGGGCTAGCCGAGTGGGTAAAGTACCTGCCCGGCAACCCACAGGTCGCGGGTTCGATTCCCGCCTCGGGCTTGGATCAAAGTACTGCAAAAACCTTGGGAGGTGCAATATGGCCACAGAAGCCGATGCGCCAACAACTACCAAATCAAAAAAAAAAAAAAAAAAACTTAACTTGCATTGTAGACTTTTTCTAAAAATGTAAGTTTTTTTGTCAAAAACATGTCCTAAGAAACGGACACTATTTTAACTGGGATTATCTGTCCTTTCAGCCTGAGTTCTGGATCCGGGTGCAGATTCCTTTTTCTAACATGTTTCAGTACACTGTTACTGAAAAAATATTTCAGTAACAAAAGACCACATATACATTTCTGCAGAAATGTATATGTGGTCTTTTGTTACTGAAATTTTATATCCATATCTTTCTGTCCATTTTATGACTTTGTTTATAGCTACTTGTAATTGTCGTTCTGTTGTCTTCATATGCTGTACTTTCAATCTTTTATTGATGCACTGTACAATAAAGTATTTTAAAAAAAAATCAAAATATTCATGTTGTTAAATATACATAAACACGCCTTTTTTCACAAAAACAAATTTTTAAACCACACTCTACCATCAACAGCAGAGTAGATGGGAACAAACACCCAAAGGGGAAAGTCATCTTTTATTGATGCGCTGTACAATAAAGTATTTAAAAAAATATATATATATTCATGTTGTTAAATATATATAAACACACCTTTTTTCACAAAAACAAATTTTTAACCACACTGTACCAGCAACAGCAGAGTAGATGGGAACAGACACCCAAAGGGGGAAGTCACTAGGGAACTCTGATATGCACATCCGCAAATTTTTAACAGAATCTTGGCTAGTTTCTGTTTTCAGTATGCACCTTCTGTAGTGCATTTTCAAATTCTTGATAATGCCTTGATCCATTGGCTGCAGTTTAGACAAGGCATTCGAAAGGAAGAAAACAAGCTTCACACTTGTACGTTTCGAAATTATTGAGTGAAGGTGGGCAGGGCAGTTGTCGACAATCAAAGAGATTTTTTTGTTTTCTTTCATCTTTCTATCGAATTTTAAAATCCACTCTTCAAAAATTTCACTTGTCATCCGAGATTTTTTGTTGTAGTTGTAGTCCGACTCTAACGACTTTACTCCTTTGAAACATCGAGCATTGTGCTCTTTCTGCACTAGAATTTGTTGCCGTTTCTGTTTACCCTAAACAGCACTGCAGGTAGCTACTTTAGCAATCAGTAACAAATTAGCTTGAAACTCCAACTTTATACTTTTTTTTTTTTACTGCTTCTAGCACATGCTGACTGTGATGAACATATTTATAAACTTTTAAAGTTGTGAAGCTACTTTTGACATTCCCTGTATAAAATGAGAACTGCATTGGAATAACTTTCCTAACTGTAAAATCAAATATACTTTTACAGCAAAATTGCTGGATTTTAATAATTAGTGGAATCATCAGGAGAAGCTAAAAAAAACCTTTTATTTATGGTAGGGTCCTGATTATCCAAGGTGGATGGGAAATAAATATGCCTAGATAATCATATTAGGACTAGTGCATTTTGGGTCAGTTAAGCGGCTGCCCCAATTATCTGAAGTTTCACGTAAAAAAAAAAAAGTTAAAAATACAATGGACCCCCGCTTTGCAATTGGTTCACTGTACAATCAAATCACGTTACGATGGAGTCACCATAGTAAAGTACCGTTCACTATACGACGTGTAGTAAGTGCTGGTCGGTCATTATGATCACGTTTGTAAATTGAATTTTAATTTTATTAAACAGCGATTCTAATTAGCGAAAATAGGAGGAATATTATCCACAGGCTATAAAAGTAAAGATGTATTAAGCACAAATTTACCCTTTATTACCTTACCGATTAAAAAATTAAATGATACGTGAAAATCAGAAGAACATACGTGATAATTGGAATAATTAATATGTACTGTAATATGTATATACTAACTAGTTGACATTTGTGGGTGGGGGTTAAAATTTAAAACAGTAAAAAGATAAGCAATCAATAACAAAGAACACGGCACAAACAAATTACAAGTTACGAAGCTTTAAAAATAGGAATGAAGAGAAGATTCAGAAAATTAATTTTTTTTATATGATTGAAGATTCCGTGGAAGTGTAAACACATTTCACCATAATAATCCACAGAATTCCAGCTGTCGGTATTATCGCAAATTCAATAAGATCGAGTTTACTATCCATTTATGATAGAGTGCACTAACAGAAAAGCCCAATAAACAGGTGACTGCTAATTTTTTTATGGTTGTGACTTCCAGAAATACGACTGAACCACGTGGTAGGGTAATCTCCAGTGCTGCAGTCTCCTGCCCCAATTAAATGGCATGTTGTCCCAGTTAAGCGAAGTAAACCCTGGCTATTTTCTTGATTGGATTCTGTTTTTTAAGATTTGCCCCAAATAAATGGCTGCCCCGATTAACCGGTGGCCCAAATAACCGGAATCCACTGTATTTATAAAAATATACAAGGGGGTATCAAAACATTCGTAACCTGACCTAGATAAAACATCAGTAGAAAGATGCCATTTTTAATATAAGTTGTCTACATATTCAGTAGCTAACATGCGAAATTTCATTCCCGTAGGTGGTCGTACACCAGAGGTGGAGCCTGAAATCTGAGGAAGAATGCTATGGTTGACAAAGTGGCATATCCAGCATTGATCAAGTTCGTGCATTTGCAGGGCAAGGAAGCTCAGGAAAGTGACGAAGAAATGAAAGCTGTGTACGGGCTGGAGTTCCAGTGAGGTCGTACAAGTGCCTTTGACGAGCCAAGAGAAGGAAGGCCATCAACATCCACAGACAGTGAGACGGTTGCATAGATTGAGCAGCTGGTGCTGAGTGACAGACGTGTGACAATTCATTTCATTGCAGCATTTTACATGACCATCTGCACGTGTCTAAGGTCTGTGCATGATGGGTTCCAAGATTGCTGATGCCTTTGCAGAAACAGTGCGGTGTTCTCGACAACTGTTGGATTTGTGTAATGCAGATGTTGAGAACTTTTTTGATCGGTTGGTGACAAATGACGAATGCTGGGTGTACGGATATGATCCGGAGACTAAACATGTCAAAGCAGTGGAAGCACACTTCTTCCCCACCTCCCAAAAAGGCAAAGGCCGCTCCATCTGCGAAGAAGGTGATGTTGATGATGACAGAAAAGGGGTAATCTTGACAGATTACCTACCTTGTGGTTCCATACTTCTGTCAGACTGTACCGGCTCACATGGCTGTTGCCACCACCAACTTTGTTGTCCAGTGCAGCTTTGAACTATTACAGCACCCACCCTATTCTCCCGACCTAGCACCATCAGACTTCTTGTTTTGAGAAATGAAGAAACCATTGCGTGGATGGCACTTTGATTCATCTCAGGAAGTCATCAATGAAGTGGAATTGCGGTTTTGGGCAAAAAGTGTGGCCTTTTTGCCCAAAACGACAATTCTATGTATTCTTCTTTTGACTATTCTCCAGAACCACAATTCTATGTATTCTCCTTTTGTCTATTCTCCAAAACCACAATTCTATGTATTCTCCTTTTCTCCACGAATACATAGACTTTTGTCTATGTATTCATGGAGAATACATAGACTTTTATCTATGTATTCTCCATGTATAGTAAATGTTATACTCCATGTATAGTAAATGTTACTATACGTGAAGAATACATAGACAAGGATTAAAGTTCCTGTGGAGTTTCACCTTTCTAGGGCTATTACATGTACAGTAAAGTGTGAGTTTACTGCACTCACACTTTACTGTATATGTGTGAGTGCAGTAAACTTTACTGCACTCACACATGTACAGTAAAGTTTAAAAGTCAAGGCATTAAACTTTTAGAGTCAAGTTTAATGCCTTGACTTCTATGATCAAGGCATTAAACAACTGATCCATAGATGGGAGAAATGTTACTATACATGGAGAATACATAGACAAAGATTAAAGTTCCTGTGGAGTTTCACCTTTCTAGGGCTATTACTGCTAGGTAAGGGTATGAACTTTTTGATACCTCCCTCGTACTATGGCATGAGAAGATTTGACAAAATTCAAATATGTACATATTTTTTGGAAAAGGGAAGCAGTGAAGGTTATGTTTTTAGTGTGGTTGTCCTTGCATATAGCACCATGTAAATCTTGAAGGAACATCGTGTTAACAAGAGTAATGCCTCCTTGTTGTATGTAACCAAGTAGAAACGACTAGTTAAAGTTGACATTTTAGCACCTTTTTTAATATTTACTGGTAACTTAAAATTTTTCTTCAATAGAAAAAACAATCCTTTTCCATTTTGGCATGTGGATGCACATGGATGCAGATTTAAAAAAAAAATCAGAACATTAAATTAACATTGTCCTTCCCCCCCCCTTTTTTTTTAATTTACATTTGTTTGCTACAGGTATAAAATGCTGCTTTTAGAGTGCACTCACACATGTACAGTAAACATAACAAATATTGTGAAAAGCTCAGCATAAAAAATCTCTGTTGTATTGACTCTGGATGATACCAATCAGGAACTGAAAAGAATGCAGTATCTAACATTTGTTCTAACTGAGTGTGCGAAGAAGATGTTTATGTTTTGATTTTTGTTATATTATGCTTAGTCTCTCCATATCAATAATTGATTCCATATGACATTTTTCAGCCACATAAAGATAACCATCATATTTTATCAAATTTTGCTTAAGAAACCATTGCATTTGTATTAGCCTTGAAGATATTTGATTCACAGTACTGTAGTAAGTGGAGATGGGGAAATCCCTGGTGCTGTTAGACCCAAAGCACAGTACTATAGTGCACAATTATTGCAATTTGAATGCTTCTATATTGATGAACTGTGGTTACTTGTTTGACAGAAAATATTGTGTGCACTTTTAATGCTATTATATTAGCATATTCACTTTATCCCATGAGCCTTTAAGACTAGAAATTTGTTGGGATGAGTTTAGGTAGAACTGGATAAAGGTGGTCGAGGCAGAATCATTTCTGCATGTGGTCCTGTGGTTGTGGGCCTGCAGGTCACACCTATCCAGGGCACTGGTGGGGTAGCCAAACCTCACCAAATGTCTTAACCCTAGTAATCTCAGTGCACCTCTTTTCGGCAGAAGTAGAGTGGGTCCAGGCGCAGGTGAGTAGGGCTCGTGCCGTTCTGAGAAGATGGCTGCATGCGTGTGCTGGCCAGTAATTAGTGAACTGGCCAGCACACATCGGCTTGCGATAGGCTGGTGTCTTCAGACCCATGCCCTCGCGCCAGACAAGGGTATTCCTTGGGGTCGGTTGCTCGATCCCCAAGGAATGACCACAAACACATCATCCATGTAAAGGCACAAAAAGGCAATGGGATCTGGCAAACCCACAAATGTGCAACTCTCCAGCTCCTCCATTGTGATTTTTGCCATAACTGAACTAACTGGGGAACTCATGGCTGTACTGTGTATCTGTCGGTAAATGGAGTCACCAAACATGATGGCCCCACCAGTCAAGCACAAACTAATGGCAGTGCAAATGTCCTTGGAAGTTAGAGAAGATCTGTTGCTCACGTTTTGGTCCCGTCTAGAAACTCCTTGGCACACATGATGGCCAGTTCGACTGGGATTGAAGTGAAAAGAGACACCACGTCAATTGAGACCATGACTTGATTGTCCAAGATGAATAGGGTATGAATCCGGAACAGGAATTCCCCACTGTTAGAAATGGTGTTGGCAGTCTTGCCTACTAGTGGCAAGAGAAAACTTGAAACGAACTTAAATAATTGATAGGTCATGGAACCACAACAGGAGACGATGGGTCTTAAGGGCACTCCTTCCTTGTAGACCTTTGGTAGACCGTAGAACTGCGGAATCTGGCAGCTGGAGGCATGTAGATGCCAATGCATGGATTCAGTGACTTTCCCCGATGCAAACCAACTGTTGATGAAGTTGTTTGCCTTGGACTCCCATTGCTCCAGAATCTTGACAGGAGAGACAAGCATGGGTTGGTAGACTGAGGTGTCTCGTAGGAGTAATAGGGCTTTTGCTTCATAGTCGGAGCAGCTAAAAACAACCGTTCGGCACCCCTTGTCCGCCAGAAGGACGACAATGGAATCATCTTGTTTCAATGTGTTGAGGGCAGAGATTTAGCGTCGACAGAGATTAGAGATGACAGGGTGAGCATGATGTGAGATCGCCGTGCTTTTCAGACAAATCACATTTCGTTATATTAGCATTGGGAGAGGATACACAGAATAAAAGGTTAACGGTGGCGCTGCAAGCAGAGGCAAAAGTGATACTTGCACTGCTTCTATAGAATGAGCAGCAGCATGGAAGGCAAGACAAAGGAGATTTCCAAGACTGTTGGGAGTCATAGTGAAACAAATAAATACATGGGCTGTATTAAGGTAACTAAGAGTAGAAACAGGTGCATGTATACTTGGATATACACCAATGCTAGGAGTATAGTTAATAAATTTGATGAGCTTGAAGTGCTAGCCAAGAGATCAAAGGCGGATATTGTTGAGATATCAGAGACGTGGTGTCACACGTCTCTGATATCTGTCACTGTTGTTTTGTATAAATATACAAAACAACAGTGGACCTAACACCGAACCCTTAGTGGAGTCCCACAGGGTTTGGTGTTAGGTCCACTGTTGTTTTGTATATTTATCAATGATATTGATGAAGGTATATCAGGCTTAATGTCGAAGTTTGCAAATGATACAAAGGTTGGCAGGGTTGTTAATGAGTAATGGCAGTGTGCTACTGAAACAGGATCTAGATAATTTGGGCAGATGGGCTAAGAAGTGGCAACAGAAGTTTAACCTTGACAAATGCAAAGTACTACATATGGGTAGAAGTAACCCCAGAAAAATGTACCAACTGTGTGGTACTACACTTAAGGTGGTAGAAAATGAAAAAGACCTGGGAGTAATTGTGCAGGTAGATATGAAGTTTTCTGAGCAATGCAGACAGGCTGCCAGGGCAGGTCATGGGGTTTTGTCAATGATATATAGGAATTTTGCTAGCAGGGAAAAGGAGGTGATTATCCCTCTGTATAAGGCAATGGTCAGGCCACGGCTTGAGTACTGCGTACAGGTCTGGAGGCCTCATTTTAGGAAGGATGTAGATTTACTTGAGCGTGTACAGAGAAGGGCAACAAGATTGGTGAGGGGAATGAAGGGATCTTAAGAAGAGAGGCTTAAGGGGAATGAAGGGATCTTAATGAAGAGAGGCTTAAGTTCTGCAAATTGCAGTGGCTGGAGACTAGGCACCTGCGCGGTGATCTGATTGAGGTATATAAGGCCTTGAATGGGTTGAGCAAGCTGAATTCTGATCGGATCCTTCCACTTGTTCAGATTACGAACCTAAGGGGACATAAATTCAAATTAAGAAAGGACAGATGTAGAATAGATGTGCGGAAATTTTCCTTTAGCCAGCGGGTGGTTAATTGCCGGAACAAACTTCCATCTGTCGTTGTGGAAGTTGATAGGTTGAATAAATTTAAGGAGGAACTGGACAGGCATTTGGAGGGAATGGTGTGGTTTTTTTTTTTTTTTTTTTTGGCTGATGCTGCATAAGCTCATACATTTGCTTTCTTGCATCACATGCCACTACTACTACTACACAGATATAAGCAGTGCAGAATTGGAATTTGGGGAGTACAATGTGTACAGAAAGGATAGATAGGATGGGAAGGGAGGAGGGGTTATGCTGTTAGTTAAGAAACACATAAAATCTAAGGAGTGCATCCAATTCATGTTGGTGAACAATGCAGTGTTGAGTCTTTGGTGTGATATAAGCACTGGGAAAGGAAAAATGACAGTAGGCGTGTGTTTTAGGCCTAATGAATCTGATGAGTATAATGAGCAATTGTGCAGAGAAATAGTGGGCCAGTAAATCAGAATGTCTGATAATGGGAGATTTTAACTTTCCAGATATCGACTGGAATTTGTGGGTTGGTCACTCACACACTAGCAAGACTTTTTTGGATTTATTGGATGACTTTTTTCTACAGCAGCATATTCGAGAGGCAACCAGAGGGAGTAATACTCTTGATCTGATTATTAACATGCTAATGCTAACAGTGATTATTCATGCATTAAGAATTTGCAGATAAAGGAATGACTAGGTGACAGTGATCACAATGCACTCATATGGGAATTACTTAAAGATGTAACTACCATCAAGGCTAAAAGGAAGGGCTTTCACTTTTGTAAAGGTGAATACAGGGGTCTCAGACAGTTTTTAAATTTTGTACAGTGGGATCAACTGATGATGTTACCAACATTGAGTTCTAAGTGGGAAGCCTTTGGGGACTTAATCTTGGAGGCTACTAGGCTTTTCATTCCAATTAGGAAATGATGCTCAAGGTTCAGGCTTAAATGAATGCCAGATGAATTAATGAGGCTCGTGGCCGAGAAGAAATATGTATGGGATGCATATAAATTATCAGGTGACACAGAAGCCTATGGCAAATATAAGCTGTCTGCAATCAAGTTACAAAGGAGGTTATGCAGTCGAAAGCAGATTACGAGAAATCTTTGGCAAAGGATGCAGAGAGTTCTTTACTTATGTAAGCTCTACAAGGAAAGCGATGAATCAGATTGTACCACTTAACGTAGATGGATTGACTCTTGATGATCATGCTCAGATATCTAATAAACTGAATGAGTATTTTGCATCTACATTCACACATGAGGAGTTATTCAATGAGAGGAATGCCAAAAGTTTATCAAACAGCGAGCTAAGTGATTTTGTAAAAACTGACAGCAAAGTGGATGATAAATTGTTGAAGTTAACCATAAGGAAGGCACTTGGGGTGGACTGGATCTATCCAGTTATATTAAAGGAGGAAGCAAAGGAAGTAAGCAAACTCTTAGCCATAATTATGACAGCTTCCTTGGACTCAGGGGAGGACCCAGGGACTGGAGGTGTGCAAATGTATCACCAATTCACATAGGGGTTTTAAAGATGACACAAGTAACTATAGACCTGTTAGTTTAACTTATGGTCCAGGGAAAATAATGGAGTCATTTGTTAAATAAGCATTGCAGGATCAACTAAACAAGACTGCAGCAATAGTTAAGACACAACATGGCTTTGTTAAAGGGAGGTCTTGTCTGACCAGTTTGATTGGATACTTTGTGGTCACAAAGGAACTGAATGTCAAAAATAATTTTGATGTCATATACTTGAATTTCTGGAAAGCTTTTGGTACTGTTGCACATGCAAGGCCGCCGTAGCCTAGTGGTCAGGCGCGCGGGTGCATAAGTACACGTGCCTTGAGTGACCGGGGTTCAAGCCCATGACTGCTGAATACGGTTCTGTTTCTTGTATTCTGTGTATCTTGTAAACTCCTCTGACCGTTTGGTATTCCCGGAGTATAAACAGAAAATTTACATGGAAGACTGCTTTACAAATTGGAGAGGTATGGCATTAAGGGTAAGTTGCTACAATGGATAAAGGGATGATTGAGTGGGAGACGACAGAAAGTGGTAATCAATGGACACTGCTCTTCGTGGACCAATGTTATTAGTGGAGTTCCCCAAAGTTCGGTGCTGGGCCTATTGTTGTTTTGTGTATTCATCAATGATATTGATGAAGGTATATCAGGATTAATGTCCAAGTTTGCAGTGATACAAAGGTTGGCAGGGTTGTTAATGACAGCAAAGACAGTATGCTACTTCAACTGCATCTAGATAAGTTGGGCAAATGGGCTGAAAAGTGGCAACTGAAGTTTAATATTGACAAATGCAAAGTACCTCATATGGGTAGCATAAACCAAGAGAAACGTACCAACTATGTGGTACTACACTCAAGGAAGTGGAAAGTGAAAATTACCTGGTGGGGGTGGGGAATTGTACAGTCAAATATGCAGTCTGCCATTGCAGGTCATGGAGTGTTGTCAATGATATATAGGAATTTTGCTAGCAGGGACAGGAAAGTGATTATCCTGTTGTATAAGGCAATGGTCTGACCACACCTAGAGTACTGTGTACGGGTCTGGAGGCCTCATTTTTGGAAGGATGTAGAGTTGCTATAACAAAGAAGGGCAACAAGATTGGTGAGGAGAACATAGGGGTGCTCTTACCAGGAAAGGCTTGCATTCTGCAAATTGCAGCACCTGGAGAGTAGGCATCTGTGAGGTGATCTGATTGAGGTGTATAAGGCCTTGAATGGGTTGAGCAAGCTGATTGCTGATGGCATCCTTCCTCTTGCTCAGATTTAGAACCTGACAGTGCATAGATTCAAATTGAGGAAAGACAGTTATAGAATGGATGTGCTGAAGTTTGCCTTTAGCCAGTGGATGGTTGATTGGTGGAACAGACTTCCATCTTTTGTTGTGGATGTTGAAAGCCTAAATAAATTTAAGACTGAGCTGGACAGGCAGTTGGAACAAATGTAGGGGTGAAATAGGAGTTTTTTTTTGGCTGTTGCTGCATAAGCTTGCTTTCTTGCATCTGATGCCTATGCTAATGCTAATTAACAGAGGTATACAATGCAAGAAGCTGACCAGACTAGCCAGGTGAGTAAAGTGACTGCCTGGCAACCCAAAGGTCGTGGGTTCAAATCCCACCTCAGGCTGGCTTGGATCAGAGAGGTGCATTATGGCCACAGAAGCCGATGCACCAACAACTTAGAAAAAAGAAAAACAATGCAAGAAAGCAAGCTTATGCAGCATCAGCCAAAAAAAAAAAAAAAAAAGCACCTCCCATTTCACCTCTCCTTTCATTCCAAATGCCTCTCCAACTCAGCCTTAAATTTATTTAGGCTATCAACTTTCACAACAAAAGATGGAAGTCTGTTCCACCAATCAATCACCCGCTGGCTAAAGGCTAATTTCCACACATCTATTCTACAACTGTCTTTCCTCAATTTGAATCTATTTCCCCTCAGGTTCTTAATCTGAGCAAGACGAAGAATCCCATCAGCATTCAGCAATGTATGTCAGTATATGCTTCAACACAATCTCAGTGATAGGGGAAGAATGGCAAACTTCATTCCCAGGGTAAGTAAATCCAATTGTTCTACACACAAGTGCTTGTCGCTTAAATTCAGTACAAACTGTGTGCAGTCTGTTGCAGCTGTTCTTTTTGGTAACGGTAGTTATAGGACTCACAAACTAAATTTGTAAATTTACACTGTTGTCGGGTACGATAATGCTCAGATTCCCTGACTGCCTGGGAGCACAAGGTCTGGATCACATTGGAATAAATGGAGGTGGGAACTAAACTCCTTAGTTTGGGCATGAGGGCCGCTTTACTGGTGGAAGCTCCTTGCAAGTCATGGAGGCAGCTAATCCAAATGTTTAGGGTCCTGTAGCTGAAATTTTGGCAGGTGCGCTGGATGATGCGGTGAGATTTACAGCTGTGGGCAAACCTGAGATGCTGCCCACCTCTGGCTATAAAGATGAAATTTTTGTGTAGTTTCACGACTATGCTGTACTTGCGTTGGCCAAAAACAGTTCGGATATAAGCAAAAAGGCCTATGTGCTCTGGGGTTCATATTCAATAATCTGCTACATCTGGCTCAACTTCCTGTTCTAATTGCCTTGCCATCTGTACAATGTTATTAGTTACATTCGGAACAGGATTTTCAAATCCTTCGATGTCATCAAGCAACTGTGGACATAACTTTTCTAGGCCCCTTGCAGTGTTTTTACCTTCATGTCATTCCAAGCATCTAATTGGATTATGAGAATTAAGTTATTATTTAACTTTTTTTAATTATTAAATTAATGTTATTTGATTTTAACTTAAATATAATTGTATTTGGAGAGCCTGTTTATCATCCAGCAACATTATTCAGGGAACAAGTTTTTTGAACCAGATTGAAACAAATCAGTTTTGCAAAAAAAAAAAATTTACAGTACTCAAAAGTTTCCATTATTTTGCATATCAGTTATGTCAGTTATAATGGGAGAACCTACAAAACACTTATGAAAGAAAAATAATTGATGTACAGTGGTCCTTTGTTAAGAAACTAACAGATGCTCAAGGAAGCATGAAATATAAAAATTTATTGCAAGTTGTTCTTGCCATTTTAAAAATTCCTCCTAGTAATGTGTTGTCAGCATACTAGTTTTGGAAATGCTCTTGGCAGCCAAATCTGAACAGCAGTTGACTCAAGATTTCTGAAGAGAAATCTTGAGTCAATTCTGAAGTCTGCTCAGCTGTAGTATCTTTCTTGAAGCAGTTGTAATCAACTGATGTCTAACAGACAATCCAAACAGAAACCCACAGGTGGAAAAAAATATTAGCGAAGCTAATGTTTAAAAGCATACTGTACTGGTAAACAATCCTGTGGCTGTATTTCAATGTAATGTTTATTTTGTCAGTGAAACTTAATTCCTAGTACAGTAAGCCTGCTGTTATTTTCTGAAAAATTTCCTGTTTTCCTCCTACCTACAAATACCTAATCACCAGCTTTTTGAAAGTAGGTAGATGTGCATATGTGGTCATGTAATCCTTTACTTTTAACCACAACTGGCAGCTACATGCAACAAAAATTGGAATAACATCTGTCCTAGCAATTTCCAGTTATCAGAATTCGATTGTGATGTGTACAGGCTGTATTTACTGCATATAATTGCTCAGTCTCTTATTGAAGCAAGGTTCGGTGTTTTGGTTTCTGTGCATAATATGGTGATTCAAGTGTATAATTTATTGCCGTTAGTATATGCAATAATTCATAATTAAAAATACTTTGGATTTTTTAGAAACTCAAGATGCCACAGAACTTCTAAGCCAACAGGGTCATCTTAGTAAAGAAGTTATAGAATTACTACAACAGGCAGGGCTTCAAATTCAGCATGTTGAAGTAAGTGTTCTTTCTTTTCTGTTGTATGACTTAAAAAAACTTAATGAAATATGAAGGAGTTTTATTTTTAATACATTTCATAAATAGTGAAGGAGTTATTAATCAGTTCAAACTAGATTTCGAACAGGCTAAGAGTAGAAAATTTGCTTCATGTCAAAATGGTAGTCGAGCATTCAGGTCTCTTGCCAAAGCTGTTGGCTGCGGCTTTTGCCCATCTGAAAATCAGATGGTTCTGTTGCCACTTCAGCCAAAGATAAAGCTGACCTGCTGCATTCCTACTTTTCTTCCAACTCATGTATTGATCTTGGTAAACCACCTCCCATCATTCTCAGTACACTTCATTCGGTGCCTCCTTGTGGTCTTCTGTCAAAAGGATGCACAAGGATTTTGAACAACCTTGTTGCTAAGAGAGCTCCGGGTCCTGTACTGTGTTCCTTTTTTTACTTTCTTATTCCAGAGGCGGTTTCCTTTCTGCTTGGAAATTTCCTTGTATTCAGCCACTTCCTTAAAAGGGTGACAAATCCTGCCCTTCCAGTTATGGTCCCATTACACTTACTTCTACTCTTTTTGAAGTAATGGAGAAATCAATTAAACGCCAACTCTTAAACTACCTAGAAACCTTCCGTCTGATCAACGATCGCCAGTATGGATTCTGTCAGTATAGATCCATTGGTGATATTCTGGCTTATGTTACCCATGTATGGACAAATTCAATGGAAAAGTTTGAAATAGCAAATTCAGTGGAAAAGTTTGAAATTGCTGCTATTTCAAAGGCTTTTGATCATGTTTAGCATAAAGGTCTTCTCAATAAGCTTTCATCTTATGGTTTGCCAACTGTTTTTTTATAATTGGATATCCACTTTTCTCTCTGACTGCTCACTGTGGGTGATGGTAGATGGCTCTCTGTCTTCTAACCTCAACTAATGCAGGTGTTGCCCAACATTCAGTTCTTTCTCCCATTCCTTTCTTCTTGTATTAATGACATTCTTGCATTGACCAGAAATCCTGTCCACATAGTTTTTCTGATGATAGGACATTGTATTCCACCATTCAGTAAATTGAAAGTGTGTTTATGGTCAAACGGCACCAAGGAGTTCCCCCATCTCTGTGTAGTTTTCATTGTCATGTGATACAGTATGCGGTAAAGGCCAGAGATTTAAGTGTGTGGATTTTGTGGTGTGTAATGTCGTGTACCGTTGGTCTTCTGGCCTATTAGCCACTGGGCCCATAATGGGGCCCAACACTTTCTTCTTGTATTAATGGAGGTTGACCAGGTACACCAGTTTTAGATTTTACTCTGGCAGGTCCTGCCACCTAATTCCTGAGATTAAAAAAAAAAAAAAAAAAACTGAGGATTGCATGCTGATGAATAGTGCCAAAAGGTCGAGCATTTGATTTTGATGTGTGGGTCATACACGGTGTAAGTTGACAGGAGGGGAACTGAAGGCTAGGGGGAAAAGTAGAAGTAAGAGGTCGAAAGGTGAGGTGACCCTGCAGTGGTTAGCGGGAAAAGGGGGAATGGCAAGGGGTCAGAGAACTGTCTCCACCCCCTTGCCAGGGGTGTCTCCACATCCCTGGCAAGGGGGTGGAGACAGTTCAGCAAGGCTGCAGGTATGGTCCTTATTGGTGGTGTCAGGTCCAGGATAGTAGTGTCCAATGATGGAGTCTTTCATGAGACTAGTTTTTTTTTTTGTTGTTGGTGCATTGGCTTCTGTGGTCATAATGCACCTCCCAAGGTTTTTGCATTTTCTGATCTGATCCAAGCCCGAGGCGGGATTCAAACCCGCAACCTTTGGGTTTGCCAGGCAGGCACTTTACCCACCCGGCTAGCCCGGTCGGCTATGAGACTAGTGAGTCCCATCCTTGTATCATTGGCATGCGTGATAGTCCCTTTCATCAACAGTGCAGCTGCTGGGAAAGTTGTCTTGTCTGTGGTGTCACTTTCACTCAGTTGTTTTGAGGGCACTGCTCCGCTACATTTCTTTGGTGGTTCAGTGCTGCATTCTCAGCTTTTCTTCTTGAGAAAATGTCTTGAACATATTTTGTGAATGCTTTGCATTCCTCGTAGGAATCTAGGAGGTATTGCTCCTGATTTTACGAGATGATCAATCTGGTTATAAGCATTCCACGCAGGTCTTCATATGTGGGCACTGATGCATGACACGGAACCAGCTCTCGACCACCCCACAAGTGCACAGAAGATCATCGATAATTCCTAGTGCAGCAAGTTTCCCTTTGAAAGTGCCATGACCTGTTAGGAGGAAGATAGGTGCCAGTCCCAGTTGGAACCAAGTTGGTAATGTTGGGTAATTTTTTTTCTATATATGGCACAAATTTTCACATGACCTTGCCTTTGGTCGAGCCGCCCATCTGTTTTATCATTCCAGCTGAAGGTGTTTTTGCACTCTCAATTTTCTACCGTCCTGCCATTTGTCGGCTCGGTAGTGAATCCACGCAATGTCGTTTGAATTCCTTTCGAGTAGTAATACAGTAGACCCTACCTATCAATTTCCAGGTCCAGGAGTAAGGTCCCAGCAATTACTTGGAGAGCTTCCATGCTTACTGTGTTGCCAGCTCAGGTCACTGTGAGAAGAATTGTCTGGTGGGTTGAATCTAGTATCCTCTTATTTGCAGCCATGGTGGTTTTATGATACCAAATTGCTGCCACATAGGTGAACATTGGATTGAATGTGGTTTTATAATGTAGAGAGAGTACTCTCCTTTTAAGGCCCCATTTGTGGCAGGTGACCCTTGCGACCATACCAGAATGTTTTCTTATTTTGATCCTTGTTTGGGTGAGGTGAGGTTTAAATGATAGTTTGGTATTGAACACTACGCTGAGGTATTTCATTTCGGTGGAGAATTTGATGGTGATTCCATTTATTTTTATCTGAGGGGGCCTCCTTTCACTGAGGGCATCCTTTCAGAAGGATGGAAGTTGTCTTTTTTGATGAGATACACAAAGTTTTCCTCCATTCACCTTTGAAGTATGTCCAGGGCAGTGTTTGCTTGGTCTTCTAATTGGGCACAAGAGTCAGTCATCACAGTCAGAATCAGGTCATTGACGAATGCCTGAGAATGGACCTGTCCCAAGTCAATGTGCAGGTACTCGTTGAATACCACATTCCAAAACAGTGGGCCAAGAACCGACCCACTGACATCCTCTGTGAACTGTTCTGTGGTATGGGGTTACAACCTGAATGGCTCTCTGTGGCAGATATGTTTTTATTACACTATACGAATTGGCCAGAAATTTTGCTTATCTATGTCTGCCTAGGACGCCCGACCACAAGGGAGTCGAACACCCTGGCAAAGTCAAAGCAATAGCCAAGAAATATTTTTTCTGGCACTGTTCCACAGCAGTCAGTAGGTGCCTCATGGCATCCACAGTTGATAAACCAGGTTTAAAGCCGTACTGGCTGGCTGATTCCAATTTGGCAGCAGAGTAGTAGTGCTGGATCCAGGTATATAGCAGTCATTCCAGTAATTTTCTTAATACCGTCAGCAGGACAATCGGTCGGTAAGAATTTGGCAGCTGTGGGCCTTTAGTCGGGTTCTTCAGGATTAATTTCGCTATGTCTCTTCTCCAGTTCTTTGGAAAGTAACCTTTTCCCAGGCATTTGTTATATAACTGTAGGAGGAGCTTAGGAGCTAGATCCACCACCTGCTTAATGATCTCTGGCTCCAGCATATCTTTGCCTGGGCACTTGTTAGGTCTGATTTGTGCTGCTGCATTTTGTAGCTCTTCTAAAGTGAAGGGGCTCTCCACAGCATTTGTCTGGTAGCTGTCATTTAGTTGTCATGTTCTATGCTGTTTTTCAGTACTCAGGGCAACTGCCTCTTTGAATATGTTGTCTGGAATATTATTGATGGATTGTTCCCACGCTGTTATGAGCAATCCTTGTGGGGTTTTAGTTGTGATTAGGATTTTTCCTTTGAGGAGTCTGTTTGTGACCACTCGGTAAACTATACCCCATGGGTCTTCATTTCCTGGGCCTGACACTAGTCGCTCCCAGGCACTCTTTTTACTTTTGCATGTTTTTTTCTGTATATTGGTTCCTGACTTCTTTGTATCTCTGTCTTAAGACAACCTCATTTTCTGGCCAGGTCCTACGTGCACTTTGGAACTCCTTTCTTTGCTTTGCCTTGACTGTCCGGAGAATCTGAATTTTGTGGTTCCACCAGTGCACTGCACCAAGGTTGGAGTTCTTCTTTTTGATTGCTGTCTGGGCAGCTCTGGAAATCAGTTCTATTACTTTTCTTTCCTTATAGTCTGGGTTTAGTTCTGCTTCTGTTCCTAGTTGGTGATTGGTTTTAACTGCCTGTAGCTGTTGTGCGAACAGCTACTAGTTTGCTTTTTTGATTGCAAATCTATGTTGCAGCTGCCTGGGAATCAGGGTCGGTGTTAAGGTTCTTGAGATTGTATAAGTGATTACTCAGTGGTCAGAGCTTGAGCCAACAAGGAAGTCTTCCAGGATTTGCCCGTTGTGGGTTCCCCGTCGATCCTGCATTGCACTACGCCATAAGGCCATGCGACAATTTACATCTACTCCTGTCAGAATTTTTTGATTTGGGAGCAAGTCCATGAGTTGCTGGAGGTGACTGATTGTGTTGGTCAGTTCCTGGCCCAGTCTGCAGTATAAGGACCACGTAGAAGGGATCAACAAGTGAGATGATATATGCGCAGGCTGCCCAGGGGATGCAGAGTTAAGAAATTTTTGCAGCCATCAAGTAAGGGTTACCGATGAGGTTCGCTGCCCACGGGGTATCTTCCTGTGCCTGTATCAGCTTGTAGACCAACGGGTAGCCGTGACTATTTTCATGTGTGTATAAGGCTCCTGTAGGAGGAGGAGGATGTCAACTCCCTCCCCGTCCACCTTGATTCCACTACTCAGTTTGAGAAACCTGTCCCTGCACAAACAGCTTCAACTTCTCAAATATCCACTACCAATTCCTTAAATGCTGATCTCCATGTAATTCACCAGTGGGGCAAAGATAACTTAGTTGACTTCAATCCTTCTAAAACTCAGTCCTGTCTTATATTTTGCAAAAAAGGATTCTTCTGCTTATCTTTGATGACATCTGATTTCTAGGCAAGATCATAATCTCTATTAGGGATTACCCTGACTTCTAATCTCTCTCTCTCTCTTGGCATAAACACATTACAAATATTGCTTCCTCTGCGAGAGAGAAAACTAGGTTTTCTCTTTCGCTCTCAGCATTACTTTTCTTCCAGTACTCAAAGGTTTGTAGGGAGCAAACAGCTGTTTGCTCTCTACAAATCGCAAATCTGTCCTACCATGAAATATTGTTACCACATCTGGGGTGGTGCCTCAAAACCTCTCTCAGGTCTAGATTTCATTCAAAAGAGGGCAGTTATGTTAATTAATGACTCATTTCTAATAAAATCCCCATAAAGTCCCCTTGAATTCAGGGGAGGTCCCCATGGACTGGAGATGTGCAAATGTATCCACAATTTAAAAAGGCATTCAAAGGGTGACAAAAATAATTAGAAACCTGTGAGTTTAACTTCTATTCCAGGGAAAATAATGGAGTCACTGGTTAAGGAAGCATTTCAGGATCATTAGCATTAGTAGAGCTTAAAGCAAGCATCAGCCAAAAAAAAAAAAAAAAAAAAACTTTCCCATTTTACCTGTCCATATTAACTCCAAATGTGTGTTTGTCTAGTTCTGCCTTGAACTTATTTAAATTTCTGACCTCAACTACAACAGATAGAATTTTGTTCCAACTATCTACCACCTGCTGACTAAAGGTGAATTTCTGCACATCTATTCTACAATTGCCTTTCCTCAATTTGAATTTATGCCCCTCAGGTGAGTAATCTGAGCAAAGGAAGAATTCCATTAGCATTGAGCTTGCTCAATTCATTCAAGGCCTTATACACTTCAGTTAGATCACCTTACAGGTGCCTAGACTTCATAAGCTGCAATTTGCAGAACTTAAGCCTTTCTTGGTAACACCAACCCTTTGTTCCACTCACCAATCCTATTGCCCATCTCTGTACTCGTTCCAGTAGCTATACATCTTTCCTAAAACGAGGCCTCTAGACCTGTATACAGTACTCAAGGTGTAGCCTAACCATTGTCTTATACAAGGGGACAATCACCCCCTTATCCCTGATAGCAAAATTCCTTTATATCGTACCCTTAGTGTAGTACGACCCAGTTGGTATGTTACTCTGGGGTTATTGCTACCCATATACAGTACTTTACATTTGTCAGTGTTAAACTTCAGTCGCCACCTCTCAGCCCATCTGCACAATCTTTTCCAGATCCTGTTGCAGTAGTGTACTATCATTACTGTCATTAACAACACTGCCCACTTTTGTATTGTCTGCAAACCTAGACATTAACCCGGATATATCTTCAAAAATATCATTGATAAATACCAAAAACAACAATGGGCCCAACATCGAACACTGGGGGACTCCACTAATAACACTAGTCCATGAAGAGCAGCGTCCGTTGATAACCATTCTGTCTTCTCCCACTCAACCACCTTTTTATCCATTGCAGCAACTTGCCCTTAATGCCATACTGCATACTGCTCCAGTTTGTATAGTAGTCTTCCAGGTGCCACAGTATCAAAAGCTTTCCTAAAATCTAAGTATATGATATTAAAATTATTCTTTGCATCCAGTTCCTTTGTGATCACATCATAGTAGCCAATCAAAATTGTCAAGACTTCCCCTTAACAAACCCATGCTGTGTCTGAACTATAACTGCAGTCTTGTCTAGATGGTTCTGCATCACTTCCTTAACCAGTGACTCCATTATTTTCCCTGGAACAGAAGTTATACTAACCGATCTGTAATTACCCATGTCACCCTTTGATCCCACTTTTTGAATTGGGGACACATTTGTACATCTCCAGTCCATGGGGACCTCCCCTGAGTCCAAGGAAGCTTTCATAATTATGACTAAGGGTTTGTTTACTTCCTTTGCTGCCTCTTTTAATATAACAGGATAGATCCCATCCACCCCAGGTGCCTTCCTTATGTTTACCTTCAACAATTTCTTCTCCACTTTGCTCTCAGTTATTACAAAATCACTTAGCTCCCTGTTAGGAACTGGATACAAAAAATAATCTTGGTATCATATACTTGGATTTCAGAAAGCTTTTGATACTGTTGCACATGGAAGACCTCTGCACAAATTGGAGTAGTATAGCATTGAAGGCAAGTTGCTACAATGGATAAAGGGATGGTTGAGTAGGAGACAACGGACTGTTGTAATCAATGGACACTGCTCTTTGTAGACTAATGTTATTAGTAGATTCCTCCAGGGTTCGGTGCTGGACCCAATGTTGTTTTGTGTATTTATCAGTGGTTTCGATGAAGGTATATTAGGCTTGATGTCCAAGTTTGCAGATGATACAAAGGTTAGCAGGATTGTTAATGACAGCAAAGACAGTATGCTACTACAACAGGATCTGGAAAAGTTAGGCAGATGGGCTGAGAAGTGGCAACTCAAGTTTAACATTGACAAATGCAAAGTACTGCATATGGGTTGCAGTAACCCAAGAGAGAGACATATCAACTGTGTGGTACTACATGCAGGGAAGTGGAGAATGAAAAAGACTTGGTGGTAATTGTGCAGTCAGATATGAAGTTCTCTGAGGAATGCAGATTCACTGCCAGAGCAGGTCATGGTGTCTTGTCAATGATATATAGGAATTTTGCTAGCAGAGACAAGGAGCTGATTATCCCTTTGTACAAGGAAATGGTCAAGACATACCTTGACTATTTACAATTTACAGAAATTCAAGTCTAATGTGAAAAGTATCTTCAACGCATGCAAAGTAATGCACGCGCGCGCGCACACACACATACACACACTGAACTTATCCAGCAGGACTAATAATGGTAAATCAGGCATGTAGTCGATTGTTATTAACCTTCTGTAGTGAGAATCGTGACAAAAAGAATCAAGGCTTTGTGTGACTGAAACCCAACATCACTAATTAAAATTGTGGCATTTTCAGGAAACTAAATCCTCCATTTTTTTTTTATGTCTGTATGTCTGATTGCACTTTCTTGGAGCTTCAGAATTTTTCCAACTGGCTACTGTGCTAGATTGAGAATTACTCATAACCCTATGATCCTACCATAACCTGAGGATTTTCTAAAATCTGGCACATTACTTTTAGGCTTTTGTCATATCTGCAGTGATGGCTTCATCCATATGACATATGCCATGCCTTGATTCTGTTTAAATAGCACAGTGTCATTTTCAGCTGTTAAAATGCAAGGTGGAATCACTAATTCACATATTCATGAAATTAAAATTGTTTAATATTTCAAATATGCATGGCTTAGCTGTTTTCTAAGTGGCCTCCGTAGCCGATTGGTCAGGAGCGGGAGTGCAGTAGCACACGCTCTTAGAATGGACTGAGGTTCAAGCCCCTGATTGCCAAATACGGTCGATCTGCCAACCTGCACTGGACTAGCATGGCAGATTGTAGTCCCCTTTCCCTGAACATGAATTTGTTGAGGAGGCTTCCATCCTGTGGATTGATAATAGCTGCAGTTTATCTTTTTAAGCTGTTTGTCAGAATTGTTGACTTTCTGATGACTATGATAGGAGTTCTCATATGATCCATTAACCTACTATATTTTATCCTCCATTATCCTGCCATTTTTTATCCTCCAATTATCCTGCTGTTTTCTTCTCTGTAAATCTGTCAAAGTTATAAGTATATTTTATAAAGATTTTTGCTTTGTTCATGGTGTGACGAGAGCATTTTGATGTTGCATACGACTAACTTTAGATTTTTATCATGAGATCAGGATGCATTTTATATTATGCATTCTGCACAAAATCCAGCTGTATTCAGAAATATTTGGATTAAACAGGATGAAAATCAGTTGTGTGACATAACCAGCTTACGTTGATTGATTTAATGGATTAATCATTGCACATTGTGCAACTCATCTGCTCCAGTCTTGTTTGTTCATTATAGCGGTGCAGATCACTCTGATGGGAAAAGGCTCTACTGATTAATACTCTGGTTGTGGTTGTCTTCTGTTAAACTAGATAAGCTGACTAATAGTCTGTTCACTGGCAGCACTTAGTTGAGAGCCATATCCTGTTGGCCATTGTCATTTGTAGATAAGACTGTGACATGATGAATGAAGAGTAGGTTAAGAATTTGTTGTAGAAGAATTTTTGTTATACAGAAAGTTGCCAGCACAAATATAACAGAAACAATTTGTAGCAGTAGAGATTGGCCATTATTGTTATACTGTTTTCCCTGATTTAATGTTGAAATTGATAGCCCTGTAACTGCTTAGATAAAGTTTAAAAGAAGTTATTGCTTACCCTTGTTTGCTATTTTATGTCTTAGTTGTAGAAACACTGCAGAGTCAATTGTCTTAACATACACTGAGTGGCCACTTTATTTTTTAACCTACCAAATAGACAGGACTCAGTGAGGTGCCAAAAGCATACCACATGGATGCCAGCCCATGGTGACTCAATTTCTTTCCACAGCTGTTGTAAATTGAATGGTTGCAGATCTCTACTCCAAAGAGCTCATTCCATCTCATCTCACAGGTATTCAGTTGGAATGAAACCTTGTGAGTGGGAGAGGCCACTATAGTGGCTGAATTCACTCTCGTTATTTTTTTCTGGAATCAGTTTTGTATAATTCTGGTCTTGTGACATGACCACTTTGTTGATAAACAAGTTTCAGTAGTGCATGGTACAACAGAATGATCATTGAAAGCTCACTAGAGAATTGAAAATAATAATAATAATAATAATGGATGATGTCGCAGAGAAATATTAATCATACGGCATCGAGTGTGTCGCACGAAAAAGTCACTCGCGTTCAGGCCTTAGGTAGGGGGGTCGGTTCGAAAAATCAGAGACGATCTCCCGAGGAAGACAGTGGAGCGAGTGGTGCTGTCCCCCATATGGCTAACACAAGACAAGGGCAAGACCATCCAGCCCCACCAACTGGAAGTGCTTTCTGCACAACTGCACTAGTGACCACCCAGGAAGGAAGAAAATGCCACTGCATGAAGTGGAGCAGCGAAATGAATACGTACATCATTCAAGCATACTACGAAATAACGAAGCTGGAGACTGACATGACAACTTACAGGACGAGACTACATACCAAGTGGCTGAAACGATTCCCAGATATTTAGGTCAGTGAGTAGCGGACCAGAGAATGACCATCGTCACGGAGAGCCTAATAGCCCCTGCAATCTTGGAAAAAATAAAGCAGGACTTGAGTGATAAACTATAAAGGATAAAGAATATGGAATCAGAGGAGGAAGAACATACCACTGCTGAACCAGAGGCAGAAGAGCAAGAGGAAATACAACCCGCAGCAGCTGAAGTGGAAACAGACAAGGTCATGATATCTAGAATAGAGGATGAGTGGAAGAAGGCCCTAACAGAATTCGATGGAATGGACCCCACAAAGACCCGCGTGACACCGAAACCGAATAGAACCTTGTGGAAAGTCACAGACTACCTGAATCGGCACATAATACCGCATTACCTCGACAGCAATGGTGCAACACTGGAGACCATCCACGCAGCCACGAGGAATAATGGTAGAGAAGCGAGAGACCAGCAGCAGAGGAACCGAAAACAGAAGGAACCACCAGCTTGGGAAAGAAGACTTCAGTAGAAGATAGAAGAATTAAGAGTCAAGATAGGCCGATTGACCCAGTACCAACGAGGCAATAGGAGTAAGAAATTAATTGGAAAAGTGAAAAGCATCCTCAAGAGAGACAGCATCCACAGCAAACATGGGACAAAAAATCAGAGAATAGGAGAGTACTTGGACACGTTGAAGCAGAACCTCCTTTCACTTAGCAAGAGACTACGCCGATACAAAGAGAGCTCCAAGAGGAAAATAAACAACCGAATCTTCGATGAGGACCAAAGAGGTTTCTACAGGAATCTCAGAGAAGATGGGAAACAAGGGAACGGACAACCTGAGAAGAAGACGATTGCAGATTTCTGGAGAAATATGTGGAGCAGGGAAGTAAAACATAACAGCCGAGCCACCTGGATAGAACTAGAACGCAAGAAAACCAAAGACATACAAGAAATGAGAGGATGGGAGATTCGGGAAGAAGTAAAACAGACGATCAAGAACTCTCACAACTGGCAAACTCCAGGAATAGATAACATCCACAACTACTAGTACAAGAAGCTCACTTGCACACACAAGCACCTGGCAGAGCAATTCACCCAAATGATAAGGTGCCCAGAGACAATCCCGAAGTTTCTCACTCAAGGAATCACATATCTGAAGCCTAAAGATGAAAATACAAGAAACCCGGCGAAATATAGGCCAATCACCTGCCTCCCAACAATGTAAAAGATCCTGACCAGCTGCATAACCAGGAAGATATCAGACCACTTGGAGAGCCAGAGCATAATGGCCGAACAGCAGAAAGGATGCAAGTGGCTGAGCAAAGGATGCAAGGAGCAATTAACCATAGATGCTGTGGTTATGGAGCAAGCATACAAGCGCCGAAACATGTATACAGCCTACATCGATTACCGCAAGGCCTTTGACTCCGTGCTTTATAGGTGGCTAATAGAGATGCTGAAAATCTACAAAGTCAATCCAATAGTGACAAACTTCCTTGGAGAAACGGTGGTGAAATGGAGTACCACCATTAAGGTGAAAAACATCACGACCAGGCCAATCCCCATCAGGAGAGGAATCTTTCAGGGAGATGCCCTGAGCCCATTGTGGTTTTGTTTAGCACAGTGGGCTCAGGGCATCTCCCTGAAAGATATAACCTCAAAGAAGGAAGAAAGAACCTGTACACCCTCACCCACCTAATGTATATGGATGACATCAAGCTCTATGCGGGAACCAAGAAGCAGCTTCAGCAACTACTCCAGATCACCGAAGAATTCAGCAAGGACATTAGGGTGGAATTTGGTCTAGACAAATGCAAGACCCACGGATTGCGTCAGGGAAAATCAGTCAACCGAAACTACAGAGTGGTAAAGAGATCGAAGCCATGTCAGAGGGAGAGGCCTACAAATACTTGGGGATGGTGCAGGCTCAGCAGTTACAGCACAAGGAAATTAAGGCCTGCCTGACCGAAAAATATCATCAGAGACTCAGAAGCCTGCTGAAAGCAAAGCTGAACGGAGGGAACACAGTTAAAGCCATAAACACCTATGCAGTCCCTGTGCTAACATATTCTTTTGGGGTCATAGATTGGACTAACACCGAGCTGGAGAATATCATGAGAAAGACAAGGACAACGATGACCAAGCGTCACCAACATCACCTGAGAGCTGCTGTGGAGAGACTTACAATTGCCCGGGAAGAAGGAGGAAGAGGCCTGATAGACCTCATTGAGCAACAGAAGACAGCGATAGTTAACCTGAAGAATTACTTCCAGAAACACACAGCAGCACTCCACAGGCCATAAGGAAGATAGACAAGCGGTATACCCCACTCAACCTAAGCAAGGAGCACCCCCCAACCAGGAGGTACAAACGAAGCTAGAAAGATGGGCAGAGAAGACACTCCATGGTAGACACTACAATGATGTCCAACAGGATTACATAGATAAAATTGCTTCCAATGCATGGCTCATGAGCGGGTTGCTCTTCCCCCAGACTGAAGGATTCATGCTCGCCATCCAAGACCAGGTAATCAAACCAGGAACTATAGAAAATATATCGCCAAGGAGCCCGGAGTGTTAGATGACACATGTCGACGATGCCACCTGGCCTCAGAAACGATCCAACACATCACTGCGGGATGCAAGGTGATCACCCAGACTGAGTACACTCATAGACACGACCAGGTAGCCGGGATAATACATCAGAAGCTATCAAGGAAATACCAGTTGATCGGAGAAAGTATACCATACTACAAGTATGAACCCCATGCAGTACTAGAGACCCCAACCCACAAGCTGTACTGGGACCGCGCCATAATAACGGATGGGACAATCCCGCACAACAGACCAGACATAACCCTTGTGGACAAGAAGGAAAAGGCTACCTATCTGATTGACATAGCGGTACCCAACACTGGCAACCTACAGAAAACCCATGGGGAAAAAATCAGGAAGTACATAAACCTAAGACAGGAGATCAAAGAGATGTGGCATATGCAACAAGTAACGACCATCCCAATCATCATGTCAACCACAGGTATGGTGCCAAAGACCCTACATAACAGCCTAGCAGCAAACACCTACAAGGAACTCCAGAAAGTCGCAATCCTGAACACCTGTAGGATTGTCAGAGAGTTCTTTGACCAACAGTAACATCAGACATAACAACAACCACCCTGTGTACTTGGTAGCAATACCCATCACGAGGTGGAACCCCCAATCAGGGAGAAATAATATAAGAGCAACAATAATAATAATAAAAAAACCAAGTGCTGGAGTAAAAATAATAGAGTTTAATGTTGAGGTTGAAAAGGTTTGCTTATAGTGCATTTTTTAATATTGATTGTAGTGCAGTGATATATTTGTGTGCAAATTCATAATTGGTAAAAGTATAGGCAAAATTGCACTTGAGGAAATAGATCTATGTATAGGTCTGGAGGCCTCATTTTAGGAAGGATGTAGAGTTGCTAGAATGAATACAAAGAAGGGCAACAAGATTGGTGAGGGGAACAAAGGGGCACTCTTACCAAAAAAAAGGCTTAAGTTCTGCAAATTGCAGCTTCTGGAGACTAGGCACCTGTGAGGTTATCTGATTGAGGTGTATAAGGCCTTGAATGGTTTGAGCAGGCTCAAGGCTGATGGGATTCTTCTTCTTGCTCAGATTAAGAACCTGAGGGGCATTGAGGAAAGACAGTTGTAGAATAGATGAGCAGAAATTTGCCTTTAGCCAGCGGGTAGTTGATTGGTGGAACAGACTTCCATCTTTTTGTTGTGGAAGTTGATAGCCAAAATAAATTTAACGCTGAGCTGGACAGGCATTTGGAATGAAAGGAGGGGTGAAATGGGAGGGGCTTTTTTTTTTTTTTTTTTGGCTGATGCTGCATAACCTTGCTTTCTTGAATCGTATGGCTCTACTAATGCTAATTGTAAAAATTAAAAAAAAAAACAACACAAAGTAGAAGAAGAGAATAGTCAATCAACAATTTGAAAAGAATATGTGTTTTTAAATTGTTAGACATTTGAATTTTTTTAAAATATAAGTTGAAAGGAGTTATACCTATCTTTTGATATGGTTTACAGTTGTTTCATTTGTAAATTCTGCTTGGTTTATGGTTTGAATGTATTTGAGTAGAATCGGTTTGAAATTCTTAGGTAATTTTTATGTGATATTGAACTAAAGCATTGATTCCTCTACAACGATGTGTTGCATTCAGTCAGCCTAAACTTAAACTTGGCAGAAAGGCAAAGTTTTGAATTAAGTTTTAGACTGAATTGGGATTACTTCAGATGTTTCAAATGACATGCAAACACATGAACAATAGCATAAGCACAGTTCACTCTCTTTCTTGACAAGAAGAATATATATATATATATATATATATATATATATATATATATATATATATATATATATACAGTAAATCCCCGCTATTCGCCATTGCTGATTTAATATAAAATGAAATCTAAAAAAAATGTGAATTTTAAAGCGCCGTGAACATTTTCCGCCATAAAAAAACATAGTGGCTAAAATTATCTTTCCTGGTCAAAACAGTGCTCAGTGGGTTGGGGGAGAGAGGGGTGACAAAATCGCGAGCTTGGATGTTTCTCGCTAATCCTTGTTTAGTATGTGCTATGCGCTTGTCATGGAAGGTTTCGTTGTTTGCTTTTAATTTATATTCTTATAAATTGAATAAATTTATCAATTTATAAATTGATATGCTTACAAAAGTAATAAATCTACCGTTTCGCAGTGTAAAACAGACTTTTCGAGTGTGCTAACGGAAGAAAGTGACTTTATTGTGGACTTCTTTCTAACCCGTACAAAAATATGGCTACGAATAACAAGGGAAATGTGAAAAGATCAAAGAAGGTGATGACATTAGCGAATAAAATTGAGTTATTAGACAAAATTTCTAATGGTGAAGGTGTCTCCTCAGTGGCAAAACATTATAAAATCAATGAGTCAACGGTACAATCAGTCAAAAAATCGGAAGAAAAATCTGCCGTAGTATCCATGAAAACGCTCTAATTGCTTCAAAAATTTGCTCTGTAACTCGTGATGTTAAATTAGAAAAAATTTAAAAAGCTTTAAATCTGTGGATAGAAGATCGAACTCAAAATAAAATTCCATTAAGTTCACTCATCATTCGTGAAAAGGCAAAACTCCTTTATCAACACTTTAGCGAAACTGGTGATAGCACTGGCAGGATAAGTTTTTTAGCTAGCAAAGGAGCTGGTTTGAAAGATTTGTTTGAAATTCCGAATAAATATTACATTTAATATTAAATTGTTTCTTATTTTCATTTCGATGTCTTATGCTTGCATTTCTAATGATCATATTATGAAGGTACATATAATACATACATACATAGACAAAATTTTAGACTAGTTTTTCTTATATATTTCATACTTTGGAACGGAACCCCTTTATTACTATTGGAGCCATAACTCAGTATTCACGGCATTTCTCAGGAACGTAACCCCCGCGAATAGCGATGGTTTACTGTATATATATTTATATGAGTAATATTGAAAGAAAGTTAATAAATTGTAACAAGCTGTAACTAATACTTATGGGTCAATGCAGTTACAAGAGCAATTATGCATTACAACCATAATGTGTATAAAATATTTTGTATAATATTGAAGATAATAATATAGAAGGTAATTCAAGCAGACAATACCAAGCAGGATTTAAAGATACGCAAGGGGAAAAAAAAAATTTTTTTTAAATATATATATATATATATATATATATACATAAAACTTATCGTTGTCTACCCACAATCTAGACGACTTCAACTAGGGCCAACCACCCAGACTGAAGGCAAAAAACGACAAGGAGTTCTCTGTTTCTGTAATGATCAATATCTGCTAAGATATATAAAAAATATAAAAGATCCAGAGATTAAGTAATTTGAATCTAAACCAATTAAAGGTAGTTAAAAAGTTTTGAATCAAAAGGAAGATATTATAAATGTAAGCATATATTGAACATCGTTGACCCGACATTGAATGCAATTTAATAATTAAAATAAGAACAAATGCAAAGTATAAGGCATATCTACCGTATCCAAGACTTAATGTAACAACTAGTCGTTATGAAATAATAATCCCTCTGGTGAGTATATATGTGGTGACCCCTACCGGTATGTGATGGATATGGAAAAAATAAATAATTAATTAAAGTAATAAGAAGAACATAGTAAGAAGAATGCACATAGTAAGAAGAATAAAAACTAATAATAGAGTAGGAATAATAGAACCTGAACTCCATAAAGGTGAAAATATAGTACTACAGATAAGAAATAGATTCTCCTATATCCTCGGATTACCCTAATAATTTCGGAGAAATGAGAACAAAGAGTGTAGGACAGTTTAAAAGACAATACAAGAAATAAGTTGCAGCTCAGGTATGCCCAGGATCGCAAACCCATTCCTATAGTAGGACCCTGAGCTGAAATTGCATGTCACCTTAGCATGAACTTAAGAAGTATATACAGTGTGATTATAAAATAAGATAAGATAAAATAATATAAAATAAAATAAATGATACACTATAATTTGCAGGCCGGTGGGTACAAGTTTTCTAAGCCATAAGACACCAAGAAAGCAAAGTGTATCCTATGTACAAAATATACATGGCTCTAAATCCGTAATTATATTGAAGCAATGGGTTCAGAATATAAATTTTTGAAATTAATTATATTTATCGCCTTCCTGAAGTGGTATTTCAGGTAAGTGATAGGTAAATTATTATTTATCAACTTATTGTACAATGCTATTATATTTGCTGAATGGGTTGTGTTTTTATTGCAAATAGAAGCAATCCTCAGGCATTGGGATAAAATGATATTAGCATGCACTGATTTCGATATATTAGATCTCCAGTTTGTAAGGCCGACTACATTAAATTAAATGCATCTCTTTTATTATATACGTTTACATCTATATTATTATGGAATATTTCTATACGAAAATCCAGGTAATTTGCTATAGCATCAGAACTGTTAGTTTTTTCCAATACAAGTTCTTCTGGATAAAATTTACTGTAATCCTGAACGAAATGCGGACAAATAAACACACATAGATCATCTACATATCTGAACATAAGTAGGTTATCTTGGAATGTTCTTTCTGTAGAATATAGATAGAGGTTTGCAATTATGCAGGATGCTGGACTTCCCATAGGGGTGCCATTCACTTGTAAGTATAACGAAGTTCCATCATATACGTAATTCTTAAAAATACATAGATTTATTAGAGTATCCCAGTAGGTTAAATCAAACTTTATAGCATTTTTATGTTCCAAATATAGTTTTTGGAGAACATCTTTTAAATTGTCGAGATTAATACTAGTGAATAAACGGTTAAAGTCAAATGTTTGTATTTGCTGAATATTGTTATTTTTTTATTGCATTTATAATCGGTAAGTTGTTATTTATTATAGTAGTTTTATTCACATTATTTAATATGGTTTTAAATAACTTTTCTAACGTTTTACCTGGAATTTTAGCATAACTACCTCTACATGATGTTATGAATCTAAATGCAATAGGTGATTTATGAAATTTAGGTATACCATATGCAAACGGATATTTTAGGTTATTGTACTTTAATTTTTTTATGCAATGCTATTAGTTTTTTGATTATTACATTAGGGGAAGGTGGTATGTATTTGTATGTGCTACTGGACTGCAGCTCATTTTTAATTTCTATACATTTCTATATAATATGACTTACATATAATTGCATAATTGCAAGCAGCTTTGTCAACTGGAGTAATTACAAAATGTTTGTGTATTTCTTTGAGCTGCTTATTTATTATTTTTATATTATTTAGATTATCCGGTATGAATTTCAATTGATTATATTTGTTAAATATGATATTTAGCATTGTGAACAGCAGTATATTACAATTGACATTAACTTTGTTCTTATTAAGTATGCAACTTAGAAACTCTTATAATAACATGCTACATCGGCAGAGTAGATTAAATTTGACTGAAGAGATTTTCTGCTCTGGATAGTACTCCTAACTATGTTAATACACTCTCACATGGAACATAAGAAAAACACCTGGGGTGGATGGGATCTATCCAGTTATATTAAAGGAGGCGGCAAAGCAACTAAGCAAACCCTTGGCCATAATTATGAGAGCATCCTTGGACTCAGGGGAGGTTCCCACGGACTGGAGATGTGCAAATGTATCCCCAATTCACAAAAGGGGATCGAAGGGTGACATGAGTAATTACAGACCAGTTAGTTTAACGTCTGTTCCGAGTAAAATAATGGAGTCACTGGTTAAAGATGCATTGTAGGATCATCTAGACAAGACTGCAGCAATAATTCAGAAACAGCATGGGTTTGTTAAGGGAAAATCTTGTCTGACAAATATGATAGGATATTATGATGTGGTTACAAAGGAACTGGATGCAAAAAATAATTTGATATCATCTATTTGGATTTCAGGAAAGCTTTTGACACTGTTGTGCATGAAAGACTGTTGTACAAATTGGAGCAGAATGGTATTAAGGGTAAGTTGCTACAATGGATAAAAGGATGGTTGAGTGGGAGAAGACAGAGGGTGGTAATCAATGGGTGCTGCTCTTCGTGGACCAATGTTATTAGTGGAGTCCCACAGAGTTCGGTGTTGGGTCCACTGTTGTTTTGTATATTTATCAATGATATTGATGAAGGTATATCAGGCTTAATGTTGAAGTTTACAGATGATACAAAGGTTGGCAGGGTTGTTAATGACAGTGTGCTACTGCAACAGGATCTAGATAATTTGTGCAGATGGGCTAAGAAGTGGCAACTGAAGTTTAACCTTGACAAATGCAAAGTACTGCATATGGGTAGAAGTAACCCCAGAGAAACATACCAACTGTGTGGTATTACACTTAAGGTGGTAGAAAATGAAAAAGACCTGGGAGTAATTATTGTGCAGTCAGATATGAAGTTTTCTGAGCAATGCAGACAGGCTGCCAGGGCAGGTCATGGGGTTTTGTCAATGATATATAGGAATTTTGCTTGCAGGGAAAAGGAGATGATTATCCCTCTGTATAAGGCAATGGTCAGGCCACGCCTTGAGTACTGCGTACAGGTCTGGAGGCCTCATTTTAGGAAGGATGTAGATTTACTTGAGCGTGTACAGAGAAGGGCAACAAGATTGATGAGGGGAATGAAGGGATCCTGTTACCAAGAGAGGCTTAAGTTCTGCAAATTGCAGTGGCTGGAGACTAGGCACCTGCGCAGTGATCTGATTGAGGTATATAAGGCCTTGAATGGGTTGAGCACGCTGAATTCTGATGGGATCCTTCCACTTGTTCAGATTACGAACCTAAGGGGGCATAAATTCAAATTAAGAAAAGACAGATGTAGAATAGATGTACGGAAACTTGCCTTTAGCCAGCGATTGGTTAATTGCTGGAACAAACTTTCATCTGTCATTGTGGAAGTTGATAGGTTGAATAAATTTAAGGAGGAACTGGACAAGCATTTGGAGGGAATGGTGTGATTTTTTTTTTTTTTTTTGGCTGATGCTGCATAAGCTCATACACATGCTTTCTTGCATTACATGCCACTACTACTACACAAATAACACATACTTCCCACAGCAATCTAGCATATAATGCTTCTGGCTCTAATATTCAAGATCCATTTCTTAAATTTCAACGTTGTGATAACAAGTTATGTCTTACTTTTCCTTATATGCATCCAAATCATGCTACAATTAATATAAATTCGCAAATATTTTGAAAAATGAATAATGTTATATATATGATCACTTGTTGTACTTGCAATGTTAAATATAGTGATCAAACCAGTAATAATTTACATATCAGAATGAATTTACATCGTTCTGACATTAATACTTACAATAACAAGTCTAGTAAGAAAACAGGTAATCTTGAACATGATATTGAATTTAGACATTTCCAAAAACATACTTTTCGTAATATTTTCTTTCAATACTTAATTTAATTATTAACACAAATGAAAGATTATTGCAAGAAGAAATTAGCATGTTACAATATAAAACGCTATATCGATACGGACTGAATAACAGATTTTATCAATAATACATGACTAATAATTTGAAAGACATTTGTGTTTATAATATGTTTCAAATTGCTAAACTTTATAAATCTAAATGCAAAAGAAAATATAGTAAATCTAAAACATTTAAGAATGACTGAACAGCTAGGGGATTTTATAGATTTATTTAAAATTTGGGACACCGATCCTATAAACATTTGTAAAATACATAATACACTCTTTAGCATTAAACTTAGTGCACTCAAAGCCCTAAGCAAGAAAGCCAATAATTATGTCTTTGGATCTTCTCACCTTATGCACATTATACTAGACATCTTTAAATTCAGAATTAATATTTTGGATATTAACAAGCAGCCAGAAAACTCTGTCCTTGTCTTATATTTTCAAAATAAAGTGATGGATAATTTGGATATACATAGAACTATTAATTTATGTAGCGACTTGCTACCTATTAATAACTTACATATTAATATCAGATTTAGATATGCTAAACCATTTGGTCTTAAAGCATGTAACAATAAAATAATAGCTACATACCTTCACAATATTAACATTGGATAGGATATATGTATTTTGCAATTACTCCGGTTGACAAAGCTGGTTGCAATTATATGTAAGTCATATTACATAGAAATTATTAAAAATGAGCTGCAGTCCAGTAGCATATACAAATACATACCATCTTCCCCTAATGTAATAATCAAAAAATTAATAGCATTGCATAAAAAATTAAAGTACAATAAACTAAAATATCCGTTTGTATATGGTATACCTAAATTTCATAAATCACCTATTGCATTTAGATTCATAATATCATGTAGAGATGGTTATGCTAAAATTCCAAGTTAAATGTTAGAAAGGTTACTTAAAACTATATTAAATAATGTGAATAAAACTATTATAATAAATAACAACTTACCGATTATAAATGTAATAAAAAAATAACAATATTCAGCAAATACAAACATTTGACTTTAACCGTTTATTCACTAGTATTAATCTCGACAATTTAAAAGATGTTCTCCGAAAACTATATTTGGAACATAAAAATGCTATAAAGTTTGATTTAACCTACTGGGATACTCTAATAAATCTATGTATTTTTAAGAATTACGTATATGATGGAACTTCGTTATACTTACAAGTGAATGGCACCCCTATGGGAAGTCCAGCATCCTGCATAATTGCAAACCTCTATCTATATTCTACAGAAAGAACATTCCAAGATAACCTACTTATGTTCAGATATGTAGATGATCTATGTGTGTTTAATTGTCCGCATTTCGTTCAGGATTACAGTAAATTTTATCCAGAAGAACTTGTATTGGAAAAAACTAACAGTTCTGATGCTATAGCAAATTACCTGGATTTTCGTATAGAAATATTCCATAATAATATATGGAATATATTATTATGGAATATTAATATATTCCATATATAGTAAACGTATATAATAAAAGAGATGCATTTAATTTCAATGTAGTCGGCCTTACAAACTGGAGATCTAATATATCGAAATCAGTGCATGCTAATATCATTTTATCCCAATGCCTGAGGATTGCTTCTATTTGCAATAAAAACACAACCTGTTCAGCAAATATAATAGCATTATACTATAAGTTGATAAATAATAATTTCCCTATCACTTACCTGAAATACCACTTGAGGAAGGCGATAAATATAATTAATTTCAAAAATTTATATTCTGAACACATTGCTTCAATATAATTACCATAATTACAGATTTAGAGCCATGTATATTTTGTACATAGGTTACACTTTGCTTTCTTGGTGTCTTATGGCTTAGAAAACGTGTACCCACCAGCCTGCAAATTATAGTGTATCATTTATTTTATTTTATATTATTTTATCTTATCTTATTTTATAATCACACTGTATATACTTCTTAAGTTCATGCTAAGGTGACATGCAATTTCAGCTCAGGGTCCTACTATAGGAATGGGTTTGCGATCCCAGGCATACCCGAGCTGCAACTTATTTCTTGTATTGTCTTTAAGCTGTCCTACACTCTTTGTTCTTATTTCTCCGAAATTATTAGGGTAATCCGAGGATGTAGGAGAATCTATTTCTTATCTGTAGTACTATATTTTCATCTTTATGGAGTTCAGGTTCTATTATTCCTACTCTATTATTAGTTTTTATTCTTCTTACTATGTGCATTCTTCTTACTATGTTCTTCTTATTACTTTAATTAATTATTTATTTTTTCCATATCCATCACATACCGGTAGGGGTCACCACATATATACTCACCAGAGGGATTATTATTTCATAACGACTAGTTGTTACATTAAGTCTTGGATACGGTAGATATGCCTTATACTTTGCATTTGTTCTTATTTTAATTATTAAATTGCATTCAATGTCGGGTCAACGATGTTCAATATATGCTTACATTTATAATATCTTCCTTTTGATTCAAAACTTTTTAACTACCTTTAATTGGTTTAGATTCAAATTACTTAATCTCTGGATCTTTTATATTTTTTATATATCTTAGCGGATATTGATCATTACAGAAACAGAGAACTCCTTGTCGTTTTTTGCCTTCAGTCTGGGTGGTTGGCCCCAGTTGAAGTCATCTAGATTGTGGGTAGACAACAATAAGTTTTATGTATATATATATATGTTGTTGTTGTTATTTGGTTTTTAGGAGCATTAGCAACTAACGCCATATTGCTCCGGGGATATGTGGTGGTCATTCCCTGACCTTTCCGCAACCTCCGTATTTGGTGGTCACGGGCTCGAACCCCAGTCTAATCAAGAAGTGTGTGCTACGTACTGCTGCTCCTTCCCACTTGGCTATGGAGGCACCACGTATATATATTTATTATTCTTTTTTTTTCCCCTTGTGTTTCTTTAAATCCTGCTTGGTATTGTCTGCTTGAATTACCTTCTATATTATTATCTTCAATATTATACAAAATATTTTATATATATATATATATATATATATATATATATAGAATATCATTAGAAAAAGTAAATCAATCCAATAATAAGAATACCATCAAGGACTTATGAAAACGCAAAAAAAAAAAAAAAAAAAAAAAAATTATTATTATTATTATCGCTTTTTACCGACAATCTAGATGACTTCAACTGGGGCCAACCACCCAGAATGAAGGCAAAAAACGATAAGAAGTTCTCTGTTTCTGTGATGATCAATATATGCTAAGTAATTTAAATCTAAACCAAATATAAACCAGTATAGGCCGAACATAAATCGAATATAAATAAATCGAATGAAGATAATTAATTAAGAAAAGTTTTTGAAATATTAGAATCAAAGGTAAGAAATATAAGTAAAATATAAAAATGTAAGCATATATTAATCATCGTTGACCCGACAGAGAACGTAATTTAAGGATTAAAACAAGATTAAATATATAATACATACTACATTTGACCGTATCTAGGACATAATGTAATAGTCGTCAAAATAATATGTGGTGCCCCCTATGTGATGGATACGGTAAAAATAAATAATTAAATTAAATTAACGCAAAGAGAAACATGCAGATAGTAAGAAGAAAAACTAAAGGAGTAGGAAAAATAGAACCTGAACTCCACAAAGGCGAAAAATAGTGGTATAGATAAGAAATAGTTTCTCCTACGTCCTCGGATTGCCCTAATAATTTCGGAGAAATAAAAATAAAGAGTGTAGGACAGCTTAAAGGCATTACAAGATATAAGTTGTGGCTCGGGTATGCCCGGGATCGCAAACCCGAGCCACAACTTATATCTTGTAATGCCTTTAAGCTGTCCTACACTCTTTATTTTTATTTCTCCGAAATTATTAGGGCAATCCGAGGACGTAGGAGAAACTATTTCTTATCTATACCACTATTTTTCGCCTTTGTGGAGTTCAGGTTCTATTTTTCCTACTCCTTTAGTTTTTCTTCTTACTATCTGCATGTTTCTCTTTGCGTTAATTTAATTTAATTATTTATTTTTACCGTATCCATCACATAGGGGGCACCACATATTATTTTGACGACTATTACATTATGTCCTAGATACGGTCAAATGTAGTATGTATTATATATTTAATCTTGTTTTAATCCTTAAATTACGTTCTCTGTCGGGTCAACGATGATTAATATATGCTTACATTTTTATATTTTACTTATATTTCTTACCTTTGATTCTAATATTTCAAAAACTTTTCTTAATTAATTATCTTCATTCGATTTATTTATATTCGATTTATGTTCGGCCTATACTGGTTTATATTTGGTTTAGATTTAAATTACTTAGCATATATTGATCATCACAGAAACAGAGAACTTCTTATCGTTTTTTGCCTTCATTCTGGGTGGTTGGCCCCAGTTGAAGTCATCTAGATTGTCGGTAAAAAGCGATAATAATAATAATAATTTTTTTTTTTTTTTTTTTTTTTTTTTTTGCGTTTTCATAAGTCCTTGATGGTATTCTTATTATTGGATTGATTTACTTTTTCTAATGATATTCTGTAGACATTGTGGGTGTATTGCATGATTGCTTGCAACTGCATTAACCCATAAATATTAGTTATTGTCTTTTAACTTTCTTGCTTTGCTTTATTTCTTGCTTTCCTTTTATCACTAATATAACTATTAATATATATATATACAGGGTGATTCACTACCAGTGTGACAAACTTGCAGGAGGTATAGGGGGCACAAAGACGGATCGGAATCACATAGCATTGCAGGGTCCGTCATGCGGTAGAGGACGTTGAACTGGAGGTCGTGTGAACAGTGATCCTGCTGGAAGTCAGGATTTGCGAACCAGTTTCCGAGGCAGTAGGATGGACGAGTATTCAAACGTTGAACTGGCCGACATGCACCTCGCGTATGGAGCTGTGGACTGTAACGGGTGTGCTGCTCTGCGCTTGTACCAGGAACGTTTCCCGCACAGCCGTGCTCCTCATCGTACGATTTTAGCATGTGTGCACAGAAGGTTACATGAGACTGGTTGTTTCATGAGAGGTACCATGAATTGAGAGCGAACGACGAGGACGCCAGACAATGAGGGGAATGTCCTACGTCTTGCAGAAGGCAATCTGAGTATGAGTACTCGAGTGATAGGCCAATGATTGGGTATTTCCCAATCCACTGTATGGAGGATACTGTCAACAAACCAAATAAGTTCATACCATCTGCAACGCATCCAATCATTGGAGCCTGCGGATTATCTACTCCAGAGGACTTTTGCTACTTGGTTTCTTCAACAGAAACGGTTCACAAATGCTGACCTCCAGTTCAACGTCCTCTACCGCATGACAAAGGCATTTTGGACCCTGCAATGCTATGTGATTCAGATTCGTCTTTGTGTCCCCTACACCTCATGCACGTTTGTCGCACTGGTAGTGAATCGCCTTGTGTTTCTGAAACTATTGCAGCCCCTTCCCCATTAGCAATATAACTAAGGCATTACAACTAAATTAAACTCTAATAACATAAAATTAAATGAAATTCAAATAGCATAAAATCATAAAATTAAATTAAAATAACATATTGTTAAAATAACTAGTGTTTTGCCATTTACTACCAGAAACTGGATAGTCACTAGCTCAGAATTGGAATTTGGGGAGTACAATGTGTACAGAGAGGACAGACAGGGTAAGAAAGGAGGAGAGGCTATGCTGCTAGTTACTTCCTTACATTTTATGAAACACATAAAATCTAAAGAAGTGCATCCAGTTGACATTGGTGGACAATGCAATATTGAGTCTGTTTGGTGTGACACAAACACTTAAGTTCTGTTGCTGGGAAGGGAAAAATGAGAGGAGTTTGTTATAGGCCTAATAACTCTGAGTACAATGAACAGTTGTGCAGAGAAATAGAATGGGCCAGTAAATTAGAATGTAATGGGGGATTTTAACTTTCCAAATAGTGACTGGAACTTATGGGTTGGTCATTTGCACGTTAGCAAGACTTTTGTGGATTTATTGGAGCATTGTTTTCTACAGCAACACGTTCAAGGGGCAACCAGAGGGAGTAATACCCATGAATAATCACTGCTGATCTGATTATCAGCAGTGATTATTCATGCATTAAGAATTTGCTGATAAAGGAACCACTAGGTGACAGTGATCACAGTGAAATGAGGTGGGATTTACTTAAAGATGTAAATACCATCAAAGGGAAAGGTTTTTGCTTTCGTAAAGATGACTACAGTGGTTTCAGACAGTTGTTAAATTCTATACAGTGGGATCAACTGATGATGTTACAAAGGGTACTAGGAAAGTTTTGCAATACAGCTTTGTTTATTTAATTTTTTCAAAGTAATTTCCTCTACATTCAATACACCTCTCCATCCTCCGAAACCAATCTTTAAACCATTTCTGCCAAGTTTCACTAGGGAGTAAAGCACACTCGTTGTCCCAAGCCCCTAGAAGGTCCTCATCACTGGAAAACCGCCTCCCTTTTAGCTTCATTTTCACATGCGGGAACAGTGCAAATCGCAGGGAGCAAGGTCTGGACTGTAGGGAGGGTGCTCGAGAAGTTTCAGTCCTGTCGTGGTCAAATATTTGGTGCAGGCTTTGGCGCGGTGAGCTGGAGCATTATCGTGATGGAGGTACCAGATGTCCATTCTTGACTTTGGCCGCAGGTTCTTCATAGATCCAATAACTTCAGGCAGGCATTGTTCAGTATACCACTTAGCTGTGACTGTCTTCTGCGTGTCCAAAACGACACGTTCCACAATTCCACTCGATTTGAAAAATACAGCTATCATTTTCTTCTTTACAGATCGGGATTTTCTGACAATTACGGGTGTGTCGTCATCATCAAAGACCCAAACTTTGTTTTGAGCCTTGGTCGGCAGATCGTAATAGTACAGCCAAGTCTCGTCACCTGTCACGATGTTGTTCACATACCGAGATTGTCCCTTATCAAACTTTTTTAACATCTCCCGGCACCAAGTCACACGTCGTGTCATCTGCTCTTCAGTCAGTTGATGCGGCACCCAGAGAGAACAAAGTTTCTTCACGTGCAAATGATCTTGCAGAATCGAACGAATTGCTGGTGCATTTAGGCCCAAAGTATCCTCTATCTGTTGGTAGGTCACTCGCCTGTTTTCATCAAGCATTTTCCTCACAGCAGTAACGTTTTCCTCCGTAACTGACGTTCGTGGCCTTCCCAGCCTCTCAGAATCCTCCAGAGTGAAATTTCCCCTTCGGAATTCTCTATACCACCTGAATATCGTTGTATGATGTGGAAAATCATCATCTAGTGCAAGAGTCATTTCTTCTAAGCACTGGTCTATGGTTAAACCACGCACGAAATTATACCACAAAACTGTCCTTATCTCGTTTCGGGACCACGATGCCATCGCAAGCACTTTACACTCTCACTACTAATGAATAACTGAGCCCATCGACTTGGCGCAGCGGCTACTATGCACGTATGAACATGTCTCAACATGCAGCAACAAGCAGCTTCCTGTGATTCATTGTTGCGTCATATTGCAAAACTTTCCTAGTACCCTTTGTACCAATGGTGAATACTAAATGATAAGCCTCCAGGGACTTAATGTTGGGTGCTACTAGGCTTATCATACCAACTAAGAAATACTATTCAAGGTTTAGGCCTAAATGGATGTCAGATGAATTAATGAGTCTCATGGCAGAGAAGAAAAATGCATGCGATGCATATAAATTATGATGCGACACAGAAGCCTACGGCAGATATAAACTAGTCTATAATCAAGTCACAAAGGAGGTTAGGCAGGCAAAGGCAGATTACGAGAAATCTTTGGCCAAGGGCACAAAGAAAAACAGCAAAGAGTTCTTTATGTAAAGAACTCTTCGCTGTTTTCTTCGAAGAGTTCTTATGTAAACTCTAGAAGGAAGGGGATGAATCAGATTGGTCCACTTAACATAGATGGTTCGACTGTTGATGATCCTGCTCAGGTAGCCGATAAACTGAATGAGTATTTTGCATCTACATTCACACATGAGGAGTTATTTAAGGAGGGGAATGGCAGAAGTTTATCAAACTGTAACAGGGAGCTAAGTGATTTTGTGATAACTGAGAGCAAAGTGAAGGAGAAATTGTTTAAGTTAAACATAAAAAAGGCACCTGGGGCAGATGGAATCTATCCAGTTATAACAAAGGAGGCAGCAAGGGAAGTAAGCAAACCCTTAGCCATAATTATGAGAGCATCCTTAGAGTCAGGGGAGGTCCACATGGACTGGAGTTGTGCAAATGTATCCTCAACTCACAATGTGGCCATTTGTGACCACTACGATGTGGTCACAAAAGAACTGGATGCTAAAAATAATTTTGATATCATATACTTGGATTTCAGGAAAGCTTTTGATACTGTTGCATGTGGAAGACTGCTGTGCAAATTGGAGAGATATGGCATTAGGGACAATTTACTGCAATGTATAAAAGGATGGTTGAGTAGGACATGGCAGGGAGTGGTAATAAATGGACACTGCTCTACGTGGACTAATGTTATTAGCGGAGTCCCCCAGGGTTCAGTGCTGGGCCCGTTGTTGTTTTGTGTATATTTATCAGTGATATTGATGAGGGTATATCAGGCCTAATGTCCAAGTTTGCAGATGATACAAAGGTTGGCAGGATTGTTAATGACAGTATGCTACTTGAGTACTGTATACAGGTCTGGAGGCCTCATTTTAGGAAAGATGTAGAGTTGCTAGTATGAGTACAGAGAAGGGCAACAAGATTGGTGAGAGGAACAAAGGGGTGTGCTTACGAAGAAAGGCTTAAGTTCTGCAAGTTGCAGCAGCTGGATTCTAGGCACCTGCGAGGTGATGTGATTGAGGTGTATAAGGCCTTGAATGATTTGTACAGGCTCAATGCCGACGTGATACTTCCATCAGCATTGTTCAGATTAAGAACCTGAGGGGGCATAGATTCAAATTGAGGAAAGACAGTTGTAGAATAGATGTGCGGAAGTTTGCCTTTGACCATGGTGTAGTTGATTGCCGGAACAGACTTCATCTGTTATTGGGGAAGTTGATAGCTTAAATAAATTTATGGCTGAACTAGACAAACCTTTGGAGTGGCCGGATGGATGAAATGGGATTTTTTTTTTTTTTTGGGCTGATGCTGTATAAACTTGCTTTCTTGCATCATATGCCTCAACTAATGTTAATGCTAAGCTCACTGTTATGTTATTTTTCTGTCACATGTTGAGTAGTACCAAAGCATCATCTCATTATACACTAAAATCACAAGAAACATAGTTTGCAAAATGGCATCATTATTATAACTTCTCACATTGTGAAATCCTTCACAATGAGTTGCCTAGTGACGCTCTTTCAAATAAATAATGCTTCCCCAATAGAGAAAACTATTGTTATTTATTCTCAGTTTTGACTGCCACCACCACTTACAGTAGGTATCAGAAATTGTTCCCATATTGGTGGGCAGATAGGTGCCCAGAATATATGAGTAAACAACCTAGAAGTGAAATATTTTGTAATATGAGAGATGCTGAAAGTTTGCATTCCTTGTGAATTTACCACATATTTAAATGATGTTTCTGTACCCAATACATGTTAGTAAGTTCTCACAATATGAGGCTTAAAAGGCTACTTTAGTTATTTTTCATTTAATTTTTCAGTTCATTTAGTTCAGTAAAGTAGGAAATGCTGTGGGTTTATATTTTAGTGTGGACATTGAAATAATTTGAAATCTCACTTCATGGAAAGTCATTATTATTGGACATTTACTGATTGTGACAGCCAGAAAGAGTGCTTTTAAATCTGCAAAACAAGATTAATGGAAAATAATATACTGGAATCAGTTTACTTGGCAATGGTGGTTCTTTTTTTTCTTTCTGCCAGTCTAGCTGATCTTGATATACAGAGTGTTATCAACACTTGTTTTGCAGACTACAAAGTTCTCTCTAGCTGCCACTGTCATTGAATATCCAATAATAAAATAACTACAATGAAGTAGCATTTTAAATATGAAAACAGACAATATAAATTTAGTAGTTTTTGATAGTATGGTTGAAATGCTTTCCCAGAGTATGCAAACAACTTATTTCTCTTAAAGAGCAGGTCATTTAATCTCTGAGGAAGCAAGGAATACAGAAATTTTTACTGAAGAAAAAATAAATAAAAATAATAATAAATAATAGAAAGCAGCTTCCTCTCAATGCCAGTATTGGAGGGTGATTTTGCAGAGTACAGCATAGGGCATTACCTTCTGAACAACATGAAAGCCTGTAGGATTCCTTTAAAAACTAAATAGCAAAAGTGTTGTTGATGCCCCTGTTATGATGGCAGGAGTAGGAAGGATATTAAAAGAGATTGAGTGCTTAGTGGTAATTGGATATCTTTACCATCTTATTAATTTGTGTACTGAAAAGGTGGCTACATGCCTTTTTCTGAAAATAGATGAATATTTGGTGGACATTTATCACTATCCAGAAAGAACTGCTAAAAGGAAAGAGATTGAAACAGTTTAAATTATTACATGACAGTGCTAAAGTAAAAAAGATATTGAAGCATATGTGTTGTTTTTTTGGATAAATGTTTAACTAGGCTCGTTGAAGAGTGGCACCCTCTGACAAGTATTTAAAGTTGCCAGATTTCATAAGTGCATTACAGTTTTGCTTGACTCACATTGCTTGATAAGCTCTCGCTTTCTTCCCCCCACCCCATTTCTTCATGATTAATAGCCAGATTATTTATTCTTTATGTTAAAGTCAGCACAACTCTACCTTTTCTTTTTTTTTTCCATTACGTGATTACGTTTTTCAAACCACTTTCAAAGAACATTAAAAAAATATTTTGCAGCAATGAACAGAAAATTAGGTTTCACAGTTTCTCTGCAGCAACTGTTTACTAGAATCACTAGCACTCCTGTTTATAACACTATGAATAAACAAGAAATTGAGATGTCAAAATTGTGAATTGAGTCTACCAATATTAGATGGTTCTGAATTTTGGTTGGTAGCTCAACATAGCGTAATGGAAAAATATTGTAAGTGCTGGATAATATGAATAAATTTTTCTAAAGTGCATTACAGTTTTTGCTTGACTCTCATTGCTTGATGATCTCTTCTCCACCCCCCCCCCCCCCCTCTGTCTCCAGTTTTGCATGTTTGGTAGCCAGATTATTTTTTCTTTATGTTAAAGTCAGCACAACTCTCTTTTCTTATTGAAAATATTTTGCAGTAATGAACACAAAACAACAAGCAGTGTCTCTGTGGCAACTGTTTACTAGAATCACTAACACCTATGTTTATACTGCTATGAATAAGCAAGAAATTAAGATGTCAGAGTGAATTGAGTCCATGAATGCCACATCGTTCTTAAATTTGGTTGGTAGCTCAACACAGCATTGTAATGAAAAGATATGGAAAGTGCTGGATAATATGAATGAATTCTATCTATTGCCAATTTCACAGTTACATATGAAGTACATTTTTTAGGCACTCCTGGCCATACTATGGCAACTACATCATATGTATGTGCGAAGATACTCTACCTGGCAAAGCCAATCAGTGTGTTGGTGAATATATTTGTGTAGTGTATGTTGAGTTGGGTTGTTTGTGTTGAGTGATCAGCCTCTTTAGTCTAGTAGATAGCAGAGTATATTACCCATTGTTTTCTGTACTTGCCTGGCGGAGGCAGGTTGGTGTACTAGCATTCCAAATGTAACATGTACTGATAAATTCCATCCTATTATCCAAAGAAATAGGATAAGCATCAAAGAGAGAGAGAGAGTTTGTTCACAAGAATGGAGCCCAAGATACCAGGTACTCATCCAAAGTCAAAAACATATATCACTATCTCAGAATTCAGGGATGCCATGGCCTGAAAGTTCTGCATCATAAAGCATAGTTACAACAGCAACAATAACTATTCAATTTATAATGGCAGAGAATGTCTGCTATATAAACTGAAATTAGAAATAACAAAATGCTCCAAGACAGCTAAGGAATTAAGCAAGGGGGTTGGACATAAAAATTCAAATATCAAAAAAGTTGCTTTAAAAAGAAATAAACATAGCACATTAATACTAAATACAGTAAATGATTAAATAGCCTTTTTACTTACATACCAAATGTCACATGTACCTTGAACTCTTAATACTAGACTGCATTTGGCTTACATAGCAAAGTAAAATAAAGGTTGCAGGATTTTCAATAACTTAAATTGTGTGCATTCTTGTGTTCAATTTTTATAAAATAATCCTGCAATTTTGCTATATAAGACAAACATGGATCAGGCCAGTATTAGGAGCTAAAGGGTACAACTTTTGGTGTGATTAATTGGAAAATTTTCTTCATTTGCCAATGGGCTACTCAAGTAGATTTGGTAAATTAATCACCCACTGACGTAGTTTGCTAATGGAAACTTATTTATCATCTTTGAAGAGACCAGTAAAGTTTCAAAATAGCTGTTGAGGCAGTGGTTTGGGTTTTAAATAAATAGTGAATTCACCTTTTTGGTGATGCCATTTATATTAAAATGAAATTAGTAGTAATGTTAAGCAGATAAGTAAATGTCCAATAACAATGACTTGTCATGAAGTAGCATTTCAAATATGTGACATATGACACAGGAACTGTAGTCAGAAGATAATTATTATGTTGTAATATGTAGCCAAGAACGGCAAACCAAGTTTGTTATAAATGGTTTCAGTGTTATTCTACAAATAAAAAATAAAGTTGGGTGTATTTCTGACAAACTTTGATTTTCTTGATAATAATGTTGAACCTTCCATATATTCCATTCTAGTCTGGAAATGTTACATGGAAGATGTAAGAGATTATTGTATGGTGTTCCTAATTCTCTGTGTAGATAACCAGTACTAACACTATGTAATCATAGTGTATATTTCATCATGGAAAGGCTGTCATAGCTCAGTGGTCAAGCGCAAGGGTGTATAAGTACATGTGCTTTGAGTGACTGTGGTTCACATGAGCGTGATTACTAAATACAGTGCTGTTTCTTTTATTGTCTATCTTGTAAACTCCTCTGATTTTGTCCTGGAGTATAAACAAAAAATTTATTTTTTTAGGAGAGCATTGGCAGACTGACATTTCTCAGTATTGTGATGAACAGAAGATGGTTGCTTTGCTGCTACAAACTTAAAAAAAAAATCTGATATGTCTATAGGACAGCTCACTCCTTCTAAAGGATAACTGCAATGATTGCATTAAACAGAAAAGTCTTCTGTTGTGGTAATCAACACAGCCACAAGAATAAAATTGTCAAGATCAGATATGCAATTCTGTGGTGTACCACATTCTTCATGATATAATTGACATTACTTATGGTATATCAATTAGAAAGATGTGCACGTCCTTATAATCCATTCAGTCTGATCACTTAATCAGAATGCATAATATCAAGTTCATCCTGGTCTCATCAATGAATCTAAAGTCAACCCTGTGCAACAACAAAATGCCCAGACTATATTTACTAGGCCCAGCTGAAGAGGCTTATATTTAAAGGCCTCTTCAGTTGGGATTATGCATCCTTATAAAATTATGCACTTGCTGAAACGGAGATTTTTTTTTTTTTTTTCCCTCCCAAAAAGTTTATACTTGTGGTTTTATAATATTAAGTTGGTTTTCATTTAATGCTTCTTTTTTTTAATCAAACAGATCTGAAACAAGATTATTTCCAAAACATCCAATATGAAAGATGTGTATAAGCTCTCATAACACTGATGTTTCCAACTGTAAAAATAGGTTGTACACGTATTGCTTAACATACCAATGAGTATTTGAGTAGCTTGAATTATGAAAAATTAATTTTATGGTCAAGATTCATATACACTTTAAAATGAATGCACACACTGAAAAGCATAGTTAGCAAACAGAACTAAATGATATAGTAACTGACTGACTGTTTTGCAAAGATACAAAATTGAAGATACTGTATTAATTCATTATATAAAGAAAATAAACATTACTCTCACTGGACTGTTTCTTAGTTCATTCCATCATGATGATTTTTTTGTTGTGTGTTGCAAGTAATTAATATTTCACAGTAAAAAAAGAAATCTGTTTTTAACCATGGTTTGCTTTATAAACAAACAAGAATAATAGTTTTCTTTTTTCTGGGCAAGTAAATATGCTTGTATTATAAATTTTTACACATTGACAAAGAGAAGTAATGGTTATTTATTCTCACAGGACTAATTGTCCTGTGAGAATAAATAGTCATTATGTCTTGATTATATAACCTGTTTGTTATTCATAATTATGATATAGCAAACATGGACTATGAAATTATTTTGGTGCAGGTGGGAGTCAGTGTATCATCAGGGCCTAGGTCATGAATCTTTCTGGTAGCCACAAATACCTCTAGTATAGTTTCCATATGATATGATGGACTTGCAGTTCATAATCCAAACTTGCTTGCATATTGTTGCTGAATTTTTTTACAACTATTGTTGTTAACACCTCTGCAGGATTCTTTTCATTTCATGTCTGCTGTGCAACTTTTTACCTTTGCTTCATTTTATACTGTAACCTCTCATCCCATCAGATTTACCTTGCAGTCATCTGATTTTATTATACGTAACTATGAATTAGATCAATGATTTTCAACCTTTTTATACTACTTTAATATCTACTTGACAACGTATGTATGCAAAGTTGTATTTGTTCTGTTATTATTAATGTAATAAATAAATAAATTGTTTTTTCTGTTTTTTGATGCCTATTATCTTGTTTGAGTTAACACCGACTTTTACTATATTTTTTCCATTTGAAATGCATTCAGCACTCACTTTTCATCTCAGTTTAACAGCAGAATTTTTGATAAAATCTCAATGTGGAAAAGATATCAAGTGTTAACATGTTTATTAGTACCAAAACAAATTATTAAAGTAAATTTGACAGACATTTTAATCTGTGTTTTATTCTTGGTGCTTGCTAACCAGAAACTCAGTGTCAAGCTTCGAGTTTGTAAAGGTTATTCAAAGATATCCTCCTTTTGTTACTTGGATTTTTTATTATTTTTTTTTTTATTTTTTTTTTTTGACAGGCAGTTGTTGACTACAACCTCCCTTTTTTGATTATATATGAGGTAAGGAAAGCTTTTAACATCTACAAAACATCAAAATATTCACTGGTGGATGCTATTGCCAACATTGAAGATTACTGGGTTAGATTTCCCTGGCCATTGACCATGAAGGGTCATATTATTGCATTGCAGTAAAGAGTTATTGTTCAAATTCTTGCTTTCTTGTATGCTACAAGTATTATTGCACTTCCACTGTATTCTCAAATTTTTCTGCTATTTATACACTTTTTGCTACTTTTGACTGTTGCCATCTTGTCTGTACACTGACAAACAACCTCATTTATTCATTTTCACATACAAGTCCCACTATTGTGTCACTATACTTCCCCTTCACTGGCCCTTGTTAAGAGATGGAGCATTTTTTATAAAGCACTCTATTTGTATGGGATGGGGTGGGGGAATTCCGTTCGCATAGTAGTTGTGTTCAGAGCATACAAGTATAATTTTAACCTGAGCAAGGTTAATATCATTTAGATTATATTTAACATCATAGTTTTACAAATACACTTATGAAGGTATGTGTTATTTTAGGAATTGTGCAGTGGTAGTGAGAAAGAATATGTAATGGATAGCCCCCTCCTTCCAGTTCCTCTGCCGAGGCAAAATATGACTATTACTGCTGAAAGATTTCGCAGAAGCACTGAAAAAAAACTTATTCTGAGCTACAGAAAGTGATTATAAAAGGTTAGCATCTCAGTTTTAGGTAGTAGTATCTATCACATTGAAAAAATTCTATGCTTGAAAATAATATTTCTTGACATAAATACCAAAGAGTTTTAAACAGTATATATCAGAGTATCACAATTGGTACATTCTGATATTTTACCATTTGGTTAACGCAAAATATTATTAAGGCTTTCTTCATATATATATATTGCCTTACATACATAGAAATGTGATATATTTTGTGTTTTAATTTATCTTTTGCAATTGTTAGTTTTATAAAATAATTTGTGTTTAGAAAAAGGGTACAGAAATAATTCCTGTTTTCAGAACACAAAAAAATTTAATAATATTAAAAATTGAACTTCTTCCAGGGAAACAGATGTAATGTTTTGACTACCTTTACATTATAATTTGCTATATTAAAAGTCATGCGATGTCTCCTACACACACATACTCAGCTCATGGTTACATGGTTTTTTGTTGTTGGATACAGGTGTCAGCTGCTGATTCAGGGATAATTGCAGAAAATCTTCAAACTGGAGGAGTGCAGATTCCTACTTCTGTCTTGACTCCAAACACCCCTATTTCTGCTCAGGAAGAAAGCCAGGTTATATCAGAACAGAATTCTGTAGAGAATACAATTAGTCACATCAAAGGAGAAGTATCAGGACAATTAGATCCCAAAACAGGAATATTGTATATATCATCTGAATCCCAAAATGGAGCACAAGATAAAGACAAATTGGCAAATGGTAAGCAGAATAGTTTGTGAGGCTGTACTAACTTTAGAGAGAGAGAGACTCTGCAACTTGAAAATTATGATGTCATACAAATCTTACTAGTCCTTCCTGTCCTTCAGCTTTCATTCCATTTTTCTTACTTTCCATGGAGTTGAACTAATTTCTACTATTAGCAGATTGTTTTTGACAAGTTGGAATGTTATTAAAATTTAGATACTAACCTAATTTTTAATATACATGGTATATCATAAAATACCATGTGAAAACACTTTAAATTGCCATAAACCTCTTAGATGTCATAATTAATTTGTATAAAAATGTTTGCTTTTTGTAGCTAAGCCATGTTCTTGACATTCCTCTGTTTCATTTAAACCAATGATTGATCAACATAGAGAATAAACACCTGACATTTGAGCAGAGGAAACGCATTTTAAACTTGTTAAAGTGGACCTGTGAGAAAAGTCATTAGAGAAGTCATCTGCCATTCATGGGAACATCCATATGGACAAAAGGTGCCAACACATCTGACAATAACTAATTTGCATGATAAATTTGAAGAGCATGGAATGTTAACATAAGAAAGACAGATGTAGGAGAATTGTTTTCTGTATTTTTAATGATATTGATGAAGGTATATCAGACTTAATGTCTAAGTTTGCAGATAATAACAAGGCTGACAGGGTGATTAATGACAGTAATGAAGATATATTGACCAATGAAAAGTACTGCATGTGGGTAGCAACAATCCCACAGTAGTGTACAAACTGTCTCATACTACACTCAGAGAAAATGAAAAACACCTGTGGGTAATTGTGCAGTCTGACATGAAGTTCTCTAAGCAGTGCAGATAGGCTGCCAGGACATCTCATGGGGTTTTGTCAATGATATACAGGAATTTTGTTAGCAGGGAATTTTGTTACTAGGTCTGGAGGCCTTATTTTAGGATGTAGAGCTTCTGAAATGGGTTCAAAAAAGGGCAACAAGATTGGTGAGGGGACAAAGGGGTGCTCTTACCAAGAAAGGCTTCAGTTCTTCAAATTGCAGCATCTGGAGACTAGGCACCTGCAAGGTGATTTCATTGAGGCATTTAAGCCTTGAATGGATTGAGCAAGCACAATGCTGATGGGAGTCTTCCTCTTGCTCAGACCGCACACAAGGGGGAATAAATTCAAATTGAGAAAGGACAGTTGCAGAATAGATGTGCGGAACTGTTTTTTTTTTTTTTTTGAGTCTTTTTTCACCAACCTTGCGTAGAATTAAAACAATTCTACGCAAGGTTGGTGAAAAAAGACTCAAAAAAAAAAAAAAAAAAAACAGTATGGATATACCCAACCGCAGAGGCCTGTTTGGAGAGATGTGCGGAAGTTTGCCTTTAGCCAGCAGGTGGGCGATTGCTGAAACAAACTTCTTCCTGTTGTTATGCAGGTGGATAGCTTGAATGAATTCAAGGGAGGACTAGACAAGCTATTGAAGGAGATGGATAGGTGAAATGGGAAGGAGGTTTTTTTTTTTTTGGTTTTTTTTGCCAATGCTGTATGAGCTAATTTCTTGCATCATTTGCTACCACTAATATTAATAATATCAAAAAGTGCCCAAAAATTTCCAAGCTGTAGTTTTAGAGATGCTATTTGCTTAAAAATGTACTAAACAGTCATGTGATAAGTCAACAAGACAGTGTTCTTGAGAATTATGCATGAGTTAGTCAAATATCCCTTTAGCCTATAAAGTGAAATTTTCTACATTCCTCTGCTGTTTTGCACAATTCAGGAATTACACATCACCATGTGTAATTCTGTATTTAGCACTGTCACAAAGAAAAGTAAAGGCACTGAATTAGAGAATATAATTGGTCAGGCAAAAATCACAAATTTATTAAATAACCATGAATCATAACTTGGTGTGGAAATGACACAGTTTAGTTTAATTAAATTTAAAGGTTAGACCAATATAAATTCCTTGAAGTACAATGGTCAAATCAAATACAGAATCATAAGTGCAAATGATGTTTGTGTGAAGTTGATGATATATGAACCTCATGATATATTGTGTTACAACCAGTGTACGTTGAAAACATTCAAACAGTGCATCATGACACATCAGAAGAAAAATACTGTAAGCTTTTAGGGACAGTTTTTGTCACCATTGTGAATGCTAGACACAAACAACTCTTATATAGTGCATGGTCCCTAGCCCAGATGAGTTGTTGCAAATCAGTCCCCACTCTTGTGCAAATTGCTGTTTGCAGCTCGATTGTGTCACAGGACTGCCTGGATGACGCAGTATATCTTCCTAGGGCGTCCAAACATGCTCGACAGGGCTCAGGTAGTGAAAGCAGGCAGGCCAATCCATACAAATCAGGTGGGCGGGAGCAGCAGTGCATAGCACACGCTTCTTGATTGGACCGGGGTTCGAGCCCGTGACCACCAAATACGGAAGATGAGGAAAGGTCAGGGAATGACCACCGCATATCCCCGGAGCAATATGGCCTTAATTGCTAATGCTCCTAAAAAAAAATAATAATAATAATAATAATAATAACCATACAACCTGTGCCCTGTGAGGTTGAGTAGTGCCATTCATCAAAATGAACTCTTTACCTACAGTGGCAGTATCATAGGAAAGGTCCGTGGGTCACATGACCTCATCTCTATATATTGTGGACAGTCCTGATTCATTCCTGATGATATGAAAGCCTCTTACAACCACATAGAATAATAACACCCCATACTAATAATCCATTTCTCCCAAACTGAAATTTTCTGTATGCACACAGGGGATTGTTTGGATTCCTTTTTCAATGTCACACTGTGGATTTGATAAAAATATGACTGCAGGCTGTACCTGGACTGATTCATTTGTGAAGAGGAGTGGCCATATAATGTTGAGTACTCAGTGGAGCATACACCATAGGTCTTCTCGCATTTATTTCAAGTCTGTGCAGATGATTTCAGAGGTTTGGGTTGGCATCCATGTTCCAGTCACTTCTGCTGTAAAGTATCTGAGTAGCTTTCATTCAGTGATTGCAGTGGGTGGGTATGAGGGTCTGGAGATAGTCATCCTGCCTCGGTATTGTTGATTGTCTAAACTGCAACCTAGATATCTGCTAACAGTCTGTTTCTTGGAACTGGTGGTACTTTGTGACAACCAAGCCACACTGTAACTTTGCATTGATTACCATGCTGTGGTCTCGTGATGACCCTCCGGGCAATGGGCTTTGTCTCCATCTGGTATGCCATTTTCAGGCACTTCACAATGATTATTGACAGGAATATGCTTTTTGCAGTTGTAGATCGTAAATGAGATGCATTCACAGCATGGTTGAATATTTAATGAAATGGTCACAAACCTGAATTTGCATGTTCTTGCACCATATTTGTTGAAAAACTTGGTAGGTCACATCTGCACATCAGTCTGTAAATGTGTACTGTCACTGCAGCCATGATGGAGATTGATACAGTAGGTTGTCCTCAATTGTGCAGTGATACGTAATTGGTTTAACCAGTAAGTTAATTCAAGTACACAGTTGTCATGTTTCAGAACCTTTCTGGGCTTCATTTTAAAGACATGTAAACAATGCTGAGATCTGAATGGGTTAAGATGTAACTGGGATGCTTAGTTCAAAGTAACTGAAGTAACTCTGAGTTATATCTTATTGCATCCAGACATAAATATTTTTACATGTCTTAAGAATAGAGACATGTAATTAATTAAATTGAATTAATTTAGGTTTAGGACTTTATCTTGGTGTTACCTTTAAATTTCATTAAACTAATTAAGCATAATTTACAAGAGAGATAGGAGTGGGTCGGTGGGGTGTGTGTGTGTGTGTATGTATGTTCATCATTTCCACATTAATAATTTAATTTGCTCTTGCATGTCTTTCACATCTCTCTCTCTCTCTCACACACATATCTTGGTTATTGAAAACCTTTAATTTCTCTTCAGAAAGATTAACCTAATAGAGATTATTGTATGGTCAAGATTCTTCTTTTATAAGATAATTGAACCTTACAGTTTTAGTGAATGATACAGTGCTGAAAACCATGTTTGCAGGCACAGTTGTACTTTCAACAAGATGGTACTTCGCTACACTTTTCATACAAATATCCATACCTGTCTGAACTGAATTCCCTTAACAGTGGTTCATGAATGCCTTCTTTCTTAGAGGAAGTATTCATTATACTCCTCTAGGCCCTGAGCCTCTTGATTTTTCTGTGGAGATATCTTAAAAATAAAAAAATAAAATGTCCAGTTATAAGCCTGGAAAGCTGCCAGATACGTACCACTGCAGAATAAGCTGTTCAGAAAAAAAATATTTTTATAAGTGGGCGGAAGAGTACTCTGCATGGGCTGAAGGTTGTTGTTTGTTTGTTTGGTTTTTAGGAGCATTAGCAACTATTGCTATATTAGCCATATTGCTCCGGGGATATGTGGTGGTCATTCCCTGACCTTTCCGCATCCTCTATATTTGGTGGTCATGGGCTCGAACCCCGGTCTAATCAAGAATCGTGTGCTACTCACTGCTGCTCCTGCCCACCTGGCTACGGAGGCGCCCGGGTTGAAGGTTGAGAAGATGAAAGAAGATACTGTTGACATTAGACTTGAATTTCTGTAGGTTGTAATTTTCAGGAAATATGTGCGAAGGAAGATTATTTCAGAAAACAAAATTTGAAGGGATAAATGAGGAAGGAGAAAAGTTGGCTCTGTGAGTTTGAAGTCTGACAGTAAAAGGATGTTGACTGGTTGCAGCACATGATGTTAAGACTGGTTTGGAAGGGGGGGGGGAATTATAGAAGCCAATTTAGGCCTTGTGATACATTGTCTTGTTTAAAGCATCCAGTGCCAACTCGATACACGGTCACCATGTAAGGCAAAACTTGGTCCAAAACAATGTAGAGGTAGGATCTGGAGGTGAGGTTGTGTTCAGTGGAGATGAGGAGGTCCAGTGATGTCAATGAAAACATGCCCCAAAGCACGATAACATCGCCACCGGCCAACTGTGCAGTCTGGTTGCACAAAGTGGATGATATTCAAGTATTATTATTAAAGAAAGCTCTTGACTACATTTCAGAACAGCCTAACAAGATAACATTTCTGTATGAAAATTAACTGTGAAACCCTGAAAACTTAAAACAGTGGAAGATATAAATAATATTAAATGAAATTAGCATTAGCATTAGCAGAGGCATATGATGCAAGAAAGCAAGCTTATTCGGCATCAGCCAAAAAAAAAAAAAAAAAAAAACCCACTCCCATTTCACCCCTCCGTTCGTTCGAAATACCTGTCCAGTTGAGCTTTAAATTTGTTTAGGCTATCAACTTCAACAACAAGTGATGGAAGTCGGTTCCACCAACCAACCACCCGCTGGCCAAAGGCAAATTTCCGCACATCTATCCGACATCCATCCTTCCTCAATTTGAATTTATGCCCTCTGAGGTGATTATTCTGAGAAAGATGAAGAATCCCATTGGCATTGAGCATGCTCAAACCATTCAAAGCCTTATACACCTCTATCAGATCACCTCGCCGGTGCCTAGTCTCCAAACTCTGTAATTTGCAAAACTTAAGCCTTTCTTCGTAAGAGCAACCCTTTGTTCCATTTACTAATCTTGTTGCCCTTCTCTGTACCCGTTCCAGCAGCTCTACATCCTTCTTGAAATGAGGCCTCCAGACCTGTATACAGTACTCAAGATGTGGCCTTACCATTGCCTTATACAAGGGAATAATCACCTCCTTATCCCTGCTAGAAAAATTCCTGTATATCATTGACAAGACACCATGAGCTACTCTTGCAGCTCGTCTGCACTGCTCAGAGAACTTCATATCTGCCTGCACAATTACCCCCAGGTCCTTTTCATTCTCCACCACTGTCAGTGCAGTACCGCAGAGTTGATACGTTGCTCTGGGGTTACTGTTTCCCATATGCAGCACTTTACATTTGTCGATGTTAAACCTCATTTGCCACCTCTCAGCCCATCTGTTCAACCTTTCCAGATCCTGTTGCAGCAGCATAGCGTCAGTATTGTCCTTAACGACCCTGCCAACCTTTGTATCATCTGCAAACTTGGACATTAAACTTGATATCCCATCATCAATATCATTCATAAACACCGAAAACAACAACGGACCCAACACTGAACCCTGAGGAACTCCACTAATAACATTAGTCCACGTTGAGCAGTGTCCATTGATTACCACTCTCTGTCTTCTGCCACTCAACCATCCCCTTATCCATAGCAGCAATTTGCCTCCAATGCCACACTGCTCCAATTTGTGCAGCAGTCTTCCATGTGCAACAGTATCAAAAGCCTTTCTAAGATCCAAATATATAATATCAAAGTTATTCCCTGCATCCAGTTCTTTTGTGACTACATCATAGTATCCAATCAAATTGGTCAGGCAAGACCTGCCCTTAACAAAACCATGCTGCGTCTGAGCTATAACTGAATTCTTGTCTAGATGATCCTTAATTAAATTAAATATTTAATTAAGTTTTACCAGTTTTCCTGCAAGGAACATTTGATGCTTTATCATCAACTCCAAGAACTACAGGCGCCTCCGTAGCCAGGTGGGAAGGAGCAGCAGTCCGTAGCCGGGGTTTGAGCCCGTCACCACCAAATATGGAGGATGTGGAAAGGTCAGGAAATGACCACCGCATATCCCGGAGCAATATGGCCTTAGTTGCTAATGCTCCTAAAAGCAAATAACAAACAAACAACCAAGAACTACATGTTTAGAAAATGTTGAATGTCTATGCAGTGACTATTACTAATATAATATAATACTAACACTAGTTGGCAGATGACTCTCATGAACCGATGTAATACCACCACTTTGCTTATTGGAGGCTTGAAGTGGTGAAACCTGTTTAGTCTCTAGAGCAAAGTTTCCAGCATGCCCCCCTTCTCCCTCAACTCATGCACGACACTACCAGTACTAATACTAATATAAAATACACTAATAATACAATACTATAATATAATACTAATATGTACCAATACTAACACTAGGTGGTAGATTACTCTCATCAACCAGTGCAATACCACCACTTTGCTTATTGGAGACTTGAAGTGGTGTTTAGTCACCAGAGCAAAGTTTCCACCATCCCTTCCCTCCCCATACACAATACTAAATACTATAGATTTTGATACCTTTTGTGTTCAGGATTTTCTATATCTATAGAAAAGAAATGCAGTAGAAAAAGAAATCAATGAGACAGAGTGGAAAACTGTAAGAGATGGGTCATTAATTAATCTACTCTTTGGAATGGAGTCTAGGAGTCTGAGAGCGATTATGGGAGCATTGTCCCAGATGTTTGAACAATATTCAATGTTAGAGAGGATTTGATATTTGAGATATTGGTTGTTTAAAAGAAAAGTAATGCTGAGAGTCAAAAGAAAACCCAGTTTTTTTTATGTAGAGGAAGCAATATTTATGAAGTGCTTATGCCAATAGAGATTAGATAGTTAGTCAGGGTAATCCCTAATAGAGATATGTGACTATTTGTATATATGCTAGAGAATTACATTTTTAATCTGACTAACCTTTGCTGTTTATTACCTTTCCATTAATCCACTAATTTTTTTGAAAATGTATGTTAACTAACTCAGTAAGCCTTTAGAGATAAAATATCTAAAATTATTTATGTATAATTTTTAACCACCCTCTTTGTGCATCACATTTTTGTAATTTTATGAGAATGCTGTTCTGTCCTTAATTTGGTGTACCCAGTATCATCAACTAGTATCTAATGCTGTACTGTGTTAAAGCAAGCTGTGAATTAATATTACTTAGGCCAAGATATGAAGCTAAAGGCATTAAATAAATAAAAGCATGAAATTAAATAAAATACTAAATAAAAGCAAAACAATAAAACTAAAAATAAATAAGTACTAATTAGTGCCTATATACATTGATAGGCACTGAGCTGCCACCAACACCTATCGATGTAAAAGTAATTAGCAATGCTACTATCCATCCATCCTTCTAACACTGTTACTAGTCTGTTTCCAGAGGATCCCCTCGTAAGCTCTTCCCATTCTTCTCCAAACTTCTTCATTCCCTCATCTTATCAGTCCATTTAATTTTCGACATTCTTCTATCACACCACATATCAAAAGCATTGATCTTATCTTTGCTTTCTTTTGTCACAGTCCATAGTTTTGCACCTATATAGGAAGACAGATCAAACATAACATCTCAACATCTTTAGTTTTATTTCCCTGCTCACATTTTTCTTCTCATAAGCTCTTTGTGTTCCCAAAAAGCTTCTTTAGCCATTCCATTTCTTGAACAAATCTTTTTGGTGCTCTTTCCATCTACTGTTGTCAAACTTCTGAGGTATCTACAGTCTCTCACTTGTTCTACTAACCTTCCATTTGCTCTAATTTTATGTTCTAAATTGTAGATTTCACTGAATAGTGAAATACTGAATACTGAATATTTCGCTGAATGTAGATTTCAATGGACTGTAGGTGTGCAAACATATCACCAATTCACAAAGGGGGTTTAAAAGGTGACATAAGAACTATAGACCTATTAGTTTAACTTTTTTCATTCCATTATTTTCCCCGGAACACAGTTCCGGGGAAAATAATGGAATCACTGGTTAAAGAAGCATTGCCGGATCATCTAGACGAGATTGCCGTAACACTTAAGGCATAGCATAGGTTTATTAATGGGAGGTCTTGTCAGGCCAATTTGATTGGATATTATGATGTGGTCACAAAGGAACTGAATGCCAAAAATAATTTTGATATTATATACTTGGATTTCAGAAAAGCTTTTGATACTGTTGCACATGGAAGATTGCTGTACAGATTGGAGGGATATTGCATTAAGGGTAAGTTGCTACAATGGATAAAGGGATGGTTGAGTGGGAGACGACAGAGAGTGGTAATCAATAGACACTGCTCTTCGTGGACAAATGTTATTAGTGGAGTTCCCCAGGGTTCGGTGTTGGGCCCAGTGTTGTTTTGAATATTTATCAATGATATTGATGAAGGTATATCAGGTTTAATGTCTAAGTTTGCAGATGATACAAAGGTTGTCAGGATTGTTAATGACAGTAAAGACAGTATGCTACTCCAACTGAATCTAGATAAGTTGGGCAAATGGACTGAAAAGTGGCAACTGAAGTTTATCATTTACAAATGCAAAGTACTGCATATGGGTAGCAATAACCGAAGAGAAATGTACCAACTGTGTGGTACCACACTCAGGGAAGTGGAAAGTGAAAAAGACCTTGGGGGTAATTGTGCAGTCAAATATGAAGTTCACTGAGCAGTGCAGAGGGACTGCCAGGACAGGTCATGGAGTCTTGTCAATGATATATAGGAATTTTGCTAGCAGGGACAGGGAGGTGATTGTCCCATTATATGGGGCAGTGGTCAGGTCACACCTTGAGTACTGTGTACAGGTCTGAACGCCTCATTTTATGAAGGATGTAGAGTTGCTAGAACAAGTACAAAAAAGAGCAAAAAGATTGGCGAGGGGAACAAAGGGGTGCTCTTACCAAGAAAGTCAAGTTCTGCAAATTGCAGTGAATGGAGAGCAGGCACCTGCTAGGTTTTTTTTGATTGAGGTGTATAAAGCCTTGATTGTGTTGAACAAGCTGAATGCTGATGGGATTCTTCTTCTTGCTCAAATTAAGAACCTGAGGGGGCACAGATTCAAATTGAGGAAAGACAATTGTAGAATAGATGTGCAGAAATTTGCCTTCAGCCAGCAGCGGATAGTTGATTGGGGGAACAGACTTCCATCTTTTTTTGTGGAAATCGGTAGCCTAAATAAATTTAAGGCTGAGCTGGAAAAGCATTTGGAACGAATGGAGGGGTGAAATGGGAGGATTTTTTTTTTTTTTTTGACTGATGCTGCATAAGCTTGCCTTCTTGCATCATATGCCTCTGCTAATGCTAATACCATTATTTTTGTTTTCTTGCATTTACTCTCTTGCCATACTCTTTTCTCCTTGTGTAAATTTTGTTAAGTGCCCTCTTTAGTTCTGATTTACTTCCATTAAATAAAATAGTGTTATCTGCATATCTAATTGAGCATTCTCCCATGGTTAACCCTGTCAAAAGCTTTTTCAAAATCCATGAATCCATTGAGCAATGGTATTTGGTTCCATTATTCCATCTCTTGTTCCTCTATTTTCTCTGAATCCATACTGATCATTTCTTACACATTCTTCAATTCTTTTTATTCTTTTCAATATCACACCTAATAGAATTTTAGAGGCATGTGTTAGGATCCTGGTTGTTGTGTAGTTGCTACAATATAGGCTATTTTTCATTTTTTATGGGGATCATTATTGTTTGCTTATATTCTTTTTATTTTTCCCCATATTCTTTTTACCTTTCCATGATGTCTTTTCCCTCATAATATTTTGCCATTCTTATCTTCTTTCCTTCTGCTGGTTTTCTTTTATGATCCTGTGTATTCTGTTATTCCATGTCTTTTATGCAGGTCCTTAATTTCCTTACACTCTTCTTCATACTATTTTTGCATTTCCTGCCTACATCTTTTTCTTATAGTAGAGTTTGTCACCTTGTACTCCTCTCTATCACTTCATCTTTCTTCCATCATGCTTAGGGTTCCTCTGAAATCCATGGTTTCCCTCTTTTTCTTTATATCCTATTTCCTCTTCAGCTGTTTGCTGCATAATTCCTTTAAACCTCTTCCCTCTTTCATTCAATGTACCTTATGTTCAGTTGCTAGCTTTTATTTTTCTCTTTAGCTTATCACTGAATGCATCTATTTTGTTATTGCTAACTTTTTCTTAGCTTTATCTTCATCCTATAGACTACTGAGTTTTGGTTTGAGCCACAGTCTGCATAGCTTTGCAGTTCTTCATAGTATTTTTATATCTCTTAGTTATTATAATGTAGTCAATGTGATTTATAGTGATTCTGTCTGGTGAGATGCAAATGTACTTGCTATTATTTTTTTTTGCTCAGACTAGGTGCTACTGATCCAAAAAGTGTGCTACTAGGTGCTACTGGTAGTCTCGCTGATTGTTTGGAACTGCTTATTTGTTATTTGCAGTTATCCACCGTATCTGATGAGTGTTCCACTGTCCACACCTCATAGACCTGCCTGGTAGCAGTCAGCTCTGCTCTCTGGGAATTATCCCAGTCCAGGATCATTTGACTTGTCATGTATGCAAAATTTAAATGAATTTTATTTGATATAAGGAAATCTTGATATCCAAGAGCTCTTATTTATGACCATAAAAGTTAATCCTCTGAGTACCATGTATGAGTGGTATGGTTTCCTATCTTTTGATAACATTATTTATCATAAGGATTGACTTAAAAGAGATCACAGTAACAAGGATTATTCTAGCCTGTAAACCAAAAGTATATCATAGAAGATCATTTTTATTCATTTGCAAAGGTAGTTAAAACTATAAATTATAGGAATCATTGACAGCTAAGTTGTAAAAAATATTCAAAGACAAGAGAAGCTGCTGCTGATTTGTATTTTGTCATCTTCAGTTTGGCGAATAACATGGCGACATAACACATAGGTAAGGTAAAGGAATGAAACATGTTTTGTTTTGCCACATCGTGTTTCATTTGTTATAAATTGGTGATTGGAGTTAGCATTAGTTGAGGCATATGATGCAAGAAAGCAAGCTTATACAACATCAGCCAAAAAAAAAAAAAAATCCTTCCCATTTCACTCATCTAGTCACTCCAAATGTTTGTCTAGTTCAGCCTTAAATTTATTTAAGCTGTCAACTTCCACGACAACAGATAGAAGTCTGTTCCAGCAATCAACTCCCCATTGGCTAAAAGAAAACTTCCACAAATCTGTTCTACACTGTCTTTCCTCAATTTGAATCTATGCCACCTCAGGTTCTTAGTCTGAGCAAGCGGAAGTATGCAGTCAGCATTGAGCCTGCTCAAACCATTCAAGGCCTTATACGTCTCAATCAGATCACTTCACAGGTGCCTAGTCGCCAGATGCTGCAATTTGCAGAACTTAAACCTTTCTTCATAAGCGCACCCCTTTGTTCCTCTCACAAATCCTGTTGCCCTTCTCTGTACTCGTTCTACCAACTCTACATCCATCATAAAATGAGGCCTCCAGACCTGTATACAGTACCCAAGGTGTGGGCTGATCCATTGCCTTATACAAAGGGATAATCACCTCCATGTCTCTGCTAGCAAAAATCCTATATATCATTGATAAAACTCCATGACCTGCTCTGGCAGCCAGTCCGCACTGCTCAGAGAACTTCATATCTGACTGCACAAATACCCCCAGGTCTTTCATTTTCCACCTCCCTGAGTGTAGTGCCACACAGTTGGTACATTTCTCTTGGGTTACTGCTACCCATATGCAGTACTTTGCATTTGTCAATTTTAAACTTCAGTTGCCACTTCTCAGCACATCTGCCTAACTTTTCTAGATCCTGTTACAGTAGCATACTGTATTTACTGTCATTAACAACCCTGCCAACCTTTGTATCATCTGCAAACTTGGACATTAAACCTGATATACCTTCATCAGTAGCATTGATAAATACACAAAACAACAATGGGCCCACTACTGAACCCTGGGGGACTCCACATAGAGCAGTTTCCATTTATTACCACTCTCTGCAGTCTCCCACTCAACCATCCCTTTACCCATTGCAGTAACTTGACCTTAATGCCATACCTCTCCAATATGTATAGCAGTCTTTCATGTGCAGCAGTATCAAAAGCTTTAGTGAAATCCAAGTATATGATATCAAAATTATTTTTAGCATCCAGTTCCTTTTTTGACCACATCGTAGTATCCAATCAAATTGGTCAGACAAGACTTCCCCTTAACAAACCCATGGTGTGTCTGAACTCTTGCTGCTGTCTTGTCTAGGTGATCCTGTATCACCTCTTTAACCAGTGACTCCATTATTTTCCCCGAAACAGAAGTTAAACTAACAGGTCTATAATTATTTGTGTCACCCTTTGAACTGCCTATGTGAATTGGGGATACCTTTGCATATCTCCAGTCCATGGGGACCTCCCATGACTCTAAGGATGCTCTCATAATTATAGCTAAGGGTTTGCTTACTTCCCTCCTTCATTATAATGGGATAGATTCCATCTGCCCGAGGTGCCTTTTTTATGTTTAACTTCAACAATTTCTCCTCCACTGTGCTCTCAGTTATCACAAAATCACTTAGCTCCCTCTTACAGTTTGATAAACTTTTGGCATTCCCCTCCTTGAATAACTCCTCATGTGTGAATGTAGATGCAAAATACTCATTCATTTTACCAGCTACTTGAGCAGGATCATCAATAGTCGAACCATCTATGTTAAGTAGACCAATCTGATTCATCCTCTTCCTTCTAGAGTATACATAAATAAAGAACTCTTTGCGTACTTTGCCAGAGATTTCTCGTAATCTGCCTTCACCTGCCTAACCTCCTTTGTGACTTGATTACTGACTACCTTATATCTGTCATAGGTTTCTGTTTGTTTGTTTATTTGGTTTTTAGGAGCATTAGCAACTAAGGCCATATTGCTCCGAGGATATGCGGTGGTCATTCCCTGACCTTTCCGCATCCTCCATATTTGGTAGTCACAGGCTCGAACCCGGGTCTAATCAAGAAGCGTGTGTTACGGACTGCTGCTCCTGCCCACCTGGCTACGGAGGCGGCCCTCATAGGCTTCTGTGTCGCCTGATAATTTATATGCATCCCATAAATTTTTCTTCTCTGCCACGAGCCTCATTAATTTATCCGACATCCATTTAGGCCCTGAACCTTGAATAGTATTTCTTAGTTGGTATGAAAAGCATAGTAACCTCCAAGATTAAGTCCCTGAAGGCTTCCCATTTAGAATTTGCCATTCGTAACATCATCAGTTGATCCCACTCCATAAAATTTAAAAACTGTCAGACGTCTGTAGTCACCGTTATGAAAACAAAAACCCTTCCCTTTACCCTTGATCATAGTTACATCTTTAAGTAAATCCCACATCAGTACACTGTGATCACTGTTGCCTAGTGGTTCCTAATGCATGCATCATCATTGTTGATAATCAGATCAAGGGTATTACTCCCTCTGGTTGTCCCTCTCGAACATGTTGCTATAGAAAACAATCCTCCAATAAATCCACAAAAGTCTTGCTAGCATGTACATAACAACCCACAAGTTCCAGTTAATATCTGGAAAGTTAAAATCCCCCCATTACAAGACATTCTGATTTATTGGCCCATTCTATTTCTCTGCACAACTGTTCATTGTACTCATTAGCATCATTAGGCCTATAACATACTCCTACTCTCGTTTTCCCTTTCCCAGTGTTTATGTCACACCAAACAGACTGAGCATTGCACTGTCCACCCATGTCAACTGGATGCACTTCTTTAGATTTTATGGGTTTCTTAATTAACAGTATAACCCCTTCTCCCTTCCTACCGTGTCTGTCCTTTCTGTACACATTGTACTCCCCAAATTCCAATTCTGCACTGCTTATATCTGTGTGACACCATGTCTCTGTTATCCCAACAATATCTGAGTTAATATAGGTTACTTCCAGTTATTATTATAACAGGAAATTATAAGAAAGTTATATGTTCGTTGTATTGAGGCATTGTTTTATTCAATGTACAAATTACTTTTGTCACATATAGGTAGATCTTACTATATTAACAGAAACTAAGCTTTTGTGTAATTATTTTTGTGATTTTGAGATGATCGGTGTAGTGTTGTGTTTTTAAAACATTTTCTTCATCATTTATTAGGTGAAGGTAGCTGTAACAGTTACAAGACTAATAATCAGCCAAAATCAATTGATCAGCAGAGAGCAGTTGTTGATATCTTTAGCACTGCACTGGCATCAGCTCAGCTTGATTTGGATGCATTGCAGTTTGTAGAAGATGTAATAGAGCAAACAGAAAATATTTCCCCACAAACAGAAACTTCTCCTAAACCAGGTACTTAATTGTATTATTTTTTATTCAGTTTTACTTTGATTTTTTCATTTGAAATATTTAAAAAATTATAGAAATTGATACAATTTGGCATCACTTACTCAAGGGGATAAAACTTTAAGTGTTAAAAGTTGTTTAGGCTGATAAACTTTAAATGAGCAAAGTGTTGAAAGTCCAACATAAATATTTGATATACAAGTGGGAATATAAAAGTATTATTATCAGCATACATTAAAGTTCCCATGATAGTAGCTGAATTGATACATGAATTCCACTATAATTCATTGTATCATTAGGCTATCTGATTAATATATGAAAAAAAAAAAAATAATAATAAAATAAACTAGTAAAATAGGATTGCAAGAGAAACTCATAAATTTTAAATATTGGGCAAGCACCAGATTTTTATCATGTGGAACTGCTAGCAGTAAAGCATACTATAATGTTCTGTCAGAGTGACAAAATAATGTGGGAAGGGGGGATTCTTGCCATAACTTCCTGGTGTCATTTAAACACACTGTGATATGCAGCACAAGTAATATGTTATAATTGCTAAGTCTGGGATTGAGAAAGGCATGAAGGTACCAGTGTGATTCCTGCTAAACAAATAGACATGCACATTTTCACACATTGCTTGTGATCTATAGGATAAAAATTAGCAATAGCTTGAAAATACTAAGATCCTTCCTATGTATCTGGGAAGAGCTGATTAATTGGTTGATGGAAATCTGTACAACTACACTATATGCATCTTAGAATGTTAAGAGATTGATTCTCCTCCCCTAAATTATGATTAAAATTTATGGACAATGTTTTCTTAATTTGGAGCAACAGGTGAAGCAGAACTTAAACCTTTCATAATCATGTTAATAACCTGGAAAAATATATTAAATTTATAATAGAAAGAGAAGAAAACAAAACCCTTCCACCCTAGATTTCACTGTTTGCATCAACAACAACAAGCTCGGTATTTCTGTTTTCAGAAAACCTATGGACACATCTATTTTAAATTATCACTCCTGTCACCCCTCAGAGCACTTAGCCTGCACACTTGACAATGTATAAGAGCTAAATAACATCAGATACATACCAAGTCATAACCAATACCCTGCAAAGATGTTTAATAAAACTTCTAAGAGAACCATTGACAATTTTTTCAACCTCCTCAGGCTGGCCCCAATTCACAATTCTCCATTTCATCCTGAAATAGGAGGGACTGTCCATAGATTGGCAAAGAAACATAATGTCAGCATTTAGATTAAATGGAACATATACTTAAATAAATAAACCCCTCAGGCTGGCCCCAATTCACAAATCCCCCTTTCATCCTGAGATAGGAGGGACTGGCCATAGATTGGCAAAGAAACAATGGCAGCATTTAGTTTAAATGGAACAGAAGCTTAAAACAGATAAATAAACCCCCACCCCCAAACAAATAATAGTTGTCGTGTTACAGTTGTGTCCTTAGAACTGTAGTTGCAGAAAATATATGATGAACATATTCAACACAAAATGTGGGAAAACTGTCCAAAGTGATATCACATTACACATTGTAACATCTCTGAGGACCATGCTTTGTTTACCTTGAATTCCAAAGTGCGGAATGTTGCACACCTATCTTGAGGCATTCCATATCCAAAAGAATTATGAAAAAACAGAAACATCAGCGGGGTTATCATCTGGATAACTTTCTTCCATAGTGACAATATATCCAGCAGTCACTTAGTCACCTGATAGGAACCACAGGTTAATTCTACAGATTCAAAAAAATAAAAAAATAGTATTCAGAAAACCATTAATGTTATATGGCAGCCAAAACAGAACAACAGCCCACAACCATACCATCGTCACTGCCAGAAAGGGGGATCAAGGCAAATGGTTCCTCACCCTCTCTGACACTCAGAATGGCTTGTAGCATAGAGGACCATTTGACTCCCAGGCACTGTTTAGGGTCCAATCAGGAACACAGCCTCTGACTTCTTTGCCCTGGAACAGTTTTGTCTCTTCTTTTTAGCCTCTTTGTGTCTGGCAAAATGTAACTGGAGGGTTTTATATTATGCAGATATCTAATTTTTTTTTTTTTTTTTTTTTTAACTATTTATCCACAAGAAGGAACCATAATGTTGCAAAACATTTGGAACATTGTGAAGTACAATTTTTGGCATCGCCTTTGGAATTCTCTTTACCCTTGATAGTTTTTCTTTTAAAAAAATCCCACATCAATACAATACACTAAGAATCTTCAACTTTAGAAATGACTAGCAGCAGTTTCTAAATTTGAAGATCCTTAAAATATGGTGAGTCATTATTGAGTATGAGATCAAGAATATTGCTTTCTCTTGTAGCCACTCGGACATGTTGGTGTAGAAATTAGTCATCATCTAGCAAATCCAGGAATGTTCTTCTACTGAGTGAGCTGCCAGCCAATTAGTTTCATTCAGTATCTGTAAAGTTAAAATTTCCAATGATAAGACATTCTGATTTGCTGGCCCATTCTGTTTGTCTGTATAGTTGTTCATCATACTCATCACTAGTCATTTGGCCTTTAACACAGTTCTACTCTTCATGCTTCTTAACCAAGAGCAAGAGCATATATTTTCCCATCCACCTTCCTGTCCTTTCTATACACATTGTAGTGACTGTTCAAATTCTGCATCTCCAGAATCAGATTGATTCTGTTTATGATAGTTTGTCTGCATTTGGTAACCTATACTTCAAATTCATCATCTCTATTTACTGTACTCTTACATTAGTATATGAGCAAGTAAATGTGTGCCTCTTTGTGCTTTTATTAACTCTAATAGAGTTCATATAATTGCTAGTTCTGTGTAGATTCCCAGCAGGCCTTGTAATTTCCTTCCCTACTTTCCAGTCTGCTGCATGGCCCAAAAGATGCAGTGCAAGAATTAGTTACACCTTTGCTTGTGGCTATCATTAAATTATTAGTCTATTTTCACCCCCCACTCGAACTAGCAGGTTTCTGAACCACCTAATTTTACATCAGTAGCATCAACAAATGTTTTTTCACTCCTTCTGTTCATGTGTTTGGACATGTGCTGACAAAATTATACATCTGCAGTTTTCTACAGTGTGTGTGCAGAATTAACAAATTAACAATACACTGATGTCCAAAATTTTAGTTACAACCATGTTTTATTTTTAAGCATAATTGCATTAATTTTTAGTTTTTGACATCTTGATGTAAGTTAATTTTATAAATCTGAATATATTTTTGAACTGTAGAACATGCAAATCAGGTTGGCTATAAAAGTGTAAAGATGACAGTACCATTCATTTCAAATATAATAACAGCACGGAATTCACCTGAATCGTTTTTTCTCTTTCTTTCTGTAGAGTGTATTCAAGAATACTTGGAACATTTTATGGCTCTTGGTAGAAAGATAACAGGATATTTGCAAACTGAAGTGGCCAGAGCCTGTAATATTTAAAAAATTGTAATTTCAAGGTTATGGCAGGAATGGTATCTTGAAATCAGGTTCAATGGTTGGCTAAGAATTACAGTATCCTGATAATGAGATGTCATACGGAGATGATAGGTAAACATCTGTATCAAGCTCTCGGTAGAAATGGCAGTTTCAGTGCAATCTACATATAGAAGGCTTGAGTGGCGAGACTCTGTAATGGCTTTAGTTCATCCCCCCAATAGGGGGGATGAACTAAAGGCTACACGAAGTCTTCTGACTTCGTGTAGCCGACATGCTATAGCCAGTAGACCAATTTTCTCTTTATACAAGTTGAGATTCTTTCTGGAAAGTGGTTCTCAGTACATTACAATCTGGGCATAACACAGAACACTTCAATTCCTCTTAACTTCAGGAAAAGACGTGTATTGTGGTGGTCTAAGATTTGGGATGGAATCACAGTGAAGGACCACGCCAATCTCCATATCTTTGAAGGAGGAGTCCTTTCTAGGATTTCTTGTATGAGAACTGCAGGATAATTTTTGAAGAAATAAAAGTATTTTTTTCATTACTTCATTTTCATTTATTTTCTTTCCTCTTTTGTAAGACATTCAGAACTCTATCATAACTTTGGCATTTGATGTGAATTACATTAATTCTAGAAACACTAAAATTTAAAAAATAATAATTTTTCTATAAAATGAAAAAAATTTTATTGTACTATCAGTTCTCTAAAAATGATTTGACAAAACGTATTGGTAGATTATCAGTGTTTTACTCTCTCATAGGCACTAACATAGTTGATGTGGCAGCAGTTTCTTCAAGTGAAAGTAATGTCATTGCTCTGGCACTTCCCGAAACCGTGTCTAGTATGGCTTCTGATCCTGGTTCAATTACAGTGTCCACACCTGAAACAGACATTATTGTTGCTCCCCAGTTACCAGTCCACACAGAAATAAAAGAGCCTGTAACTGAAGTTAGAGTAAGAAAGACTTTATTTTTTCATATCTATTATTTGTAGTTTACTAGAAATTTATTGTTCACTGTCATGCCTGTTATCTAATTTTTCATATTTAAAGTTTTGTACTTAGAAAACAAAAGTAGAAATAATACAATAATAATACATTAAGAATTTTTATGATAAAAACAAAGTTATGGCATTTGGTGACCCTCTCGGGGTATCTACTACCTAGTATTTATTTTAGAAAAGATTTAATAAGCTAAGGATACTAGAACAAAATGAAATTAAATGAAATAACATAAGATATTAGTCATAGCTCTCGGGGGGGGGGGGGGGGGTGAAGGCCAAATGAGCTATAAACAATCCTCTACCAGAGTAATACCCTACGAGGAATGTGCTCAAATTATGACCCTTGATCATCTAAATGGTTACACTTGGAAAACATATCTTCACCTGGGTCTATTACTGTCATTTTTGCTTCATTTAACCTTTCATTAGATATTTATTACCTCAGTTTTTTAGTTTTCTTTATTTCTCCATTTGTAATATACCATTGCTTTCATCTGTTATTTCCATTTATTTTCTTAATCCAGCAGCAATTGTGCCCCCTGATCATAACAAAAGCAGTCATCTGACAAGTGCCCAGATTTGTTTTTATTTTTGAAAAGGTTTTTTTTTATGAAAAAATTTAACCATTGTGGTTTTTTTTACATGCTATTTTCAACAAAACAAAACATTTGATTAATGTGACTGAAAATAAAATGAACATAAAGTATAAACCTGAAACTATTAGATGTTTCCATTTTCCAATTCAGAAAACCATTAAGCATGCATATATTTTTTTGAATTCTGAAGATTCTTATTTTTGATCAACAATCCTCTTTTTTTTTTTTTTTTTTTTTTTTCAATATGATTAAAAACTGTTATAAACTGCTAATTTTGTCTTTTGGCTAATTTCTCTTTTGCAAATAAAATTGTTTAAATGGCTTCCTACTCTTTCTGCTTTATTTATTCTGTTGTTTGTTTCCATGTCTAATCTTTCATCTTCATAAAAGACTATTCTGGATTCATTCTAGTAACCCTGTTTTATTTATCCTTTTTCCAAGGTAAACAGTTTTACAAGATAAACTGTAGTAGACACCTAGAGGAGATCACCACATGTAGTAACATTGTTTTCATCTTAAAAATTAAATATATTATGTTCAGAGAAGTATTATATTTGTATTACAAGTATTTCTGCATATATTTTTCACTTTACAATATATATATATATATATATATAAAAGTAGAAATGAAACACAATAACAATACAAAATACAGTTTTATAGGGTGTAACTCAAACTGTTTGGCTGTTCTGTTTCCATGCTGTTTTCTGCATTTTATCGCTTGCAGTTTCCTATGATATAGAAGACACAATACATTTTTGACACAATTTTACATAAACTAATACAACAGACTACTATATAAAAAATTGAAAATATGTGCAACTGAACAAGAAGCTTTGATAACTTCTGGTTCTTATCAGTCACCCTTCCATCCTTTTTTGTCATGTTCATTTGGTTATGGTGCTTGTTTTGGCAAGGAATGAAAAGCCATTGTCAAATGCACCACTTAAGACAAAATTTTCCTGTCCTGTGTAGTTAACACTACTAGAAAACCAGAGGGAGGTTTTCAGAGTCAATAATTAGTAAGTTCATTTTGAAATTGACTGATGGCATTGCCCAGGCAGAGGGGGCAGGGTTCCCATTAGTAATTTCAGGTAGAAGGAAACTTTTGTAGAAATAGAATACATATGAACAAAGGTGATTAGTATTAGTAATGGCCACATAGTGCCAGGAAGCCTATGGCTTATGATGCAAGGGTTTTTCAGTATCATCAAGGACACCTTGGGGGGGAAGAAACAGGTAATATAGATACGCATTTCTAATGTTATGGGTTAAAGTAACGCACTTGCATGCATCTCAGGAGTTCTTGTTTGTTTTTGCAACAGGCAATATTGGAAAAATGTTCTGAAGGTAACAATGTTTCAAATGAATGGGAAGCTAGTGCTAGGGAAAGAAGCCTAAATAACTTCAAGGAGTGTGGCAAGGTAGTACACAATACAAGAACACTTAATCTCAACTGCATACACAGTAATGTCAGGAGTGCCATCAATAAAATGAGTGAATTCAAACTTGTGTGAGGTCAACTAATGTTGACATAATAGGACTAATGGGAACATGGTCCACCAGGAAATAGAGGATGACCAGTTTCACTGTGTTATATACAATTCATTTAGGAAGAATAGGGAAAGTACAAAGAGTGGTGGGTCATGCTTCTTATCAAAAGTGGCCAGACCATAACAAATGCTTTCCTAGATTTATGCATACTAGTATAAAAACAGTGTGGCATGAGTTAGTTGAAAACAAAGGTATAATGAGAGTGGAAGTAATCTACATACCAGAAAATTATAACAAGAGCCTCTACATGCAAATGCACTGGACAAGCAAGTGTGACTGTCTTATTAAGGGTAATTTCAATTGGCCTTATAGTGGTTGGAGCAAGTTGAAGGGAAACTCAACATAAGGAAAATTTTTTTTAATTAACTAGATGATTATTGTTTGTTAGGAACAAGGATACTAGGGGCAAGAATATTCTAAACCTGATCACCCATGAATCAGATGACATCGTAGGGAATGATCAGGTAGTTTATGTTGATCTTTTAAGAAGAAAGATCCTTTGTGATGAGGAGAAACTATATGAGTGAAGCTGAGAAGCATGAAATTAGCTATACTGAAATTTCAGAAGACTTTTTATCAGAAAAGTTTTGAGCATAAAGGCAAGTAAGGCTCCTGAGATTGATAGTATATACCAGTAATTTTGAGGGAGGCAGAAAGAATGCATGGAACCATTAAGGTTAATTATGAGAGCATCACTGGACTCTAGAGAAGTGCCATTGTGTCACCAATACATAAAGGAGGTTGTAAGAGTGAAGTGGGTAAGTATTGACCAGTCTGTCTGACTTTAGTGATAGGGAAAATCTTGGAAGCAATTATTCTGTATTGCAGTGAAGAGTGCAGTATGGGATCATTTAGATAGAAATGAAATTCTGCAGTAGACACAGCATGGTTTTGTAATGGGAAAATCACAGTTTAATTAAACTGGTTAAACTAATCATGTTTAACCAAACTGTTTTGACAGAATCACTCATGAGTTTTATGTAGGAAATGATTTCAATATTGTTTACTTGGATTTCATTGAAGCATTTGACTCAGTTATGAAAGGTTACTGTATAAGCTGGAACATATTGTAATTGCAGAAAAATCTTTAAATAGATTGCGAGGTAAGAGGCAGTGGATTGATTAATGGTTATGCTTCATGTAAGGTTTATGTAAAAAGTGGGGTTCCCAAAGGATCAGTATTGTTTTTGATTTTCATAAATGACATTCATGAAGGGATATGATGTGATGTCAGAATTTGCTGATGATATCAAGATTGGTATTGTATTTAATGATCAGCACTTTGTTTTTATGTATGATGTTTATAACTTGAGGGGGTAAACCTGTAATTTATCACTTCTTGTGTTTTTTCAACTATAAATTTGTCATATAGGATAAAAGCATCACCTCAAGAAATTTAAAGCTTTTCATTTTCATACATTTTAATTATCACTAGGCCATCCAGACATATCCAAATGTGAGTTTGGCATTGGCAGACAATGCTTCTGGGAATTACAGCAACAGGAACAAAATATTGCACACAATTTCAAAAAATAAGTGTTATGATGTCTGAGTTTAAAGAGCAAAAAGAACAGTTGAAATTGTTTAATTGAATTAGTATTAGTAATGGTTGCATGGTGCAAGAAAGCCTATGGCTTATGCGGCACCAGCCAAAAAAAAAAAAAAACATAAATAAAACAATGATAAAAAAATAATAATAAATAAATAATAATAATTAATAAAAGAAAAGGAAATTAAACCTATCATCCTATGCGCTTCTCTCACCCGAAGGTACTATCCAGATGACCTTTGAATTTTCCCAAACTGTCAGCCTCTACCACCCATGTAGGCAACTTATTCCAGTAATTTATAACTCACTGGCTAAAGTAAAACTTCCTGCAGTCCAATCGAAACATTCCCCCCCCCCCGTTAACTTGAATTTATGTCCCCTAGTTCTAGCATCATTTATAATCTTGAAAATTTCGTCCTCATTCATTTTACTGATGCCTCTCAGAGCCTTAAACACCTCAGTCAAATCTCCTCTAAGGTGTCTAGTTTCCAAACTCTGCAACCCGAAGTCTTTATTCGAAGTCTTTCTTCATAAGGATGCCCTTTTTCCATTCTCACCAGGCGAGTTACCCATCTTTGCACCCTTTCAAGAAGCTCGATGACTTTCTTTAGGTGTGGTCTAACAAAAGCCTTATATAATGGGATTATCATGTCCCTATCTCTACTTGCAAAAGTTAGATAGATTATCGATAGGACACCATGGGCCTTCCTTGCACCCTGTTTACAATGTTCAGAGAATTTCATGTCTGACCGTATCGTAGCACCCAAGTCCCTTTCCTCCAGTACTGGGTTTAGTTGAACTCCACCAAGTGAAGAAGTTTTTTTGGGATTACTGTTTCCCAGGTGTGATGTCCTGAAGTCTATCTAGGTCTCTCTGAAGAAGCTCAGCTTGACAGTGATCATTAATTACTCTACCAATTTTAACATCATCTGCAAATTTAGACATCACGCCCTCTATCCCTTCATCGATGTCGTTTATGAAAATTAAAAACAACAGTGGTCCTAATACTGATCCTTGGGGAACCCCACTTCTTACATCAACACAATTTGAGGAATAGCCATTTATCACAACCCTCTGTCTCCTGACCTGAAGCCATCCTGCTATCCATCTAAGGATTTTCCCAGTGATTCCAATCTGTTCCAGCTTATAAAGCAACCGCTCATGTGGGACTGAGTCAAAAGCTTTGCTGAAATCTACATAAACAATGTCGAAATTAGCTCAAAATCCAGCTTGTGAGTGACCCTTTCGAAATAGCGAACCAGATTTGTTAAACATGATTTTCCCTTTACAAAACCCTGCCGAGAATCCTTGAGAATTTCAGTTCTATCCAAATGATCCTGAATTCCACCCTTGATCATTGCCTCCATGATTTTCCCACTTCACTCTTAGAGCCACCCTTATGTATGGGAGATACATTGGCACTTTTCCAATCCAACGGAATCTCCTCAGTCTAGTGATGTTCGTATAATTAGCCTCAATGGTTCAATGCACTCACTTGCCGCCTCCCTTAAGATTATTGGGTATATTCCATCAACTCCAGGAGCCTTACTGGCCTGTAGGCTCGAAAGTTTTTTCATTAAATAATCTTGCGAAATTTCAATGTCATTAATTACATATTTTTGAACTTCGCTCCCACAATTTCCCATTGCCACAAAAGGTTTTTCATTTGTAAATATCGATGCAAAATAACTGTTGAGTTCATCTGCAACGGCAGCTGGTGTATCCCCTTTTCCTTACGTAAAGGTCCGATCTGGTTTGTCCTGCTCTTCTTGGCATTTATATATGTGAAGAATTCCTTATCCCCACTCTTTGCTCTGTTTGCTAGTGCTTTCTCATAAACTGCCTTTGCCTGTCGAACCTTTTCTGCGGCTCTATTACAGATCATCTTGTAGCTGTTATAGGCTTCAGTACTTTTTATTGCTCTGTAACTTTTCATGCCACCTTTTTCTGCTCAAGTAATGTGGCAACTTCACTATTCATCCAACTTGGAACCCTCCTCATGGAATATTTTTTTAATGGTAAATACGCATTCAAGGCATCTGTGATTAATGTTTTAAAAGCATACCACAGTTCAATTGTATTCATTCTCTGTGCAATATCTACCCAGTTAATAGAGATGTAGCACCTTAAGGCATCGTAATTTCCTTTTCTGAAATTATACCCCATTCCTTTGCCTTTTACTACTGCTACCTCTCTCTCTCTTCATTATCCACCGTAGAACTCCGTGATCACTTCCTGCTACTGGTTCCTCTACTGTCAGCCCTGTTATGTCATCTGATTCATGGGTGATGATGAGGTCTAGGATATTCTTTTCTCTAGTACTTTCCCTGACATGTTGTTACAAATAACAGTCATCTAGTTGATTTAAAAATTTTGTTCCCCACTTCGAGTTTCCTTCCCATTTACTCCAATCAATTAGAGTCAAATTGAAATCGCCCATAATAAGACATTGACGCTTACTTGCCCATTCCATGTGCATATAGAGGCTTTCATCATAATCTTCACAATCACCTGGTCTGTAGATTACTCCTACTTGCATTATACTTTTGTTTCCAACTATCTCATGCCGTACAGATTCTATACTAGCACGTGAAATGTCTGAATCTGGGAAAGCTATCGTCACACTCAGGCTGCTTTAAGCATTGCCCCGCCATCCCTTCTATAAACTCGTCATCCCCAATTTCTGGGTGGCACCCATCTCCATAAGCCCTATTATGTCCATGTTACTTGTTTTAACCAGCAGTTCGAATTTGCTCATTTTATTGACGACACTTCTAACATTACCATATACACAATTAAGACTTACTGTTCTTGTATATTTAACAACCCTAACACAACCCTTGAAGTTTTTTTTAGGCTTGCTTCCCTGGCATTAGCTACCCACTCACTTGAAACGTTTCTGCCCCCAGAACATCTAGATAATATGTGCAAGAGTTACTTTGACCAATATTATCAGATAAACGTGTGTCAGTATTACCCACATCCTCCCTGGCTAGCAGTTTCCCTGAACCTTTAAGGTATCCTCAATAATACTGGCAAAAACTTTTGCACCACCTTTGTTTAAGTGTATCCCGTCTCTACAAAACAAATTCCTTCTACCTACAAGTGTGGGCCATACTGATAGAAATTTCCCTCCTAAAGCCTTGCAGAGTCCTTCAAGTCTTGAGTTAATCCACAAGGCTTTTAACATATAATCCCTCCTATCGTGTCTGGGCAGAATTGCAGACACATAGACATTGTGGCCTAGCTCGCATCATTTCCTCAGCATGGTCCTGTATTTTTCCAACAAATCGTCAGATCGTGTACATTTAATGTACCCACATGAATAATAATACAGTAAACCCCCGCTATTCGCGGGGGTTACGTTCCTGAGAAATATCGCGAATACCGAAAACGCGAATACTGTGTTATGGCTCCCATAGTAATAAAGGGGTTCCGTTCCAAAGTATGAAATATATAAGAAAAACTAGTCTAAAATTTTGTCTATGTATGTATTATATGTACCTTCATATATGACTGTACATAGACAGTACATAGCGAAATGCAAGCATATGGCATCGAAATGAAAATAAGAAACAATTTAATATTAAATGTAATATTTATAAGAAATCTCAAACAAATCTTTCAAACCAGCACCTTTGCTAGCAAAAAAACTTATCCCACCAGTGCTATCACCAGTTTCGCTAGTGTTGATAAAGGACTTTTGCCTTTTCACAAATGATGAGTGAACTTAACGGAATTTTATTTTGAGTTCGGTCTTCTATCCACAGATTTAAAGCTTTTCCATTTTTTTCTAATTTAGCATCACGAGTTAAAGAGCAAATTTTTGAAGCAATTAGCGCGTTTTCACGGACACTACAGCGGATTTTTTTCTTCCGATTTTTTGATTGATCATACCGTTGACTCATTGATTTTATAATGTTTTGACACTGAAGAGACACTTTCACCATTAGAAATTTTGTCTAATAACTCAATTTTATTCGCTAATGTCATCACCTTCTTTGATATTTTCACATTTCCCTTGTTATTCGTAGCTATATTTTTGTACGGGTAAAAAATAACTTGACCACAATAAAGGCACTTTCTTCCGTTAACACACTCGAAAAAGTCTGTTTTACACTGCAAAACGGTAGATTTACCACTTTTGTAAGCATATCAATTTATAAATTGATAAATTTATTCAATTTATAAGCATATAAACTAAAAGCAAATGACCAAACCTTCCATGACAAGCGCATAACACATACTGAACAAGGATTAGCGAGAAACATCCAAACTCGCGATTTTGTCACCCCTCTTCCCCCCACCCACTGAACGCTGTTTTGACCGGGAAAGATAATTTTTGCCACGCCCATGTTTTTTTATGGCGGAAAATATTCACGGCGCTTTAAAATTCACATTTTTTTTTAGGTTTCATTTTATATTATTAAATCAGCAATCGCGAATACGCAAAACCGCGAATACAGATACCGCGAATAACGGGGGTTTACTGTATTCTCTTTACCCCCCTTAAAATCTGACAATCTGTTGGTGACATCATTAATAGTTGCTCCAGGCAGACATACCCTGGTTCTACTCCACCTATCCTTATTACAAAAAATATTCCCCGTTTCCCTGACAATGGAGTCTCTTAATAAAACAATGTCCTTTTTAACCAGAGTAGTTTGCACTTGATTTTTCTGTTTTGAGGCCCAAATCGGGTGTGCATCACTTGGTAGATTGCTGGAGTCTTGAGTCGCTGACGAGCTCCCAGGTGCATTATTCTCGAGGGCAAGCATCCATTTTTTCAGTGATTCAAATTGTTCCATTAGTGCACCAAATTGTAATTTAAGATCAGTGCACTCCTTACATCAATCAAAAAGAAAAGAATCCCCAGGTGAGCTATGATTAGTCACCAGGTCGACCTTGGAAAACATTCCACAGGTTCCGCAACGGATTAAATCATGACTCACCCGTAAATCGCCATCGGCTATTTCCGTGTGAGTCACGATACCCTGTGATGTTTTTAAGGCAGATCTCGTAACTACCGTTATAAAATTAGCTAAATATCAATGAAAATTAACTTTAAAAAATTATATCTATAATATTATAAAAATCAAACTGTTACAGGAAAACCTATAACAAAATAATCCAACAATATCTAAATAAATCAAATATTTAAAAGCAATAATTTTCTCAATACTTTATAGTTTAATGATTTTTATATATATATATATATATATATATATATATATATATATATACTTAAAATATTAGCTAGATAAAATATAAAATAAATAGCATACTGGCATACAAAAAATTGAATTACTTGAAGACTCCATAAAGTTTCCAATTATTTGTGACATCCAATAATCCAACATTACCGTAGAAACCAGATTATTGGACTTCTTCATCCAATAATCTAGCAGTATAACATCTCTAAGTAATGTTTATCAATTTTATATATATTTATATTTAGGTGCTAACTAAATACACTCATATACTTACTCATATTACCAAATTACACATTATCCTTTTCTTTTTATTATTATTATTAGTGTTCATCTTCTAACAACAATCAAAGTCCAATGCTTGCTTCTACATCAAGCCAGCCTTACATCGGTGAAAGGAGACTTCTTGTTCATAGCAGCATACCAAAAGACCAGTCAAGTAACTGTCTGGAGGATCAAGAAGTAACTCCAGTTGCTGTGCTAGTGGAAACTATACCTGAGGTGTCTTCTCTTGTGGTGTCATCACCTGCAGTGGTGGTCAGTAGTGTTGACCCAAGTGGTTTGGATACAAGTACCATGAACTTGGAAGATTTTACAAGTCAAAGAGTTGAAGGTGGTATCAGGGAACATACTGATCTTTTAGTGGAATCACTTATTTGCAGAGAGTCTGGTAAGCATTTATTATCAGTTAGGTATTAAATTCAAAATTTTGTTTGCAGTTTCTGTTTATTATTTTATTTTATTATTATTTTTTTTTGTTGATGTGTTTGAAATTAGCCACAAATGATTACTTTCCATAAGGAAATCAGTTATAAATAGCAAATTTTGGTCTTTGTTCTAATTGGCAATTCAGGTTAATATTTAAATGAAAATTTCTTTCCCTTATAGAGACCACACCTTCCCATTATACGAAGTTCCCTGTCTGTATCCACATTACTGAAAATCAGAAAGTTGCAAAATATTTTTACCTGTTTAAACACTTTTTGTTCTTCTGACTTTAATTCATCTGTAGCATCAGTAAATGTGCTATTTCAAATCTTGTGGACTGTGGTTGACATCTGCTTTTGTACTCCAATTGTGGCAGAGTTTGGACTATTTTCATATTAGTGACAATTTTGTTATTCATCAGTAAAGCTAAACTATTAATATCATTTTAACCCAGCAATGGCAGCACCTCCATTTGTAGCAAAGACAGAGGCAGGCACCTGAAACTTCTCACATCTGTCCTGCAACCATCCTTTCCTCAAATTGAATTTATGCTCCCTCATATGTGTAATCTGAGCAGGAGGAAGAATATCATTAGCATTGAGCTTACCCCAAAGTCTTAACACCTTATAAGTGCCCAATCTCCTGACATTTCAATTTACAGAACTAAAGCCTTTCCTAGTAAAGAGTGTCCTTTTGCTCCCCTCACCAGTCTTGTTGCTTTTCTCTGCATCCATTCCTCATTGAAAATCTCACGAGCTGTCCTGGCAACCTGTCTGCACTGCTTAGAGAACTTCATATCTAACTGTACATCGTTTACCCCCAGGTTTTTATCATTTTCTACTACCTTCACTGTAGTACCACACAGTTGGTATGTTGATGTAAGATTACTGCTATTACCCATGTGCAGTTTTAGCATCAGCCACAAAAAAAGGGGGCAGGGCCCCGAGTGCCAAGCGATTTTTCTCTGCAACTCATAAAGTGATCTTTGAAAGTGATATAGTTCTATTTTTGTTGTGCAGTTTTCTTCTGTTTTGTTCACTTAAAATGGTTCTTTGCTTAAAAAGTCTTACGTAAGAACCCAGAAAGGGAATCTACCTTTCTTTTTTAGTATTTATATTAAATACTAACTCACTCTACTAACCTTAATAACCGCTTGGTCGCTGGTGGCACCGCTCCTGCCTCCACGTGGCGGGGCCAGTAATCTGGAAGAAGAAAGTCCTTCTCCCAGGGCTAAAAGGAGTAAACATGGACAATAATGATTTCCCACGATTAGAGCCAAAGAGCTCTCATCATGACAACCACGAAACTGATCATGACTTCTCATTGTTGAAAAGACTAAAAAAGGATGCAAACAAGCAGGAACCTCCAGCTTTCCGGATCATCCATTCTCTGTCTTCACAACCTGTCAGCAAGCTCTCCCCTTTCATCATACAACGATGCCTTGTAAATGCAGCAGCATCTCCTAAATTGGTTAAACGACTTCAATCTGGTGACTTGCTAATAGAGACCTCTCACCCAAGACACTCTGACCTCCTGTTAAAACTTACAACTTTAAGTGGAATTCCAATTCAAGTCACTCCACATAACACCCTGAATTCTTCCAAGGTAGTGATCAGTGAATGGGACCTATTGAATGTTTCTGAGGATGAAATAATCCAGGAACTAAAGGATCAAAATGTAACTCAGGCCAAGAGAATCATGATACGAAAAGACGGCACCTTAGTCCCGCAGTCAAAGCAGGCTATTTAAACTGTAGTGTTCGGCCCTTTATCCCGAACCCTCTGAGATTCTACAAATGTCAGAAATTTGGCCACTCGCAGACAGCATGTCGTGGAGATGCAACATGTCCAAACTGCGGTTGCAAAACTCGCACTCAATCTGAATGCAAGGCACAAACTCCACAGTGTCCTAATTGCAAGGGCAATCATCCAGCTTACTCCAAAGATTGTGATCTCTGGAAGTTAGGAAAAAAAATACAGAAATACAAGACTGAAAATAAAGTATCTTTTCAAGAAGCTAGAAGACAAGTAAAATCAAGTATTCCAAAAACCGCTTACGCTTCAGCTACCCATAGTTACAAATCAGTAGCATATCAGACAAAGTGTCAGTCTTTCCCGACAAATCAATCGCCGACTGGGCTCGATCAGTACTGTCGACTCAGCCTACATCTGAATCACAGCTAGTGGACCAAAGTAATAATACGCCACTCACAATTGCAACTCAAAACCTAACCCACAGTAAAGTGACAGAAAATTGCATAAATCAGATCCTGTGGAGGTGAAACAACCAACAAGCATGGATACTGATGATATGCCCAACCGAGAAGATTTTCTTGAATTGTATGCAGATGGATGATAAAAATGATTCAGGACGCCCTAATTTTCCCAGAAAAGAAAAATTTAAATCTGACCCCTATAAACAATCCACGCATAAAAAGCAGACAGATTCATCTTCCTCTTACAAAACCAAATAATGGAACATATTATCCAATGGAACTATAGAGGTCTTCGCAGTAACATAGATGATATACATGAATTAATTTATCACTATAAACCTCTTGCAATGTGCTTGCAAGAAACTTGCAAGAGATTTGACATCTCTGGTCTCAGTTTCAATAAAAAATTACACTGTATTCAGGCAAAACAGGGCTGATTCCAATAACACCCATGGAGGAGTAGCAATACTCCTCCATTCAAGCATCCCCGCCAAACGTATTCCATTACAAACATCCTTAGAAGCCATTGCTACGCGTGTTGTTAATGGTATTACTCTGACATCGGTTTCCATTTATCTTCCGCCTAATCATCAATATACTATTCAGGAACTTGAAGATCTTGTTATGCAGTTACCATCACCATTTTGTTTACTAGGAGACTTTAATGTACATCACCCATTATGGGATTCCCCCACCTCAGACAGACGAGGTAAGCTTATCGAAATGCTGATCGATAGCCAGAATTTAACATTACTGAATACTGGGTTTCCTACATATGTGCATCTCCCTACGGGCTCAACATCTGCAATTGACCTTTCCATTTGTTCCCCAATCCTCTTTCCAAGTATAGATTGGATATCTCTGAGTGATCCTTATAGTAGCGACCATTATCCGTTAATCTGCAAAATTCAAACATCCTATTCCTTTCCAACAGAAGGTCCAATTAAATGGAAATTTTCAAAGGCTGACTGGGCAAAATACAGATTGCACATCTCATTTGACAACGATATCATTCAGTCCGGTTCCATCATTAGTGTTACTGAGCACTTCACGAATCAAATTCTGGCAGCTGCATCTGTCTCCATTCCTCAATATCAAGCAAGAAATAGACGAAAAATAAATTACTGGTGGAATGAAGGTTGCAATAATGCAAAAAAAGAGAAAAACAAAGCATGGAACCTTTTCCGCAAATATCCTAACACCTCCAATCTTATTAACTATAAACGGCTCAGAGCTAAAGCTCGCTATATCAGATGCAAAGCAAGAAAAGAAACTTGGATTAAATTCGCCTCATCAGTTAATAAAAATACCGATATCAGATTAATCTGGAGAAAAATAAAATGTTTGAACAATAAATTTCCACCTCTATCCACCCCGCTACTAAACTGGAACGGGCAAGAACTCTCTAATCCCACAGATATATCAAATGCACTGGGAATTGTATTTTCTCTGTTGCCTTCTTGTAATGCTTATGATCAATCATTCCAAAAACGTAAAACAGTTGCAGAGAAATCCAGACTGAATTACACTGACAATTATGCTTTATCTTATAATCAACCATTTACTGTGTTTGAGCTACAGCAATCTCTTACCAACTCAAGAAACAGTGCTGCTGGCCCTGATGGGATATATTATGTAATGCTCCGAAATCTGGATCAAAGATCACTCTCTTCGCTGCTCATATTTTATAATCGAATTTTTTCTGAACATACCTTCCCAAGCTTCTTATGTACTACCGATTGCAAAACCCGGTAAAGATCATTCTGTCCTCAAAATTACAGACCGATATCCCTTACCAGCTGTCTCAGCAAAACTCTCGAGAAAATGATCCATCGCCGTCTCACTTGGTTCCTCGAGTCTCAAAACTTGATAAATAACAACCAGTTTGGATTCCGGAAAAGCTGATCTTCATTGGATCTCGTGATCAAAGCCAAGTCAAATATCAGAAATGCTTTCATCAAAAAGGAACGTCTCGTCATGGTCTGCCTTGACGTTGAGAAAGCCTTTGACACTACGTGGCGTTTTGGCATCTTAAAGGATCTACATTCTCTTGGCCTGAGAGGTAATTTACCATATTTTATCCAAAATTTCCTTCAACGGAGATCCTTTCAAGTTCGTTATCGGGGAACCCTCTCTAAAATCTTTATCCGAGAAGAAGGAATTCCACAAGGGTCTGTTCTCAGCGCTACCTTGTTTGCAATGAGAATGAATCATATAATTGAACTCATTCCGAAAACTGTGGATTCATACCTTTTCGCAGACAATCTTTCAATTTCTTGTCATTTTCAAAACATGCATTATATTGAACGGCAACTTCAAATGTCAATGAATCGCATCCTGACATGGATGACACAAAATGGTTATAGACTAAATGGTTATCCAGCCAGAAATCTACTGCCATTCACTTCTGCTCCAGATGCAATATGCATCCTGAACCCGAGCTGCTCTTAAATAACCATCCTCTTCCCATAGCTAATTGTATTCGTCTACTAGGATTGTTCTTTGACAATAAGTTAAATTTCCAAAAGCACATTGAACATCTCCGGACTACTTGTCAAAAAAAAAACTGAACATACTCAGAGTCTTATCAGCCACAACATGGGAAGCAGATCGTTACAGCCTGCTTCATTTATATAGAACCATAATCAGATCACGACTGGACTACGGCGCGCTTGTCTTCGACTCTGCTAGGGAGAGTGCTTTATCTCGCCTCAACCCTATTCAACATTCAGCTCTCAGAACATCTCTAATGCAAAGTTTGTATGTTGAAGCTCATGAACCTCCCCTAAATATCAGGAGAAAGATGCTGCTGCTGAACTATGCGACCAAGATCCAAAACCAGATGACCCATCCTAATTGGTCAATACTTTATAATCCACAATTTACGACCTTCTATAGAAACAAAACACAGACAGTTCGGCCTGCTGGTATTAGGCTAAATCAACTAGCAGAAGATTGAGATATACACTTCAATAAAATCTTACACGATCCTATAAATCCCAACCCTCCATGGTCTGTCATCATGCCATCTTGTATAAGGCAATGGTCAGGCCACACCTAGAGTACTGTATACAGGTCTGGAGGCCTCATTTCAAGAAGGATGTAGAGCTGCTGGAATGAGTACAGAGAAGAGCAACAAGATTAGTGAATGGAACAAAGGGGTGCTCTTACGAAGAAAGGCTTAAGGTTTGCAAATTACACTGTCTGGAGACTAGGCACCAGCGAGGTGATCTGATAGAGGTGTATAAAGCATTGAATGGTTTAAGCATGCTCAATGCTGATGGGATTCTTCCTCTCGCTCAGAATAATCACCTGAGAGGGCATAAATTCAAATTGAGGAAAGACAGATGTAGGATAGACGTGCGGAAATTTGCCTTTAGCCAGCGGGTAGTTGGTTGGTGGAACACACTTCCATCCCTTGTCGTGGAAGTTGATAGCCTAAATAAGTTTAAGGCTCAGCTGGACATGTATTTCGAACGAACAGAGGGGTGAAGTGGAAGTGGGGTTTTTTTTTTTTTTTTTGGCTGATGCTGCATAAGGTTGCTTTCTTGCATCAAATGCCTCTACTAATGCTAATCTTGTGACAATTATTTCCACCAGTGGGGTAAACACACTATCAGATATTAACATCCTGACTTCGCTAAAATTTATACAGGTGGATCGGGCGCAGCAGTAGTACTCCCTGATACTACCATTTCTCTATCTCTCCCAACAGAGTGCAGTAGTTTCACGACTGAATTATATGCTATAAAGCTTGCTATAGAAAATATTTTCCATATGTCAATTCAAAAGAGCTTAATATACACAGACTCGCAGAGTTCCTTATTAGCCTTGCAAAACAACTCCCCGCCTACTCACCCTCTATTAAAGCTCATTAGAACAGAGTTGATACGTCAGAGAGAGCATCATCAAAAGGTTATTTTCAGCTGGATACCTGGTTGTTGTTGTTGTTGTTGTTATTTGGTTTTTAGGAGCATTAGCAACTAAGGCCATATTGCTCCGGGATATGCTGTGGACATTCCCTGACCTTTCCACATCCTCCATATTTGGTGGTCACGGGCTTGAACCCCGGTCTAATCAAGAAGCGTGTGCTACACACTGCTGCTCCTGCCCACCTGGCTACGGAGGCGGCGCTGGATACCTGGCCATACTGGAATACCAGGAAATGAAATTGCGGATGATGCTGCCAAACATCCATCTAGAGCAGCCCCAACGAATTCCCTAGTACCGTTCACAGATTATAAAATGAAGATCCAAAGTATATGTAAAGGTCAATGGACTCTGCAATTCCAAGCGCAAATTCATGATAAACTTTTTCAAATTAAATCTGTACCAAAATTATGGGCTTCCAGCCTCATTGCAAACAGACAAGAAGTAATTCTAGCCAGAGCCAGAATCGGCCATACTCATTTAACTCATTTGTTCCTCCTATTAGGGAATGACCTTCCTCAGTGTAATCATTGTCATACACCACTCACAGTCAAACACATACTTCTGGAATATACTCTGTATAATAATGCTCGACTAGTGTCATTCAATTCTCTGGTAAGCTTAAAGGAACCTTTGTCACTTAGCCATATCATAGGCGAAAAATCAAATCTCGCAGAATTCTTCTCCTTCCTAAAATGAATAGGACTGTATAGCCGTTTCTAACTGCTTCTACATGAATCAACACAGGCAGTATGAATCACTTTTCTAAATGCAATATGTCCTAAGTAGCCACTGCACTTAAAACCCCATCAACAACAACAGCAACAACCAAAAAAAAAAGAAAAAAAAGAAACGCACTTCCCATTTCTCCTATATATTCCCTCAAATTGTTTGTCTAGTTCTTCCTTGAATTTATTTAAGCTCTCAACTTCCACAACAACAGATGGAAGTAGTCAACCACATTCTGGCTAAAGGCAAACTTCCACACATATATTCTGCAACTGTGTCCTCCCTCAATTTCAATTTATGTCCCCCCCATGTGGTAGTGTGGGTATTATTGCTGCATAACTGATGTATTGATAAGAACATTCAAATTTTAATTATATATAATTAATAACATAAAGTAGTAGTAGTAGTAGTGGCATGTGATGCAAGAAAGCAAATGTATGAGCTTATGCAGCATCAGCCAACAAAAAAAAAAAAAAAAAAAATCACACCATTCCCTCCAAATACCTCTCCAGTTCCTCCTTAAATTTATTCAACCTATCAACTTCCACAACGACAGATGGAAGTTTGTTCCAGCAATTAACCACCCGCTGGCTAAAGGCAAATTTCCGCACATCTATTCTACATCTGTCTTTTCTTAATTTGAATTTATGTCCCCTTAGGTTCGTAATCTGAACAAGTGGAAGGATTCCATTAGAATTCAGCGTGCTCAACCCATTCAAGGCCTTATATACCTCAATCAGATCACCGCGCAGGTGCCTAGTCTCCAACCACTGCAATTTGCAGAACTTAAGCCTCTCTTGGTAAGAGGATCCCTTCATTCCCCTCACCAATCTTGTTGCCCTTCTCTGTACGCCGCCTCCGTAGCCAGGTGGGAAGGAGCAGCAGTGCGTAGCACACTCTTCTTGATTAGACCGGGGTTCGAGCCCGTCACCACCAAATACGGAGGATGCGGAAAGGTCAGGGAATGACCACCGCATATTCCCGGAGCAATATGGCCTTAGTTGCTAATGCTCCTAAAAACCAAATAACAAACAAACCTTCTCTGTACACGCTCAAGTAAATCTACATCCTTCCTAAAATGAGGACTCCAGACCTGTACGCAGTACTCAAGGCGTGGCCTGACCATTGCCTTATACAGAGGGATAATCACCTCCTTTTCCCTGCTGGCAAAATTCCTATATATCATTGACAAAACCCCATGACCTGCCCTGGCAGCCTGTCTGCATTGCTCAGAAAACTTCATATCTGCCTGCACAATTACTCCCAGGTCTTTTTCATTTTCTACAACCTTAAGTGTAGTACCACACAGTTGGTACGTTTCTCTGGGGTTACTTCTACTCATATGCAGTACTTTGCATTTGTCAAGTTTAAACTTCAGTTGCCACTTCTTAGCCCATCTGCCCAAATTATCTAGATCCTGTTGCAGTAGCACACTGCCATTACTGTCATTAACAACCCTGCCAACCTTTGTATCATCTGCAAACTTCGACATTAAGCCTGATATACCTTCATCAATATCATTGATAAATATACAAAACAACAGTGGACCTAACACCGAACCCTGTGGGACTCCACTAATAACATTAGTCCAAGAAGAGCAGCACCCATTGATTACCACCCTCTGTCTTCTCGTACTTAACCATCCTTTTATCCATTGTAGCAACTTACCCTTAATACCATTCTGCTCCAATTTGTACAATAATCTTCCATGCGCAACAGTGTCAAAAGCTTTCCTGAAATCCAAATATATGATATCAAAATTATTTTTTGCATCCAGTTCCTTTGTAACAACATCATAATATCCTATCAAATTTGTCAGACAAGACTTTCCCTTAACAAAGCCATGCTGTGTCTGAATTATTGCTGCAGTCTTGTCTAGATGATCCTGCAATGCATCTTTAACCAGCAACTCCATTATTTTACCCGGGAACAGAAGTTAAACTAACTGGTCTGTAATTACTCGTGTCACCCTTCGATCCCCCTTTGTGAATTGGGGATACATTTGCACATCTCCAGTCCGTGGGAACCTCCCCTGAGTCCAAGGATGCTCTCATAATTATGGCTAAGGGTTTGCTTAGTTGCTTTGCCACCTCCTTTAATATAACTGGATAGATCCCATCCACCCCAGAATCCCATCCAAAATTGTTGAATTTAAACGTAAGAAAAGCACCCCAGGTGCTTTTCTTACGTTTAAATTCAACAATTTCTCTTCCACTTTGCTCTCAGTTATTACAAAATCATCAAGTATCTTGCTACAATTTGATAACCTTCTGCCATTTTCAAACCTTAATAATTCCTCACGTGTGAATGTAGATGCAAAATTCTCATTCAATTTATTTGCTATCTGAGCAGGATCATCAACAGTCAAACCATCGATGTCAAGTGGACCAATCAGATTCATCCCCTTCCTTTTAGAGTTTATATAAGTAAAGAAATCCTTGCTGTTTTTCTTAGCATCTTTTGCCAAGGATTTCTCGTAATCTGCCTTCGCCTGCCGAACCTCCTTTGTCACATGATTACAGATTAACTTATATCTGCCGTAGGCTTCTGAGTCGCTTGATAATTTATATGCATCCCATGCATTTTTCTTCTCTGTTACGAGTCTTATTAGTTCATTTGACAACCATTTAGACCTAAACCTAACATAACTGGTGCATGGTGTTATTACTGCCTTAGATACACTGTGCTGCCACTTTATTAGGTACACCGCTGCTGTGCACACAAATGGTTTGTCCCACAATGTTGCAAGTAACATGGCCACAGTTGTGGATATAGATGCAGCAGAACAACCTTTCTAGTATCAGTTAAGTGTACAAACCATAGCAAGGATGGAGAAAAGGAGTGATCTAGTGGACTTCGAATGTGGCATGGTTGTAGGTGCAAGGCATGCTGGACAAAGCATCTCTGAAACACCAGTTCTCCTGAACTTTTCACACACAACAGTTTCAAGGTGTATCAAGAAGTGCAACGAACAGAAAACATCCTCTCAGTGGCACTCCAGTGGAAGAAAATCGCTTGTTGATGAGAGAGGTCAGAGGAGGATGGGTAGAATTGTGCAAGCAAACAGATGGGCCACAATGTTGCACATCACGTCAGAATACAACCTTGGTGCGCAGAACAAAATATTGCAATGGACCGCTAGTCACACTTTGTCGCGAATAGGCTACAACAGCCAACAGCCACATCGTGTACTTTTTGTTATCAATGAACAAGAGGGCACGCCTCTGTGGGCACAGCAACACCAGCACTGGACTGTCAAGGATTGGAAAACAGTTGCTTGGTCTGATGAGTCGAAGTTCCTGGTGCATCATGTTGATGGAAGGCTCAGAATTTGGTGAAAACAACATGAATCCATGGACACATCATGGCTGACGACTACTGTGCAGGGTGGTGGGGAATGTTTTCTTGGCACACGTTGGGTCCATTGATACCCATAGATTCACGTCTGAATGCCACATCATACCTAAACATCGTTGTTGACCAAGTACATCCGTTCATGTTGACAGTTTATCCTCAATCAGATGGTTACTTCCAGCAAGATAATGCGCCGGTGTACAAAGCCCGAATCACTATGGAATGGTTCCATGGACATGACAATGACTTTTCTTTGCTACAGTGGCCCGCTCAGTCCCTGGATCTGAATCCTCTTGAACATCTTTGGGATGAGCTGGAAAGGGCTGTTTGCTGCAGGCCTATACCTCTGTTGAATCTCAAAGAACTGCGTGATACACTCAAGTCTGCATGGTACTCCATTCCTGCAGAACGTTTTTAGCATCTTGTTCAATCAATGTCTAGACGAATTCAGGCTGTTTTGGAAGCTAAAGGAGGCTGAACACACTACTAGGTAGGTGTATCCAATAAAGTGGCAGTACAGTGTATATTTGTTTAAAGTAGTATTTTTAATTATATTGAATTTGATTGAAAACAATGGCTCTGGGGAGAACTGAGGGTGCAGTTGTCCTCCGAATCATGGCTTTATGAAATGTACAGCTTGTGTGATGCTTACAGAGCTATGATAGGGACATGATATTGCCAGGGGTAGGGAGGTCTTTGTGTATGTTTGATATAAAGAGTATGAGGATATTAGATATCAACTCAGCGTTGTTATGGGCCTTTATGAGAGCTTAAAGGACAGTGTGGAAGAACCTGAAAGAAATGGAGGGGGCCATCAAGCTCTCAGCTGCCCACATCAATGCCAGAGCTTTCACTTGAGCATCAGGCAACACAGCAGCAACCCATAAGGCAGAATGCACTGGTCCCACAGAAGATAGTTGTTGTTGGACTCTTTTATGCCAAAAAGGATAGGTATCATAGGAGAATCAGGATATATCTGACAAGGGCAGAAGTTGGTGACATTGTAGAGCAGATATCTTTTAACAGCACAAAAGGTGATATTGTTGCACATGTTGCACTAATGACATTAGGAGATCTGCAGACTTACTTAAAAAGTACAGGGCAATGTTAAAAAAAAGTTGGAAGTTAGGATTAAATTAGAAAGTGTCTGCAATCCTTGCCTAGACACGATAGGGTATATAATTGAGATCCTTTTCAGTCAGTTCGGCCCTACAGAGATTGTGCAAGGCTCATGGGATAGAATTTTTCTCAGTGTGGTCTGTGCTTATTAACAGGAGAGACTGCTTCTAGAGGGATGGGTACACTTAAATAGAAAGGGTGCAAGAATATTTGCTGATGCTATCGTGGCAGTGTTAGGCAGGTCAGAAAACTGCTAGCTGGGGGGGGGGGATACACAGACTAATAGATTAACAGTAGCCACTGGCAGAAGTGAAAGTGATTCTTTCACTACTTCTACTGGAACGAGCAACAGCCTGGAAAGCAAGATGCCAGGGATTTCAAGGACTGCTGGGAGTCTTTATGAAACAAGTAAATACATGGACTGTTTTAGGGTAACTAAGAATAAGAACAGGTGCATGTACACCAATGCTAGGATTATAATAAATAAATTTAATGAATTTGAAGTGCTAATCAAGAAAACAATTGCAGATAATGTTCGGATTTCAGAGATGTGGTGACACTTAGATATAAGGGATGCAGAATTTGAATATGGGGCAGTGCAGTGTTGAGTCAGTTTAGTATGACAACCACTGGGAGAAGCAAAAGTGAGAGTAGGAGTGTGTTATAGGCCTAATGATTCTGATAAGTACCATGAACAGCTATACAGAGAAATAGAGAGGGTCAGTAAATCAGAATGCCCTATGATGGGGATTTTAACTTTCCAGTTATTAACTGGAACTTGCGAATTGGTCACTGAGAGACTAGCAAGACCTTTGTGAATTTGTTGGATGGCCGTTTTCTATAGGTGCATGTTAGAGATGCATCAAGAGGGAGTAATACTCTTTATCTGATTATTCATGCATTAAGAATGGCAGTAAAGAACCACTAGGAGGCAGTGATCACATTGTATTGATTTTGGATTTTCTTAAAAATGTAACTACCATCAAGGGTAAAGAGAGGGGTTTTTGCTTTCCTAAACGTCACTACAGTAGTCCCAGACAATTTTTAAATTCTATATAGTGGGACCAGCTGATGATGTTGCCAACAGCAAATTCTAAATCATAGCAGCTACCAGGCTTTTTGTACCAACTAAGAAATACACTTCAGAGTATGGTCCTAAATGGATGTCAGATAAACTGATGAAACTCATGGCAGAGAAGAAAAATGAATGGGATGCATATAAATTATTGGGCGACATAGATGCCTATGTTAGATATAAACTAGTATGCAATCACGTCACAAAGGGGGGTCAAGCAAGGTAAGGCAGATTACAAGAAACCTTTTGCAAAGGATGCAAAGAAAAACAGCAAAGCCTTCTATACTTAGGTAAACACTCAAAGGAAGGGAATAAATCAAATTGGTTCACTCGATATTGATGATATGACTGGTGATGATCCTGCTCAGATTGCTGACAAACTGAATGAGCATTTTGCATCTACATTCACACATGAGAAATTCTTTAGAGAAGGGGATGCTGGAAGTTGATCACACTCTAATGGGGAGCTAAATGATTTTGTAATAAATGAGAGGAAAGTGTGAGAGAAATTGTTGCATTTAAACATAAGAAAGGCACCTGGCCTGGATGCAATCTCTTGAATTATATTAAGGGAGGCAGCAAAGGAAATAAGCAAACACATCCATAATTATGAGAGTATCCTTGGATTTGGGGGTAGTTGCTGCAAACTGAAGATGTGTGAATATAACCCCAATTTACAAAGGAGAATTTTAGTATTAGTAATGGCCGCATGGTGCAAGAAAGCCTATGGCTTATGCTGCCAAAAAAAAAAAAAAACCCGAATAAAACAATGATAAAAAAATTAAAAAAAATTTTTTTTAAAAAAATGAAAGGGTGACATGAATAATTAAAGACCTGTTAGTTTGACTTCTGTTCCAGGGAAAATAACAGCGTCACGTTTTAAAGAATTAATTCAGACTCATCTAAACAAGACTGCAATTATACTTCAGATACAGCATGGGTTTGTTAAGGGGAAATCTTTTCTGACTAATTTGATTGGATACTACAATGTGATCACAAAGGAACTGGTTGCAAAAAATAATTTTAATATCATATACAGTGGATTCCGGTTATTTCGGCCACCGATTAATCGGGGCAGCCGTTTATTTGGGGCAAATCTTATCGGGAAAATAGCCAGGGTTTACTTCGCTTAATTGGGACAAAATGCCATTTAATCGGGGCAGGAGACCACAGCACTGGAGATCACGCTACGATTGTCTGGAGGTCACAACCATAAAACAATAAAAACAATTAGCGTTCACCTGTTTATTGGGCTTTTCTGTTAGTGCAATCTATCATAAACGGATAGTAAGCTCAAACTTAGTGAATTTGCGATAATACCGACAGCTGGAATTTTGTGGGTTATTATGGTAAAATGTGTTTACATTCCATGTAATCTTCAATCATATAAAAAAATTAATTTTCAGATCTTCTCTTCATTCCATTTTAAAGCTTTGTAACTTGTTACTCCGTTCTGACTTGCGCGTATCGTGTTACTTGCAATTTGTGTGTGCCGTGTCCCTTGTTATTGATTGCTTATCTTGTTACTGTTTTAAATTTTAACCCCCACCCACAAATGTCAGTGAACAGAAATGTCAACTAGTTAGTTAGGTATGTACATATTACAGTACATATTAATTATTCCGATTATCACGTATATTCTTCCGATTTTACGGTATCATTTAATTTTTTAATTGGTAAGGTAATAAAGGGTAAATTTGTGCTTAATATATCTTTGCTTTTATAGCCTGTGGATAATATTCCTCCTATTTTCGCTAATTAGAATCGCTGTTTAATAGAATTAAAATTCAATTCACAAACGTGATCACAATGACCGCCGCTTACTACACATCGTATAGTGAAGGGTACTTTACTATGGTGACTCCGTCGTAACGTGATTTGATTGTACACTGAACCAATTGTAAAAGGGGGGGGGTACATTGTATTTTTAACTATTTACGTGAAACTTCGGATAATTGGGGCAGCCGCTTAATCGGGCCAAAATGCACTAGTCCCGATGTGTCCCAATTAACCAGAATCGACTGTACTTGGATTTCAGAAAAGCTTTTGATACTGTTGCACATGGAAGACTGCTATACAAATTGGAGCAGTATGGCAATAAGGGCAAGTTGTTGCAATGGATGAAGGGATGGTTGTGTGGGAGAAGACAGAGTGATAATCAATGGACATTGCTCTTTATTCATTAATGCTATTAGTGGAGTCCCACGGGGTTCACTGTTGGGCCCATTGTTGTTTTCTATATTTATCAGTGATATTGATGAAGGCATATCAAGCTTAATGTCCAAGTTTACAGATGATGCAAAGGGTGCAGGCTGGTTAATGACAGTATGCTACTGCAACAGGATCTAGAAATGTTAGGCAGATGGGTTGAGAAATGGAAATTGAAATTTAATATTGATAAATGCAAAGTACTGCATATGGGTAATAGTAACCCCCAGAATAATGCACCAGCTCTGTGGTACTACACTCAAGGTAGTGGAAAACGAAAAAGATCTAGGGAATAATGTGAAGTCAGATAAAAAGTTCTCTGAAAATTGCAGACAGGCTGCCAGGACAGCTCATGGGGTTTTGTCAATGATATACAGGAATTTTGCTAGCGGGGATAAGGAGATCAATATCTTATTGTATAAGGCAGTGGTCAGGCCACACATATTGAGTACTGCATAACAGTCCTGAGGTCTCTTTAAGGAAGGTTTTGGACCTGCTGGAACGAGTACAGATAAGGGCAACGAGATTGATGAAGGGAACAAAGGGGTGCTCTTACCAAAAGGCTTGAGTTCTGCAAATTGCAGCTTGTAGAGACTAGGTGCCTGTTAGGTGATGGTGCTTTCCTGAAATCCAAGAATATATGAAATTATTTTTTGCATCCAGTTCCTTTGTGACCACACTGTATCCTGTTAAATTGGTCAAACAAGATTTACCCTTAACAAATCCATGTGAATGAAGTATAGATGATTCTACATTACTTCTTTAACCATGACTCCGTTATTTTCCCTGAACAGAAGTTAAACTAACTGATTAGAAAACAGGCCTTGTGCCGTCGGGTTGCATTATATCATCAAAGTTTCTTGCGACAACCAACTAACTGGTTAAAATAAATTTATTAAAATAAAAATGATATATACATAAGATAAAACAGAAATAAAATAAGATAAAAGTGTTAAAATACAATAAGATAAAAGATTAAAATATATATAATAAAAGCATTAAAATACATAGTAGCTTTCGAAATAAAGTGCCTCTTCATCAGCTAGTCTATGAATGGTGTACTTCAGTATATATTGATGGTTACAATAGCACAAGTCAGCTGGGCATGATCATGTATCACAAGTCTGGTATTGATAAAACAGAATTACGTACATGTGATGATCGCTGGAGCTTATCGCACTGCAATACAGTACATTCTATAATAGGGTGTAAGTGTACTCCCCTCATCCAATTCATAGTACTATTATTGGTGGCTATGTGTAATGCTTCAGGCCATGAGCACTGGCTGTAATCACGTGAATAGTCTACAATTTCAATATCCCATTGGGGATCAAGGTTGTGCTGCTCAACCCAATAATGTTCGGTGACTGCAGAGCGTTCAAAATTAGTGGTTCACAGAGCCACCTCATGCTCAGAAACACGATCTTTCAATCTTCTACCAGACTCACCCACATAACCCCCCCCCACACACACACACACACACACACACAATCCGGACACATAATGCAGTATACGGAACCACTTTGTAGGAAAGAAGGAACAGGTGTTTTCACCTTAGAAATAATAGATTGTTATTTCATCCCCGGAAGTTGTACACACATCGCATATGATGGAGACGCAAAATCTTAACAAGACATTCCGATACACCCGGATAATAGGGGATGTATGCAGTAGAGATTGATTGATTGATGTGAGGCAGGTTAGATTTAGTAACAAATTTGTGAGCCTGAAGCTCACATTTATCTTGAACATGAGGTGGATAGCCACAATTTGAAATCTCCGCCCTAATTTTAGAAATCTCCAATTGCCTGTCACCAGTCGAACTAGAGTGTGTCCAAGCACGGGAGAATAAAATACGAGCAGTGCTACATAACTGACCGGAAGCATGCGCAGAGCCATAATTAGTAAATTGGCCTGCGCACATTGGTTTCCTAAAAACGGAAGTTACTAAACACGAATCCCTGGTTAAAATAATTTTTTTTAATAAAAAAAATTATTTTAGCTAGTTAGTCGGTTGTCGCAAGAAACTGATGATAGAAACTAACTGGTCTTTAATTACTCGTATAACCCTTTTATTCCCCTTTGTGAATTGGGGATACATTCACACATCTCCAGTCAGCAGGGACCTCCCCTGAACCAAATTATGAATTTTACTTCATAATTATGGCCAAGTGTTTGCTGTCTCCCTTAATATAATTGGATAGATCCCACCACCCTAAATACCTTGCATTTGTTGATGTTAAACTTCGACTGCCATTTCTCTGCCTATCTGCATATTTTTCTAAATCTTTTTTGCAGTGTTATCTGCAAACTTAGACATGCATTGGTGTATCTTCATCAATATCATTAATAAATATTAATGATAATCATGAACACTGAACCCTGAAGAACTCCATGAGTAATAGTCCGTGAAGAGCAGTGTTCATTTGTAAACACCCTGTTTCCTCCCACTTAATCTTCTCTTTACTCATAGCAGTAACTTTCACTTAATGTCACACTGCTCCAATTTGTACAGCAGTCTTTTGTGTGCAACAGTATCAAAAATTTTTCTGAAATCCAAATATATGATATCAGAATTATTTTTATCAAAGAATTTTATCAAGAATTATCAAAATAATTTTCCTGTCTAAAACTAGTTAAAAAATATATTTACCATGTAAGCAAATTTACAAATAATTTGGATTCAATAAAATGACTGGCCTTTGCTGAAATCTACCACACTAAATTTACAAGTGCAACTTGAATATCAGCCACTACATTTTTCACTTAGGTAGCAGCCTTAGCTGTTATTGAACAATGATGGTCTCTGGTTTGTGTAATTTATTTATCCCCCCCCCCACTTTCCCAGTACTCTTATAGACACATGGCAAGAACAGTTTTCTAAGTAGACTTAAAGTCTACTCTATAAAAAAGCAGCTTGGTTAACTAAAACTTCATATTATGCAAAATACTCTATCTAAAGTTTGATACACTCATTACACCTTTCCTTTTCCTCCAACTTCTTTGGCCACTGAAATTCTGAATATTGTCTGTCATTCAGTCCACCTCTCTGTCACTGTGATAGTCATTATCAGACTGATATTTGGTTCCTTTCAAATCTTTTTTAAGCCTATGGGAAAAAATAATAGTCTGAGGGAGCTAAACCTAGTGAATAAGCCAGGTGTTGGATTAGCTGAAATCTTGTTTCCTTTCATTTTACCATCATGCACAACCTTGTAAGCCAGCACGTACTGAAAGATGATGACACCTTTTCTGAGTTTTGTCCCTTTTTTTTTTTTTTTTTTTTTTTATTGTCAGTTTTTTCTTCAAATGATCCAGTAAAGAGCAATAATTGGCTTGCCTTTTCCAGGAAAAGAGCACTCCAAGGGATCTTTGGATCTCAATCATTTGTATCGCAACAATCATGAATGCCACCACTCCATGGGCTGTTGTTTTGTTTCAAAATTGTACTAATAGAGACATTCAAGTACATTGAGCAGTAATGAAAATACTTTCATATGATATTGTGCATTTTAGCTATCTTGTTAAGTCCAGTTTGGTGATCAGAAAGTATCGTCTCCCACACTTAATGTTTTCCCGATAATCTCTGCACTCTCTTTTTTGTAATTTTGGAATTTCACCTGAAATTCCAAGGAATTATTATTAATATAGTACTAAATTTGATAGATTTATAATGAATGGTTCTGGATTTTATACATTATGACCAAAATTTATCAATATCTCCTCATGTGAGTATAAAAGTGCATCGTGTGCGCATTCAGTGAATAGAAATATTAGTCAGTTTCAAAAGAGAAATTATAAATATAAAATTAAATATTTTAAATATGAAAATATCTTAGGTAAAGCTGCACTTGAATCTCTGGATTGTAAACAAGAACAAAACACAGAGCAAGAAGATCATGATGATAGTGCTTCATCCACATCTAGTTGTCCTTCAACTGCCCCTGTTCGAAAAAAGAAAAGATTGGTTCCCGAAGACCAGATATCACTTTCACCATTTTTAACTGGTTGGGCCCGGGTAGCATCGGGTTTGTTGGATAAAGTTTCCAGATATCGGGGGCTTGGTAGGCCAAAACGGGAGTTATCTGCTGCCCATTGGTTTCTCCATCCAGGTAAGATGCCTACAACCATTAGGATTTTAAAATTTTTTGATATGCTAAAATTATGAAAATTTGTATAATCAATATATATTTGAACCATTGAAATCCACTCTCCTTATCATCATGCCTCAAATAAACACTTGATTGTAGTCAGCAGCAAAGTTTAATATTCCTATACTGTAGGGACTGCATGGTGATTTCAACACATTAATTGAAATTATATGAAATTCATATACTTTACTGTGTTTGGTTTTTGATCATGGGTATCACATTCAACTTACATGTTACTCTACCTCAGTCTATAGTAAGAGCAGAAAGATTCCTACGATTGAAAATTGAATGCAG